>NC_139023.1:50253003-50853003 GCF_964662115.1 Mustela nivalis | reverse complement strand
ACCAAAATCTTGCCATTTGCAACGACATGAATGGAACTAGAGAATATTATGCCAAGCGAAATAAGTCAATCAGAGGAAGACAATTACCATATGATCTCTCTGATATGAGGAATTTCAGAGGCAGGGCAGGGCATCTTGGGGTTAAGGAGGAAAAAATTGAAACAAGATGGGATCAGGAGGGAGACAAACCATAAGATTATTTTTCAGTTTGTCATGAAACAAACTGAGGGTTGCTGGGAGGTGGGGGGTAGGGTATGTGCTATGGTGAGTGCTGTGAAATGTGTAAGCCTGGTGATTCACACACCTGTACTCCTGGGGAAATAATACATTATATGTTAATTTTTTTTAAAAAAGTCATCTAATGCACTTCACACTAAAAGTATCAGGTATGCAGAAAGGGTCCATTCAGTTATTGGTGAGCTGGAAATTTAGATGAACTTTAATTTCAGATCATGCATTGAAATCCCTTTTCTTTCTTTCTTTCTTTCCAGAATACATACTAAATGACTGGCATTTCTCCATGGAAGAAGAGAAGACCGAGAAGGCCTCTTTTTATTTCTTTTTTTTTTTCCTTTTTTTTTTTTTTTAACTGAGATATACTTGACACAACACCGCATTAGTTTCGGATGTACATCATAATTATTTTATAAATATAAAATTGTGAAATGATCAACTGAAATAAATAAGCACACATAGTTTTTCTTTGTTGTTGTTGTTGGTTTTTTTCCCCTTGTGTTGAGAACTTTTAAGTTCTACTCTCTTGGTACTTTTTTTTCTTTTGTGGCAGGGAAGCCACTGATGAAAAATTTGTCAAATGGCCATGGAGCAAGTCAGCAGGGACATGATTTTGCTTTAATTCCCTCAAACGTTGAGGCAAGATGAAATCAGACTGGATAGCATTGGTTGAGCTATGCTTCAAATTTCATGCTAGTCATGTCTTAGAGTTTGCTAAGAGAAAAGCTACATCAGCCAGGCCTCTCAGCTCCTTATTTCTGGAAAAGTCGTTAGTGAGAACCCCACAGCACAGTGACTGATAATCAATTCCACTGACTGTCTGTTAACCACAGTCTGATCCTGAGTCTCTTAAACTTTAGAACCACATTCAAATTACCAAGGATGTTTGCTAAAAATACCAATCCTCATGCCCCGCCTCCATAGACTCTCATTATTTGCCTCTATAGGACGCAAAGATGTGCATTTTAAATGTCACTGGGGTGACTTAATCCAACCACTATCAGATACTGCCTCTGTGTATACCCAGGCCTGGGCCAACACTGCTGTGATGACAGACAGAATTAAGAGACATGTGTCTGTGTGTGGCTGATCTCAAAGAGGGGTCTTTCTTTAGAGACAGTAATTTACCTATTATTCAATTTGAGGACATTCTATTGCTAAGTCTTTCTGCTTTCTCAAATAGAGATCAAAAATGACCAGGGAAGTCTCATAGGAAATTCTCAGATATCTACAATATTTATGAAAATCTTTTAAAAAGCATCATGAATAAGACGCAACTGTGATTATTTTTCAGTTTGTCTCAGTCTGTGTACATAGATATGCATTTTGACCATTTTACCAAATCTGCCATTCATTTTAGTCAAAATTAATGTACTAGTTTGTCATGATCTCAAAAGTCCTCATAGGAGATAAATTATCACCTGTGTTGTAATGTAGTCAATAAAACTCCTAAAAATATTCTTATAGCAACAATGAATAAAAAGGGCATCCAAAAGTTTCTTTTCTTTTCTTTTTTTTTCCAAATAATTCTGTGCTAGACCTTTACATGACCTGATTGATTCAGCTCCAAGCTGACTACAATCATATAACCCACATCTTACACAGTGCTGGGCTGTTTTTAAAGCAGTGTCATACATATGGATTCATTTGATCTTCACGAAGCATTCAAAGTTTAGAGAGACAAGTTCTTGAACTACTTCTCTGACTGTGGTTTCATAGATTTCTTTCCCCCAAGACATTCATCTCATCACATAAAATTGCATTATTAAAGAAAAAAAAGAGAAAAAGATCAAACTCAGGATTTAATCATCTACTATTCAAAATCATTCTCTCATACTCAGGTTGTCAGGCTGACGTATTTTGAGTTCAGTCTGGAGAAGTAAAAGACCTTCATGACTGTCCCATTAGACTAACACCCTTACCTCTCCCCACCGTCTTAAACTCAAGGGATATTAAACTATTTCTCATGTTCTGCATGTGCCTTGCTGTTTCATGGACACATGACTTTATCCAGATTGTCCATTCTCAATTTCTCCTGTTTCTGCTGGGCAAAAACTATTTTTCCTCCAAAATTCTGCTTAAATGCCATCCCCTCTGGGGGGGGGGGTCACCATTCTGCATATTTCATATGCATAGATTATCTGTTTATAGGTCTAATTCCTGAATACCTGGAAGGAAAACCACATGTCTTATTCATCTTGGGAATCACGTTTCCTCCCTGTGATGGATAATAAAAGATCAACCTGGAACATAGTATTTAAAAATGACTACATGACTATCCAAACACATTTGAATTATATTAATAAGAATGTCATAGCTAAAAACTTAGCAATGATCTGTGACTATGTCTTTTTTTTTTTTTTTAGTTTTTTTTTTACTTTTTATTTGAAAGAGAGTATAAGCTGGGAGATGCAATTAGAGAAGGAGAAGCAGACTCGCCACTAAGCAGGGGCTCAATGTGGAACTCTATCCCAGAACCCTGAGATTATGACCTGAGTCGAAGGCAGATGCTTAACCCACTGAGCCACCCACCTGTCTGTTTGTGACTACTTCTTAACTTTGGAGTAGACATGCTGGAGATAGTTTTCTTATGGCTAGTATGGTTTTCTGTTTCATCTTTTCTTCTTTTCTTCCTTTCTTCCTTCTTTGTTTTCTCCCTTTAGAGCAGGGGGACTTTTGAGGAGAGAAAATCCTAGACAGCTAAAGGCTGATCCCGAGGTGGCGCTCTATCCCATGACCCTGAGATCATGACCTGAGCTGAAATCAAGAGTCAGATGCTTAACGGACTGAACCACCCAGGTACCCTTGGTTTTTATTTTTCATCCACATTTTCTCTTCAGTAGAAGGATAGCAACAGAATTAAGGAAATGTAAATTCCAGAGCAGACTGTCTTAATTCCTGACTTTACCTCTTGATAGTCATGTGACCTTGGAAAGGGCTGAATTCAGCTCTCTGACTTCACTCTTTTGTGTAAAATTAGGGGATAATACAGTAATAGCCTCATAGAATTTTTTGTGGAGATTAAGTGAGTAAGTGAGCTTGCAGAGTTCTTAAGAAAAGGCTTGGCACCTAGTGAATTCACAATACAGCCACTTTAGTAGGAAATAAATCTGCAAACATTTTTAATTCCCTGTAATCATAAGTTTAGGTAAAAGGAAACCTGGATATATTCACTCTTGCCACCTCTACTGATTATCTAACATGTTCTTTAGCACACATTTAGATGGTTTACATCACCTTCTTTACCCATGTACTTTTGCTAAATGATCTACCTGGACAAAACTACCTAATAAAATCTCTGAGTTAACACTCTATTCTAGGAATATAATGCAAGCATGTATCTAACCTTAAATTTTCTAATAAGTACCTTAAAAATAATTTAAAAATATAAAAGGGAAATTAATTTGAATATATCTACTTTAACCAAATATATCTAAATATTATCATTCTGATATACAACCAATATAAAAATTAATGGCATTCAATGTGAATTTTATTTACAGCAAATCTCAGAACTAGCCACATTATAATTTTATCCACAGCAAATCTCAGAACTAGCCACATTATAAGCACTCACTGGCTGCACCTGGCCAACAGCCTATACATTAGACAATGTATTTTTAAAACCAAGATGCCATCCCAGCTCAATAACATGCAGTTTTTAGATTTGTCACTGGGTGGTGCTGAAACCAAATACTGTTCTTAAATAAAAGTTAAAATGTTGCACTGGGTGCAGTGCACAAACAATGAATCCTGAAACACTGAAAACAAAATGTTGCGTTTAGCCTCACTGCACAAGGTCTCTTTGCTATTCTGATTCCAAATTCTACAAAAGCACTTATAATCAATTAATGGAATAAAAAGCACCATCTTAAGAATTTAATAATGCAAATATCAGGGAAATATCATTTCTCCTAAAAAGATATTATTAAGTTCGCCACCCGAATTTTACAAGTAAGGCCCTGAGGTTTTAACATTTCTTAGAAACAACACATGTTGGATGCCATTAAAAATGTCTAAAATGTATTGAATTTCACCAGATATGTTGTATCTCATGAAATCTCTTTTTGCCACTATAAGCTTGGGGTGTTTAAATCACTTGTTTAGAACTACAGCTTCTTTAGCCAATTTTCTTTTTAGTTATAGTCTTGAACAACACTGAACACAGTATCTACACACTATGACAAGTGTTCTGGAAAGACAGAGTAGATAGCATTTATTTTGCCAGCAAAAACTCTTGGATTAGGGAAAATGTGATATTTTCACTTAAAGCACTTGAAAAGTACACACATTATTTTTCCATCAATTACAACAGAAATAATTTACAAGGGAACTGATACTTAAAGCAAATTTCTCACTCTATTCCTTTAGTTCAAAATTCTCTCAATCTCCATGTGTTCTATGTCTCTCAGCCCCAAAACACATACACTAATAACTCAAGGTTCCAAGCTCATTAGAAATGCCATTGCACTTACTATGCTTGAGATCTTTCCCCCTAATGGGGAATGACACTTTTCCCTACTATCTCTGAGACCTGTACTCTGATAGGGACTGCTAGGCATGTTATTCTTCCTACACAATCATAACAACTTTATCAAGTAAACTTGGGAAAGATGTTGCTCTCTTCTCATAGTCCTTGTTAATAAAACTCAGATTTTGTTCACAGTTGCCAAGGACTTAATTAAATATTATTTGCCCAATGATGAGTGTGGCAAGGAATTGCCATCTGACATCATTGGGCCTTTGAGAGATCATAACAACTTTATCAGGTAAACTTGGGAAAGATGTTGCTCTCTTTGTAAGGGACAGAAATGGCTGGTACCATTCTTTTCTTTTCTTTTTTTTTTTTTTTTTTTTTTTTTTAAGATTTACTTATTTATTTTAGAGAGACAGAGAGAGCATGAGCAGGGTGATGGACAGAGAAAGAGGGAGAGAAGCAGACTCCCTGCTCTCCTTAGTGAGCATCGAGCCCAAACAGGCTTGATTTCTTCCAGGAGTCTGAGATCAGTACCTGAGCTAAATCAAGAGTCAAATGCTTAACCAACGGAGCCACCCAGGCACCCCTGAGATATAATAAGAAGTTTGTTGGGAATCTTGGGAAAGCATTTGCTCTCTTTGTAAGGGACAGAAACGGCTGGTGTCATTCTTTTCCTTCCTCCTCACTGAAACAGACCATGGAGCTGTGGCAGCTATCTGCCACCACAAGACACCAAGCATGGGGATGAAAACGACAAGCCGTGAACAGAGAGATGCTGTGTCTCAGAGTGCACTGCCACAAACTGATCTAAGACTAGGAAACCACCTTCCTATAAACTTGTTAAATAAGAAAGCATTAGCTCACGACTTTAAGTCTCTATTAGCCCAATGCCATGTTACTTATAGTCAAATAGATTCCTAATACACGCACCTGCTCCGCTTCTGTGCCTTAGTTTCTCTTTCCCTTCCCTCCAGTCAGGATGAATCTGTATGTGTTCCCTCAGAGTTCTGTGTTGTCACCTGGCTAATCTCAGAGACTTTTCACCTCATAGCTCAGTAGTCATGGCAGAGAGCTAGAAGAGTAAATCCCAGGTAATAAACATGTTTATATTATTGCTATATTGTTAAGATTATTACTAACTGATGAATTAGTCTGACTTACAAATGAATTTAAAGATGAGATCGCTACAAACCTGGGAAGAAACAGGAAGACATAATGATGATAACTGGTATTTGAATACATTTTACAAAGGCCTTTCACAAAGACGCTTTCATCTGAACTCACAACAGCTTTGCACAGGAGATATTTAATATTTCCTTTTTACAAGCATGGAAATTGAACCTCAATGAGATTAAGTTACTCTGGAAGGTCATGCACCCATTACGATATAAACCTGTTCCTGGAAGAGTGGGTATGGCAATACTGACTTGTGCTATGTCTGCTTAATTCCATTGCCTGCAGGGATAATAAAGATTAACATTTGTCAAGCAGGTACTAAGGGCTAAAGGCATTCGCTGAATCAAGATCTGCACATGGAATACTCTGTTCAGTTCTCACAGTGACACTATGGCCTGGTAGCACTAGCATCCCCATTACCAGGAAAGAAAGCGAGGTTTGGTTCACAGAAAATCCACCAGTTCATCCTCTCATCGCACTGTTCCCTCCCTAACAACCTGCATTGCGTGTTCCAACCCTGTGCTCCTAGGAGTCTAGGTTTTTTTTGTCCTTGAGCCCAAACCAAGCTGCCAAACTAGACTCTTCCCACCTTATGCTTTCTGGTTTTTTTTTTTTTTTTTCATTGCCACTGGACTGTGAATCTCCCTTGGATTCAAGAATGGCAACCATCTGCTTCACATGATAAAAAGATTCAGCATTAAACTATTTGACTTGATTTTCCCATTGAACTGATGTTAATGAATTTTGGCTCTGAAAACTTGTACTTCAAAAGAACTCAGAATCCCGAGTTTCAAATTAGTTACAGTTTTCCTTTACCTCCAAGAAGGCTTACCCTAAAAGGTACTTAATTTAAAAAAGTGTGTACTTCAAAAATAAGCAAACACATTTTCAAATGATTTAAAACAAAGCCTTCTGGTAACACTGATACCATTTCCCCTCTTAAAAAACAAATGCAGGCAGATTTAAATAATGTACATTTTCATTAGGATGAAGATATTTAAATGCCTCCTTTTGGTTTTGACGGTAGAATGGACATGGTGGATCTGGTTTTATCCAAGCCCTGACACCTATTATGAGGCCTTGAAAATGCTGCTTTTCCTCTTACAACCTATTTCCTCATCTCTGAAATAGAGCTAATATACTGACTTTTTTTTTTTTTTAATTTTTGAGGCATTAGCAAGCTAACATATAAATTGTCTGGCACATGCCTGTGCATAATACACTAAACAAGTAATAATTTGCATTCTTCCTTCATTGAATCTTCCTGACTAATATGAGCATTTTAACCTTGCTTCCCAGGTTTGCTCAGCCTTGAAATACATACAGCTATTTCTAGGCTCTTGAGACTGGGAAACAATATATTAGAGAAACAAAAAAGAAAGCTTATTTTTAAGAAAATAGCTGCTACTTTTATAACTTAAAGGAATAGCAGAGGTTGAATGTTATAATGTCATTTCATATGCTCTTTGAAGCAATGCTTTATTTGCATTCATATTTTTAAAAGATTTTATTATTTATTATTTTGATAGAGAGAGATCACAAGTAAACAGAGAGGCAGACAGAGAGGGGGAAGCAGGCTCCCTGCCGAGCAGAGCCCAATGTGGGGCTCCATCCCAAGACCCTGAGATCATGACCTGAGCCGAAGGCAGAGGCTTAACCCACTGAGCCACCCAGGTTCCCCTTTGCGTTCAATTTTTAAACCTTAGTGGATGTCCTCATCTTAGGTATTGCTTCTTAAGGATGATAGAAATTGGATAAATACCAGTATTGCATTAAATAGATCAGGAAATGTATGTGTGCAAAAAGAAGCATATTTCTTTTTTTGTTTGTTTTTAAAAAGGGAGAGGGAGGGAAGTGGGAGCAGAGGGAGAGAGAGAGAGAAAATCTTAAGCAGGCTCCATGCCCAGTGCAGAGTCCAATGAGAGACTGGATCTCACAACCCAGAGATCACAACCTGAGCCTAAATCAAGAGTTGGGTGTTTAACCAACTGAGCCACCTAGGCACCCCAAAAAGTCATATTTCTAAAGAAGGTTGAAAAGATCTCCACCTTTCTATCTAAAGTGCTTTCAATTACCTTGAAATTCACTAATTAAATTATAGAGGGAGGCTCTGTTTAATAATCTCTTTCCTGTCAAATAATCACTTTCCCTAACCCCTATACATTTCAATTGCCTTCAACAAAAGATGACGACAATCACTCTCATTATAAGTAGGATACTTCAGCTCATGCCATCTACAGATAGTTGCTGTCACAGTCATTGGGTGATGGGATTTCTGGCACTTAGGAAAGCAAGTATCAAAATTTATTTCAGATAATTGATACTGTGGCTTTGGAAGCTGCTTTTTTTTTTAATAAAAAGCAATCTTTATTCTTTGTTTATCTTCTGTGACTTTTTTTTTATAAACATATAATATATTTTAATCCCCAGGGGTACAGGTCTGTGAATCACAAGGTTTACACACTTCACAGCACTCACCATAGCACATATCCTCCCCAATTTCCATAACCATACCCCCCTCTCCCAACCTCCCCTCCCCCCAACAACCCTCAATTAAGAATCACTTATGGTTTTGACTCTTAATCTCACAAAACAAACTGAGGGTTGCTGGTGGGAGGGGGTTTGGGAGAAGGGGGTGGGATTATGGACATTGGGGAGGGTATGTGCTTTGGTGAGTGCTGTGAAGTGTGTAAACCTGGTGATTCACAGACCTGTACCCCTGGGGATAAAAATATATGTTTATAAAAAAAAAAAAAAAAAGAATCACTTATGGTTTGTCTCCCTCCCAATCCCATCTTGTTTCATTTATTCTTTTCCTACCCCCCAAGCCCTCCATTGTTGCATCTCCACTTCCTCATATCAGGGAGATCATATGATAGTTGTCTTCCTCCGATTGACTTATTTCACTAAGCATGATACCCTCTAGTTCCATCTATGTCATCGCAAATGGCAAGATTTCATTTCTTTTGATGGCTGCATAGTATTCCATTGTGTATATATACCACATCTTCTTTATCCATTCATCTGTTGATGGACATCTAGTTTCTTTCCATAGTTTGGCTATTGTGGACATCGCTGCTATAAACATTCGGGTGCACGTGCCCCTTTGGATCACTACATTTGTACCTTCAGGGTAAATACCCAGTAGTACAATTGCTGGGTCTTAGGGCAATTCTATTTTCAACTTTTTGAGGAACCTCCATGCTGTTTTCCAGAGTGGTTGCACCAGCTTACATTCCCACCAGAAGTGTAAGAGGGTTCCCCTTTCTCCACATCCTCGTCAGCATCTGTCATTTCCTGACTTGTTAATTTTAGCCATTCTGACTGGTGTGAGGTGATATCTCATTGTGGTTTTGATTTGTATTGGAAGCTGCTTTTTTAATGTCTCATGATAACATGTACAAAATTCTTTCAAGCCTGCTTTGTATTCTAATTTTCATTTTATATATGTTTATCACTAAAGAGTGTCCCTGTTGGGATTGAGAGATACAGCTTAAATTTATTCTGTATTAACACTAATCAGCATAACATCTGGCACAAAGTGGTTAGATAATCAATTTTAGTGGAAGAAGAAAGGAAAAGGAGAATGGAAAGAAGAAAATAAAAAAGCAAGGAAGTGAGGAAGTCCATCTCTTTGACATATTAAGAGTTTAAAGCTTATATTTGCTTCACTATACCAGGCTGCCTCCCATAAAGTGACCACTGTTTGACTGAGCTCATTCCCAGGAAGTCAGTACAGCAAACCTATTAATAATAATATCATCACAGCCTCAACTTGTAATGACTTCACTTAACACCATGCTCTGTTTGAAAGCTTTTTACTTTATTGTTACTTGCTAATTGAATTTGAGGCACTGTAAATGACAATTGCTCCTTAGCAGAAAAAAAAAAAAAAAAAAAAAAGGACAAAAATATCTAAGAAACTAATGTTTTATTTCATGTTTCCCCACAGTGTGGCAGCAGAGACTTGGGGAGGAATTCATTCAAGGGTCTGATGATTTATCAGGGAGACCCAGATCAGAGAGACACTTATTCCCATTAAGAATATACAGGGGAGGGGACGCCTGGGTGGCTCAGCTGGTTAAGAATATACAGGGGAGGGGCGCCTGGGTGGCTCAGTGGGTTAAAGCCGCTGCCTTCGGCTCAGGTCATGTCCCAGGGTCCTGGGATCAAGCCCCTCATCAGGCTCTCTGCTCAGCAGGGAGCCTGTTTCCCTTCCTCTCTCTCCGCCTGCCACTCTACCTACTTGTGATCTCTGTCTATCAAATAAATAAATAAATAAAAATCTTAAAAAAAAAAGAAAGAAAAAATATACAGGGGATTTTATTTACTTATTTGACAGAGAGAGTGAGCGAGAGCAGACATATGAGCGGGGAGAGTGGAAGAAGGAAAACAGGTGAGCAGGGAGACTGATGTGGGGACTCGATTCCAGGACCCTGGGATCATGACCTGAGCCGGAGGCAGACTCTTAATGACTGAGCAACCCAGGAGAGGCTGGGTGAAGGATCCTTGGGGAAAAAAATGAAACAGATAGAATCAGGAGGGAGACAAACCATAAGAGACTCTTAATCCCACGAAACAAACTGAGAGTTTCTGGGTGGTGAGGGGGTAGGGATAAGGAGGCTGAGTTATGGTCATGGGGGAGGGTATGTGCTATGGTGAGTGCTAAGAAATGTGTAACCTGATGATTCACAGACCTGTACCCCTGGGGCAAATAATACATTACATGTTAATAAAAAACAAAACAAACAAAAGAAAAATATACATGAAAATCAAATGGCAATCAATTTTTCTGTGCTTAAAGCTCTGAAAAAAGAAAATATTGGTTAATGATTTTCGTACGTTTACTGTAAGATACTCACAGATTTTACTCTAAAGTTCCCTCTTAGCTTTTAATATGCAAATCTGTTGGAAATGCTAATATCTGTGTTAGAATGAATAAAGGTAACCACAGAAGACTGCTTTACATTATATAAATCTATTGAAAGAATGTCCAATTAGTTGTAACAACCCTCTATTCAACAATGAAAACAATCTACTTTTATGACAGATCTGTGAAGTGAAAATAGAAACAATCCCATATGGTTGTTAATAGCTTAGGTGAGATAATTCACCAGGAAGTGGCTAGTAGGTCTTCTGGCAAGTAGGGTGTAAGCAATAGATCAAAGCTATTACAGTATTACCATTTATCCCACTGTTACCATCACCAACCCACCTCTACTATTATGGTAGAACTTACTCTGTTCCAGTGGAGAAAAGCAAGTCATTTGTGAAGAGACACAGATGATTGGTAGGGCAGCCCTGTTGTTGGAAGATTTCATTCCCTAGCAGTAGAGGGAACATATAATTCAATAACCTTCTCACTATGTGATATGAGAACAAACCCATCTATGGCCACATACAGGTTGAACATGGAGGAAAGAAACTACTTACCTCCCACCCCTCACATACTGTCTGCATTTATGGGAATTTACTATGCTGCTGTCTACATTAGCTTGTCTTTGTATTCCAGGAGACTCTTGTCCAAGCAAATAACTCTATAGTTCATTAAAGGAATTTCCTGAGAGACCCGTCAACTTCCCATGAGGAGCATCAGTCAACAGTTTATACTCTGAGACCATACAAACACTTCAGCTCAAAATTCTGCTTTGCTGTTCCCAACAATCCTGGACAGTGATATCCTGATTCTTACTCAATCCTAATCAAGGCCCCTCATTGAAAGACCAGGCTTAAACCACATTTGAAATTCTTTTTTATTTTTTTTAATTTTATTTATTCATTTGTCAGAGAGAGAGAGAGAGAGAGAGAGAGAGAGAGTGTGTGTGTGTGTGTGTGTGTGTGTGTGTGTGTGAGCACAGGCAGACAGAGTGGCAGAGGGATAAGCAGCCTCCCTGCAGAGCAAGGAGCCCGATGCGGGACTCGATCCCAGGACACTGGGATCATGACCTGAGCC
Organism: Mustela nivalis; assembly: GCF_964662115.1. Classification (NCBI taxonomy): domain Eukaryota; kingdom Metazoa; phylum Chordata; class Mammalia; order Carnivora; family Mustelidae; genus Mustela; species Mustela nivalis. The sequence continues at coordinate 50,841,163 of NC_139023.1, read as the reverse complement.
GAATTCAGCTGCTTAACCAACTGAGCCACCCAGGTGTCACCACATTTGAAATTCTTGATAAAATCTGACCTTGAGTCCCCCTTCAGAGACACTGCCAAAATTCTCCCAAGGCAGTCTTCTTCCATACCAGGGCAAGCGACAAACTTACCCTTGCCTCATCAATAGCTTTCACTGATGATATTTAGGGAGCTGACACTGGACAAAGAAGCAACACATATAAGATGAAGAAGAATTAATTTTCCTTGAAATGTCCATATTTTCAGATATATGGAGGCATTTTAACATTTTGGGCTTTTCTCATTAGAATAGCTATCTCATACTCAAATCCTGTAATAAGATAAATGATATCACATTGAAGACATCATTATGAAACCCATTTTGTAGTTTACTCTGTAATTACAAGCATAATCAACCTCACACTAATGAAAGGAATTGTTGTATAAATATACCTAATGACTAATAAGGTTATTTTTTAAAGAGTCATTTATTTTAAAAAGAGACATTCAAGCCCTTGATGAGGAAGGAAGATTCAGGGAGTTTGTGCAATATCCAATACCACATAGGAATCAGGGGAAAGATTGGGGTGACGATCCTGTTTTGTAAGAACTAGTATAGCATAATGCATTTTTTTAAACTTAAGTGAGATATAAATCTGTTTTAAATGAAAAAAAATATTAAGGGGCCCAGGTAATACACCTATAAATCTTTTACTGCTGGTAAAATAGAATTAGGAAAACAAGTGTTCAAAATCTGGATCGTTCTGTTGAATCTGTGGGATTTTATTCAATTTATTAAGCAATTTTGAACACATTTCTTTACCCATCAGTAGCATTTTTCCAGGGGGGTTGTTGTGAACATTAAATAGGATCCCACAGGAAGACCATTTAACATTTTTACATGGCACATATTAAATGGCCAATACATTTTTGTTATCATCTTCATCGTTGCTCCCTGATAGCTACTTTTTCAACTTTGCCACATGGCTGTTTTTAGTTAGATCTCATTTAGATAACCATAAAAGAAATGAAGAGAAGCCAAATCTTTGGCTTGAACAATAACACAGAGGGGGAAGAAAACAAAACAAAACAAACAAAAAAAACAAATCAACTTTAGTCTACTTTGCCACCTCTATCTATCTGTGAAAACTGGAGGTAAGGGAAAGATTTAGGAGAACTTGAGTTATTAATAAATTTAACGGAGGTGCAAAAGTGGCATCTCATCTACAAGAAAACAGGCTAAGAATCGTAAACAGATCCAAGTCTGGTTTCCTTTCATGAAATAGATGTAGGTCCTCTCAGCAAGGTGCTTCATAAATCACAGGGAATAAGATAGCCCCTGAGAAAAGTGAAGACATTAACCTTGTGTTGTCACCCAATATTTCTGAGGTGGGACTATCAGAGCCCAGCAACCAAAGGAATCTTAACTGTAAGATGATCCTGACCCTTTAGAGACACTGTTTCCCTGAGAGAACCTCAGAAATAAGGCACCAGAGTGATTTGCATGTACTGATGTCATTTCTAAGTTGTATTTATGCCTTCAAAAGTGGCACAGTAACATGATGTCTTCAGTTATATTTCCCAAGGTAAAAACATTTTCAGTTCAGTAGAGAAAAGCCTGTTGTCACTAACTCAAGGCAATTGGATTGCTACAAGCCTAATGTTTTTTCTCCATGGTACACAGAGGAAAAGGGCAGATATTTTAGAAAAGACATCACCAGATTATTGATATCCACAGAATAAAATATAACCACTTCAAGCAGAGTGTATGTTTCCACAGAGAACATAGAGCCTACAAAGACAGCCCTATGGGAAAAACAGTAACTATATGACTATGGCTTTTCTTTCCTCAAAAGAATTAAAAGTACATTGATGGATAAGCAAACACAATCAGCACAGGGTCACTGGAGGGTTAGGGAAGAGATGAGATGAGACCCAAAGAAAAAGAGAAAGGAATATTAAAAAAAAAAAAAAAAAAGATGGGATAGAAATAGAAAGGAGCTATTAAATTACTGCTGAAAAAAACCAGATGAAGGGAAGGCTGTCTCCCCCTCAGAGCCTTTCATTTATTTATTCCCAAATGTTTACCCTCATATCCCTTGGGAAAAATGGTGAAGGATGTAGGCTGGTTCTCCCCCCTACTGAAAGCATCGCTATCTAAACCTCACCTCTCCATCTTTTCAGGGGAGATTGTGTCTGAAAGAAGACTGCTCATTCATTTTTCATTCATTCATTCACTCATTCATTCATTCATTTATCCATCTATTCATTCATTCTTATCTTCATTCTAAACATGACTTATGAGGTCTGTTTGATTTACCCACTTTCCAATATTATATAACACTATATTAAAACAATTCTAAATTTCTTTCAGTGGCTTGGACAAGTCTCTTCTTTGGTCCAGAAGCTACTACTACCTTCTTTTCCTTACTAGCTTCCATTTATCCTTCGGGTTCTGGCTTAAATATCTCTCCCCTGAAGTTTTCCGTAAGCTCCTTGACCAGGTTAGGTCTCAGGGATAAGTGCTCTCTACCTCTCCAGGATCCTATTTATTGCACTTCACAAGTGTCTTTCTTGGTGGGCTTTATCTGTCCTCTCTTCTTTGTGTTGTCATCTTCCTGCAAACCAGTTGCACCGAGCAGTAGCTTAATATATAATTGTTGCATATGAGAATAAAGAAACATGCAGGAAAACCATGAGTAACATACATTCAGAAACAACAAGACTGGTCAGTGAATGAAAAACATTAGGCAAAAAACCTACAACAGGCTCTAACTTTCAGCAAGGTGCCATGTGAAGCAAGGGAGTGTGGGAAGGATTGAGGAGCAATCCTAAATATCTTCAGAAAACTTAGCTAGTCCCCCATTCATTGCCATAAATAAAGATACTTTTACCTGCTCTGTGATGTTGAGAGGCTCTTTTTTTGTAGCCCAAAGCTGAGTCAAAGTGCTAAGTACACTCTAATGAGTCACCTACAACACCATCACATGTGCATACCAAAAGAGCAGAATAGGTCCTGCCAACAATAATCCCACTGTCCCTTCTAGCAACTGAAAACTGCTGAGAGAACTTACGGGGAAAAAACAAAGCAGAGACAAGACTGATAGAATCCTTCCCTCTTCTCTCTCATAACCCACAGATAAATTAGTTGATGACACCCATGACTCACTAGTCAATATCTGGGGTGCCAGTGAGAAGGAAAAGCTTAGTCTATTTTCCTTCTGTAGGCTGCCTCACTGCAGAGCACACAGGTCTACCTAGCATGGCCAACGAGTCACAGAAGAGCCTGGTGAGTTCATCTGTGAAGACCGGAGGTTAGGAGCATGCGTGATAACAGAGACTGATGCTTGATTATAGTCTGGAGAATGATAAAGACTGAAGAATTGGAAGAGCAGGCCATATGTGAAAAGAATATGGAATGGTATGCCTAAGAAAAATGGGTACAACTCATCCCAAATCCATGGGACACTCATAGGATATCACAGAAGACCCCATGTTCACACCTTCATGTGAAAGGTCATGGAGGTTCTGGGGCAGCCTAAAGAGCTGACAAGTCCAGTGTAGATAAAAGTTTCTCCATGAAGGTTGGACCATGGAAGTTGAATATCAACATGCAGGAAAACCATGAGTAACATACATTCAGAAACAACAACATCACAGTGGAATTAGGGACTCTCTTCCCATTAACAATGATAAATGAAAGTATGTTTCTCTCTCCCTCACCCTGCCTCACATACTGGAGGAGCTAGGTCATACACAAAAGGGGAGGGGAGGTAGAGAGAATTTTGAATAAAAAATGTGATAAGGAGTTTCAAAGTACTAAACTCTGATATCTGATACTGTTCAGAAAGTTCTAAGAAGATTCCCAAGATGTCATTAAGGAATAGGAAGAAGACTGGGGGAGCAGGAGGCACATATTAAAAATGAGGTAGTAACGGAGAGAAATAAAAATCATTTCATGTTTATGCTCTTATGAATTGAGGTTTTTAAATAAATGTTATGTTTCTATTTATCATTGATTTTTATCTTACCTAATATGAGTTATCATGTTCCTTTCCTCCTTCAGGGTCAATGATTTAATCTTACTAATTTCTTTATAGTACTTAACCCTATTGCTGACATATTGATGGAAATTGAGCAAGTACTTGTTGAAATGAAAAACACTGTACATATTACTCAAATCTCCCTTAACCTAAGTAAGGCTCAGGGAATACTCGGGCATGCAAGTATGATGCCACCACTGGCATACTTCAATGACACTCTCCATTCATTCTCATTTATTCCACAAAATATCCTATGACCTAGTACTACTATTTCCAATGCATACATGTGAAAAGTACAAGTTTGAGAACCTGGGAGCCTAGCCCAAGGTCACGTGGTTAGTAAGATATGAACAGAGGATTTCCCTCCCTAGGTCTTTTTGATTCCAAATCCTACGCCCATTCCACTCTCCCACATTTTCCACAGTGCCTCTTCTCTGAATTCTGAATATAATCAAATAAAATATACCCACTCACTCCATCATACATTCCCTGTCTTTCCATGGAACCAGGTAACTGGCTTGGACAAGTGCACAAGCAAGTGTGAGCATCTATGATTCAAATCCCACATTGCTCTGAGGAGTAAAAGGAAAATGCTATCCTGCATTTATCTGTCTTTTCCTTGGCCATCAGTTCTAAGACACCCAAGGTAAATGGTTGCATTTTTGTTTCAATGGGAGGTGAATTTAGCCCTCCCTAATCCTCAATGGTACACATAAAGGTAGAACAGCACCCATCCAATGGGAGGCCCAACCACACTGTGGCAGCCAGTAGTGGAGAGGGGAGATGAGCACAGAGCAAAGGAATCACTTGACTGAACACTGCAGATTTAGCTCATGCTCAGTTCTCAATCTCTCTACTCAGTGAGGCCTCCGGGAAAGATGGAGAAGATGAGTGTTGACTCAGGAAGGTGGAATGTTCCACCTAAGGGTAGAGAAGGCAGGCCATAGAAGAAAACTGCGGTAGGAACAGCATTTCCAACAGGCCCATCAGCAGCCTGCATGACCAGGTTCTCTAACATTTGCCAGTGGTCCTATTTCTCATGAGATGGACACAAAATTTCCTTTGCTAAAGCACAGGTCTTTAGGAACTAAGTCTGGCACAGCACCAGGATATGCCAGCTAAAGACAGCATTTTTTTAAAAATATTTTATTTATTTGACAGACAGAAATCACAAATAGGTAGAGAGGCAGGCAGAGAGAGAGAGAGGAGGAAGCAGGCTCCCTGCTGAGCAGAGAGCCTGATATGGGGCTCGATCCCAGGACCCTGGGATCATGACCTGAGCTGAAGGCAGAAGCTTTAACCCACTGAGCCACCCAGGTGCCCCAGACAGCATTTCTTTACCCCCAAGAAGAGATCCTCAGAAGACTTATAGGAACTGCAAAGAGTCTGTAGTACAGTAGTCTTATATCTAGGTTAGAAATAAGGATCTACTAGGCTTGAATCTGAGATAATGCAATAGAATCTTCACTAAATTGCCCACATTGTCAGAGAAGACCAGCCAAATCCAAGTGGACTAACAGCCAGGGCATATTTGGGGATGCTAAAACAGATACCAAGCCACCACTTCATTGGCCTAGAGCCCGCGAAGAGAGACTGTGTATCCTGTCCCAAATCAGGCTTCGATTTAATAGCAGCTAAGGATTATTTAGTGCCTCTTGTGGACCAGACTCTGTTCAAAGCATTTGACATACTTACTGAATCACTTAATATATATATATTTATAAGGCTATGAGGAAATTCCATTTGTTCATTCGTTTAACCAATTAAACCAATGAAAGAACAAGGAGGTGGAAGAATGTGCCCAAGGTCACACAGCTATGAATTAGTAGAACCGAGATTTGAACCCAGGTTCCTCAAGCCCTTGCCTCTAATGATCATGCAATACTGAAGAGCACAAGATCTCTGCCTTCACAGATCCTGTTTAGAATTCACAGAATCTTTCTATTCTGTGGGGGATATTTATTAAGAAGTGAACTCAGGGGGCACCTGAGTGGCTCAGACGGTTAAAGCCTCTGCCTTTGGGTCAGGTCATGATCTCAGGGTCCTGGAATCGAGCCCCACATCAGGATCTCTACACACCAGGGAGCCTGCTCCTCCCACCCCCTGCCTGCCTCTCCGCCTACTTGTGATCTCTGTCTGTCAGATAAATAAATAAAATCTTAAAAAAAAAGAAAAAAAGAAGTGAACTCAGCAGTTGACTTTATGTCTCAGCACATTAACTGGCACTTGGTAAATAATGTGTTAAGAAAGAAGTCGAAATTTTACAAGACCATTTGTTCATGCTTTTCCCTTTAAGTCAGACAGTTCATTTTTAAATGAAAAAAAAATATGCTGTATGCCTACTTGAGAAAATACTTAAGCAAATACTTCCACGAACTTTGTTTCAATATAGTTTAACCTAAATGTGTGATATTTATAGACTGCTTCAATTTGGGTAAGAAAGATTCCTGGGATGACTTTTTTGAGGTGAAAATGTATGCTCTTAAGGCATACAAAGATACTGGAGCATTCTTAATTTATTCCATTATCTTTTAATTAAATTGCCCTCTATTATCATTTTGTGAAGTAGAATCGTGAACTTGTTGGAGCATAGAATTTGTCCGCCAGTACTTCTGTCAAAACTGCAGCATTTTCTTCAATGCTTTTGTCCTTCGGTATGTTAGCTACGCTGTGCCTCTAATTACTGTTGATTGTGGTACCCATATCTAAAATATGCTACTTTTTCAATCATCCAGAATCCAACAGGGGCATCTAACAGCATTCAAAATATTATCAGTGAGTATTCTAAGCAAGAAATGTAATGGATACATTTTTGTGAGTACTTACGGTACTCGGTATATGTCAACCTAGATGATCTCATTTTATTATATGTACAACTGCCTTTATGTGTAAATTGGGGATGACAATAGTCCCACTGATGATCACATATGGTGGCTCTAAGGGTTCAATGAATTCACGATATAAACTATGTGAACAGACTTAGAATATAGTATATTTCATGCAGTGACAGCTCTTATTATTCTTTTTCTTTGAGTTCTTTACTTAGAAATCTCACAAGAATCTCAAAATGAACATGTTTAAAACTGAAATCATTCCATTTTCCCAAGACTGTTGGGATGCCTCCCATCCATCTTCACTCATTCAAGAATGACGACATCATCATCATCTACCTCATATCAGAAACCTGGGCATAGAGATTCTTCCAATTCTTCCTTTTCTGTGTTGCCCAACCCATTAACAAGTCTCAGAATGCTTATCTCAAAAACGGCATCTTGATTCTATTTACTATCTGAGGTACCACCATCTTTTGAGTCTAGACCAAAGTTTTTGGTAGAGAATTTACATTACCCTCTCTCCACTTTATTTATTTATTTATTTGGGAGACAGAGAGAGAGAGAGAGAGAGAGTAGTACAAGCAGGGGGTGGGCGAAGAGAGAGAGAGAAACAGACTCACCACTCACCACAGTGTGGAGCCTGACTCGGGGCTCAATCCCAGGACCCCAAGATCATGACCTGACCTGAAGTCAGACACTCAACCAACTGAATCACTCAGGCACTGCTCTCCACTTTCATTCTTAACTACCTTCCACCTTCCTTCTCACAGCAGCCAGAGTAATTTCTACTCATGAAGTGGATGCAAGTTGTTTCAGTGATATATGTGTCTTTTTCAGAGCTTACAGACAGGGGCACCTGGGCGGCTCAGTGGGTTAAGCCTCTGCCTTTGGCTTAGGTCTTGATCTCAGGGTCCTGGGATTAAGCCCCATGTCAGGCTCTTTGCTCAGTGGGGAGCCTGCTTCCCCCTCTCTCTGCCTGCCTCTCTGCCTACTTATGATCTCTCTCTCTCTGGGTCAAATAAATAAATAAAATCTTAAAAAAAAAAAAAAAAAAGAGCCTTCAGACAATCCGGTATGCCTGCAAATTGAAAGACCACACTCACTTGTGATGAACATTACAAAAAAGTAGCCCGTTTAAATACCTATTAGAAGACCGGCTGTCTTTCAAGACACTGTATCAACATATCTACTTCCTCTAGGGAATGGTGGGGAAATGTAACACACTTTTGAGAGACATTTTAAACACTAATTACTTCAACCTGTGTCTATCATAGTTAACACTGCATTAATAGTAGTAAATGAGTTGACAGGTGATGGCAAAATAAAAGACTGTTTAAATATAATATGCATTAGGGTATTTTACCACAGTCTACACATTATCACATTTCAAGCCAAATGACTAAGAAGTTGCATTTAACCCTTCAGAGACTCCAGGAAAGAAACAATATTTGACATTGCATTCCTAAATCTCCTTGTAAATGCTTTCTAAAGCAATAATATTGTGATAGTTTTAAGCAATTATGAATAAAGCAAAATAGATTTTCACCTGTCACAGCATATTCCAGATATGATTGATCCTCTCTACTCAAAGCAGTGAGAGAAAATATGAGACAAAGAAACACAAGCTGGTCCCTAAATTCTCCCACCCCTATCCCATGCATCTCTAGCAGAGAGGTTAAAATCAGTTCTTACCTCTACTGGTTACTACCTATTTGACCTCAGGCTATACTTTCAAATATTCTAATGGTTGAGGTCTTTATCTATAAAGTGGGGATGAAAAATCATAATTCTTACTTCATTAGATTAAGTGCGTTAAATGAGTTAATATTTGTAAAGCACTGAGAACATTGCCTAACACATAGTTAATGATGTTTGCTTTCTATGTTTACCTCTGCTACATTAAATGAAATTGTATTGATAATGGCTATCTGGTATGATTTTTGTCTTAAATATTCATGATGTTTATCTTTTGGAAGCTTTTTTTTTTAATAATTTTTTATTTTTTTATTATTATTTTTTTTTTTAACTTTTTATTTTTTATAAACATATATTTTTATCCCCAGGGGTACAGGTCTGTGAATCACCAGGTTTACACACTTCACAGCACTCACCAAAGCACATACCCTCCCCAATGTCCATAACCCCCTATCTTTTGGAAACTTTTATATCAAGCCCCTGAGGTACTCTTTTAACTACATATATTGGATAATGTACCCCTTCCTTAAAACCTTAAAGCAGATTTACAACAACATCCATGTTGTAATAATACCACTGTCAATCTTCTTTGCCATCATGATGTTTCCCTCCTGTGAAGGACTTTGTTGTGGTATGAGCCTGGCCCTCACTACTCCTTAATTTTGTTCCACATTTGGGAAGGCAGTGGGAAATATCTGATTGGTGAGTGTGAGGAGAACAAGGTGGCATGGTCTTCTTCTCAACTATGTCCCTCAGCTAGGCCAACCTCGGTCTGGTAATGTCTATCTTATGAATGAGCTGGCAATGTCTATCACTTTTGTGTTCCGAACTTGGGCCCATGTGGCTCTCACACTAAGCAGATATTTTGGTTTCCATGTTTGTCCTAGGATTTTCTCACTTTGGTCAGATTCAGATAGGGATCTGCATAGAAGCACTATTAGTGGAGTAACCTCTTGGAGACTCTCCCTATCCCAATATTCACATGTCTGTAAAATACACTATTGTATTTGACTCTTCTTAAACTGGGTCTTGTGCTCTTTTCTTATATATGTTATAGTTACCAAGACATTTTTCCCCCTCCTCCTCCCCCTCCATCTCCTAATTCTGTGAACAATTCAAATTCCTTTCCATTTCTGGCTTTTAAAACTGCTATTCCTCTGTCTTCCCATTCTTTACATATTTAACACTTTTTCCTTCTTTAGGTTTTTATTTTAAATATCAACTCTTCAGAGAAACCTTATAAGTAAGCCTCCTCCTATTCTCTCTCATGGTTTCTCATTTTTATTTTTCTGTCACTTATTTTTTGAACCACTTCCTGTCTTCCTTCATCACCAGATTGTCAGCTCCATGAACATTAACCATTCACATAATGTCAATGCATACTTGTTGAATTCCTGAATGATTTCTGTCTTAACTGAACTAAACAAGAGTTCATATTTTATACTATGCACAAAGAAGGCACTTTGCAAAGTTGCTTATGTGCTGTTGCCCTCTGGAAGACTGTTTTCCAATATACCCAGTAGCAAGCACAAAGAAGGCACTTTGCAAAGTTGCTTATGTGCTGTTGCACATAAGAAGGCACTTTGCACAAAAAAGGCACTTTGCAAAGTTGCTTATGTGCTGTTGCTCTCTGGAAGACTGTTTTCCAATATACCCAGTAGCAAGCAGTCCAGCTTGAAACCATCAGAAAGCCATCTTTTCCTTCCATCAGCTTTATAAATACCCGTGACCCATCTAACAAATAACTAGCAAAGAGACTATCAACAATGAACTATTTATTTTAAAAAGTAGCAATATAACCCAAAATATCTCTAAAGGAGATTTCTACACCAAATTTTATAGCTGTGTATAAATCTTGCATAACGCATGAAAAAACGCTCATGCAATTATATGGTTTTGTGTATTATACCATTCCAAAGATACAGAAAGATTCTGAGAATTTAAAGCTCTAACTTAAGCTTTATATTCTTTAAAATGGCTCGTAATAGTTAGATAATGTATAGATAATCCATAAATACCTGCTGAATTAACTTTTAAGATCTTATATGACATATACTATTATCTTAGACACTGGATGTAATATAAATTAAGTAAACTATGTTGTACTACTTATAAACTCAAATGTGAAAGAAGAGTTGGGAGGCTTAATTTTTAACCTCAAGGAAAATACCCAACCACTTCTAAAATTCCCATAAACATAGAAAAATAAAGGATGCTTCACAAAATAACCAGTATCCTAGATAGCCATTGATATGGAGACCCCTCATTTCTCAGAACCTGAGAGGTATTTTTTTTCCTTTTCTTTATTCAATACAAACACAATAGTATTATCCCCAGAGTAATAATTATCATTATAAAATGTGTGCTCTTATGCTTGTGTTTGCCCTAAACTGGGGATTTGGAAATGCAGCAAGGAATCACAGAACATGATTCTTTGCTTCTTAAGTGGGAAGAACTTTACATACAATTGAATTAATTAATAGCAATTCAATTCTCAAGTTATTGTGACATATTTTGGTAAATCAGCAGTGATTATTTCCTGTCTAATTCTTGTAACATTAGTAATCAGGAAAGAGTTGTTCTTGTTTTGAAAATTCAATTATATTAATCTCATAAATGATATTTGTACAAAGAAAAATAAAGCAATTTTCATATTACTAAAGCAAGAAATTAGCCACATTAATTTTTTACTGGTATGTTTTTTCAATGAATGGATATATGAGTAGATATATGAATGTATTGAAGAAAGGATACATAGAAAAATATATAAATAATCAGCTAATAACATTGTCATCTGTATGTAAGAAAACCAAACTATGTAACTTTCCTTGACTGAACCCATGAGTTCATTTTAATAGTCCTGAATCATTCAGTACCCCAAACATCATGCTCCATGAGACAGAAATAGGAGTAAGACCTCTCTGAGATCTTGGGGCTCAGATTCTAGCATAATGGAGCTCATATTTATGGAAACTAAGCTTATAGCCTGGTTCTCAACTCTATGGATTTTCTACAAGCAAATATCAGCCTTTTTAGACATGTTACTACAGACATAAAGAGGATTCCCAGCTGCCAATAAAACATTAGCAACTCACTCTTCTACTATCAGACACATTTCAGTGAAATGATTGAGCAATTTGAGGAGGTGCCTTTTCCTTATGGGTTATAACCCATAACAAATCACAAGGTTTTTTGTTTTTGTTTTAAGTATTTCAGGGGACAAGACTAATTGCACTTAAGCTGACAATATCACTATAGGCTTTTCTTACATGCACCTGTATACTCAAGAGGATAGAATTTAGTCTACTGCATTTTGAACCTCATTTAGTAGGACATTGTTCTTTCAATGGTTGTGGGGCTCCTAAATTTCCTAGGCTGCAGTTTCCTTCCAGGGAAAATCACCATCAATGGTTAGTAAATGAATGTGCGCCTTCCAAGATCATGAGATGGGCATGTTTAAGTTTGTATATGGAACATACAAAAATAAATACAAAGCTGAAAAGAACTTTTTAAGACAGTTCCTCAGTCACTGATTTTCCTCTACCTTTTACCTCCTCACTCTAAACTATACTTTTAAATAAACAATGAGAGAGCAACAAAAGAGATACTCCTTCCTACAATTCAGAGCCGTGGAACCCTTGGCATAAGTTACATGTTACGTATTCATAGGAGGCGTGCAGCCTAAAGGGGAAAGTGCGGATTTGGGCAGCAGAAGAAATTTGTTCAAAACCTGGCCCTGATACAGCCAGTAGGGTTACTCTTCAATGTTCTATTTTTCAGCCAGTAGAACTGAGATAAAACCCAACTCCCAGGATTACCATGAGTGTGAAGTACGTGACGGATGTGAAGGGCTTCCATAGCCATGGGCACATAGAAAGTGCTCAAAATTATTGAACTACTTCTACATCAGATCAGTTTTAGAGGAAAATTGCAATGGATAAAACAGAATTCATTCAGAGGATTTTAAACCTTTCTATTACCTAAGAGGCTCAAACCCCATGTGTACAATCGCCAAATGTAAAAGCAGGACACTCGCATGAGGCATTACATAGTCAGACTTCTCAAAGTCAATCCATATCTCTCTAATTAGTTTACATTACTGAGGATACATCTGTTAACCCCTGTACCGCAGGGCCCAGCCATTGTCTGCTTCAATTCATGTTTCTGTTCCCTAAAGTTATTGTCCTAGGTATTCTCCCATCAATGGGGTTAAAGCATTACCTAAATAAAAACTTTTTTTCTTTCTTTCTTTTATTTTTTTTTTAACTTCTTAAAGAAACTGCTATGGGGTCAGCTCTAATTAGTACTTAAATTTAATACATTATCATCAAGTACTAAAAGTTAATTTTGTAAATAATGAATGAAGGTTTTTTTTAAATTTTTTTTTTCATATTTTAAATTTTTATTTTTTATAAACATATATTTTTATCCCCAGGGGTACAGGTCTGTGAATTACCAGGTTTACACACTTCACAGCACTCACCAAAGCACATACCCTCCCCAATGTCCATAATCCCACCCCCTTCTCCCAAGGTATTTAATTGAACTGCACTGTCTGCTATCTCTGGCTATTAATAATTGTTGCTTCACTGATCCCACATCAATGGTTCTTTAGATTAGTCAGCTCTGCATATCTATATTCCATTGTTTTATTATTCTTTTTTTGTTTCTTTTCTCTCTCTCTTTCTTCCCCCCCCTTGCATTGCTTTAATCAAAGTCTTCCTTTTGAAACTCAGCAGTGGCTCAAATAAAATAATTTGATTTTATGTGTTTGTTTAATGATTAGACAGTCATTGTTAACTACTAAAAATCCATATTTTTGCTTCCCTCCACAGAAACAAGAGCTCAATTTGGGGGCTATGGCAAAGACGCTCAGCTATACTACATGCGTGTTCCAGCTGCCTATGCAAGTGGCCACGTGACATGCCAGTGAGAATTAGAAGTTTCTGCTGCATTTCTGTAAATGTGGTGGATCCTTTCCTAGGCTTTAGCCCTTCCTCCATATTGCTTTTGTTCCTCCCTACTGCCAAGACCCTGGAAAGCAGGATACAGGGCAGCAGCTCTCTTGGGATTGTGAGGATGAAAACTGAAGCCTGGCACAGAATGAAGCATGGGTCAGAGCCTCACAGTCTTTGTTTGCTGAACTTAGTGTAGACAAATGAGTAAGGTTCAGCTTACAGTCTGTCCCAGAATAGAAAGAGAAATGATCTCCAGAAACTGTGCAAACACAGTGGAGGAGAAAAGGGTGCAAAAGACATTACAGCTCCCCAGAACCCCAGCATTCACAGTTCAACCATAGATGGGATGAAGATTAGCAAGAGTTTTTGTAAGTTTAAGACAAGCGTTGAAGCATGCTTCCTCAGATTAGTTTAGGAATAGGAAAAGCCTACAACAAAGCTGATGGAACTGTTTTGAGAAGAGAGGGGTGACTGAAAGCTGGGACTAATGGAATGCACTATGTGATTTTATAGGAATCAATCTCTCTGTTTGTTTGTTTTTAATCTCCTATTTTCTCTCAAAGAAGGTTTATTACAGTGAAATATTCTCAGGTGTCCTTCCAGGCTCACTACACTTTTTTAATGTCACCTGGTCAGTAATAAATCCTGAGATTGCTTTGTAGGATGCTAAGTGAAAAGAGAAGGGAAAGACCATCAAGAGAGGTGTTAACCATTAACATGGTCTCTGATGTATGATCCCAGGTATTAGTAGATACAAGACAAGAGGGCTACTCTTCTGTGAATCTGAGGGTATCTGGTCTTACTACATGTTAAATGCCTCTCGACATGTCTTGGAAACTTGCACTTTGATTGGGCTCAGTGCACAGGGATGACTGACTGTTTACTCGATCTAATCATTGCAATTCACAACTGTCAGAAAATTCAGAAGTCTTCTCTTCTAGGTATCAATCCACCACATAATAATTAATAGCCAGCCCACACTGATCACTGGTTAAGCATCTGGCCCCATGTGACGCTTTGCCTACACTTGAGCTCATTTAATGCTTGCAACTACAAAATGAAGTGTCATTACCACCTTCATCTTTCAAACAATCTTATGTGGCAAAGGACAAGCTCCTTGACCTAAGACTCTGTTCAGATGAGACACTGATATATCTCAGAGAATATTCTGGAGCCAGCATTTTTCTCACTGTAATTTTGGTAGGACAAAAATCTGCTGGCAAATATATAATGCACCTTGGGACTGAGGTCATGCAATCCTATGTGCAGCTCTGAGTCCTAACAAACCTGAAAGTAAGAATAAATAATGTCACAAACACGATTGCATTAGTCTTTAAAAGAATTTATTTGAAATTCAGCTTTAGACAGTAACTATTTTTTAAATTTCTATTATTTAAATACTTAAATTTATATATTATGATGTATCAATAGGGTTAGCTAACTACAATCTGAATAAATATAGCATAACTTATCCCAATAATATTTAAAGTATTAGCAACAATTTGTTGTTGCTAATTACAATAGTGTCATAGTAGTGACACTATAATTATATTATTGGTATTATAATAATATCAATAATTATTGGTGTTATAATAAATTAATGGATAAGGGAGAGAGTACATGGAACATGAGAGCTCTCAACTTTTTGTAAACGTCTTAAAAGATTTACAGGACTCATGTGAATACTAATTCTAGAGTATTGGATAAAGTGTTATCAAAAGCCTCTAAGGTAATTAAAATATCACAAAAATGAGGATATTCATTTGTTTATTCATCCAATAAATATTTATTGATATTTAAAAAAATATTTTATTTTTTTATTTGACAGAGAGAGAGAGAGAGATCACAAGTAGGCAGAGAGGCAGGCAGAGGGGGAAGCAGGCTTTCCACTGAGCAGAGAGCCCGATGTGGGCCTTGATCCCAGGACCCTGAAATCATGACCTGAGCTGAAAGCAGAAGCTTAACCCACTGAGCCATCCAGGTGCCCTATTGATAATTTTTTAAAGAAACATTCTAAACAGGATACTGAATCTATTTTCTAAGTGCTTGCATATCAGCAAGAGCTGTGTCTGTGTTCAGTAAACTGAAGACAATGTTACAGGTCACCAGAGGTAAGTGAAGGTATAAGTTACATTCATAGGGAAGAAACTGGGCTATTTGGTCTGGATGCATGCAAATACTTCAGAAACAGTTTCCCAGAGGCTGCAAAGTAGTGCACCTTCAGGTCATAAGTTTACTGGTTTGGACTGAAATCCTTGCAAACTATGAGTTGAGAGCTCATGTCAAGGCACACTGCTCTGAGTCACAATAAGGACCATCATCGTGAGCAGAAGGGAGGTCAGATGGTTTTGACGGAGCCTGGAGGCTTAACCTGCTCTCTGAGCTTGCTTTGCTAGGCTTCCAAGTGAACATTAACCTGCGTATCTTGCCTCAGCTAGAATTAGAGGGAAGAGAGGGGAAACTCGGAACACTATATCAAAAACCAATGACGGGGGCGCCTGGGTGGCTCAGTGGGTTGGGCCGCTGCCTTCGGCTCAGGTCATGATCTCAGGGTCCTGGGATCGAGTCCCGCATCGGGCTCTCTGCTCAGCGGAGAGCCTGCTTCCTCCTCTCTCTGCCTGCCTCTCTGCTTACTTGTAATTTCTCTCTGTCAAATAAATAAATAAAATCTTTAAAAAAAAAAAAAAAACCAATGACGTACTATATGGTGACTAACAACATAATTAAAAAATAATAATAATAAAAGAAAGGGAAAAAAGAGAGGGGAAACAGGAAAATAGTTTTGAAAACTGCAGTTTCTTTGGCTTGTTATTGCCTTACGGTTATTTTTCCCTTTGGAAAAATAATGATGGGAAATGCAGAAAAAATTAAAAAAAAAAAGACATTTATTGTGTGGGTGGGGTTTTTGTCTGTATCCTTCTATTTTCTAAATGTTATATCAAAAATACACTAGTTAGGGGTGTTTTCGTGGCTCAGTCAGCTAAACATTCAACTCTTGGTTTCGGCTCAGGTTGTGATCTCAGGGTCATGAGATTGAGCCACACGCTCAGCATGGAGTCAGTTGGCTTGGGATTCTCTCTGTCTCTGCTCTCCCTCTGCCCTTCCTACTGCTGCTGTACTCTCTCTCTCAAATAAATAAATAAATCTGAAAAAAAAAAAAAGGCAGGAATTTATGTAGGGTGGGGGGGAATAATAAAAATATAAACTGGATATCAGATATATGAGCAACACTCTGTTCTCACAAGTCAGCATATACTTTACAAAAAAATTTATCAATACTTGATATCATTTTCTTTTTGGAAAATCTGTAAATCTGAGGAGGTTAAAATCAATCTATGTGTATCAACTGGCTAATGAGCAAATTTAGGACTTTGCCTTTAAGGTGCTTTCTTCTTCTTCTTCTTCTTCTTCTTCTTCTTCTTCTTTTTTTTTTTTTTTTTTTTTTTTTTACCCCAACTGCTGATGGGCAATCAGCAATGTTAAGCCTGCTGACTAATTGAAACGTTTTCCAAATTATATGGATCTCTGGAGAAGATTCATTCTGCTTAACCTTGGCATTTGTTTTAATTTACAGGAATCTGTTATATTATATTATCCAAGATTTTTAAATCACCTTTCATTTAGTTCCTAATTTGCATCTCACTTTTGTTAGACTTCTCATTGGAAGTTAATGAATTAAAAAAAAAAAAAAAAAAAAAAAACCTCTTCTACACTTGCCTGAAACAACAACATTGTTTATAACTATGTTGTATCTTCTTCCAAAGGAGTTGAAAATCTCTTTTAGATAAGCAATCATAAATGCTTAGTGTCTATAAATCAGGGAGGTGGTAAGATAGTTAAATATAAAAATGGAAAGCATGAAAGTAGTGGCATGTTATCAGTGTGGGTTCCTTCACTTAAACTGACTACCACAGTGTTTTTGAGAAAATTCCTGAGCAGTTGTAGCAGATACTGGTGGCCCCAGTCTAGATCCCCTTCACAGCCTGGCATACTCATTCTCTAAAATATAGTATTGGTCTTAATAATTCAGAGCTATCCTTCCTTCCTGAAAATTTCCCTTGGTTAAAAATGCCCTCCTAGCATAGCCTGCAGCCAATGGCTGAATGGCGTGGGGCACAGATGGCCAGCCTCTTGTCACAAAGTGTTACAACTCTGTGGTACCATTCACAAACCAGAATTTCCCATAGCATCCAGCGGAGGCAGAACTTCAGCTGGACTGCCCCCTCTGCCCAGTCCTGACCTACTCAGCTTCCCTCCCACCTGCATGTGTTCCCCTCGGCATACTCCCAATAAATCACTGCACAAGAATTCCTAGCTCAGGCTTTGTTTTGGCAGAATTAACCCAGAACGGTAGGTTTCCAGGCCAAAATAATTAATATAATACTTAGAATTGCTCAAAACCCAGTTTATAGGCATATCACACTATCAACTCATTAAATCTATTTAACAGTTTTGCAGGGTGACCAACCATCCCTGTTTAACACTGAGGGGTTTCTTGGTGGATAGGATGTCCCCTGGTAAAAGCAGAAATAACACCAAGCAAACCAAGACACAATGATGGCCCTCTCCTGTCTTCCATGACACCCTTACCCCTTTTCTGATGAACTGGAGCTAACAAACAAGAATAAGTCGCACAAAGTCTCAAAGCAGGGGTGCCTGGGTGGCTCAGTTGTTAAGCGACTGCCTTCAGCTCAGGTCATGATCCCAGGATCCTGGGATGGAGCCCTGCCTCGGGCTCCCTGCTCAGCGCGGAGCCTGCTTGTCCCTCTCCCCTTGCCTGCTGCTCCCTCTGCTTATGCTCTCTCTATCAAATTAAAAAAAAAAAAAATCTTAAAAAAATAGTCTCAAAGCATCAATACAGATATTCTCAGATCCAAAGTCAAGTGTGTCTGACTCTTACTTTATGCTTAGTTGTGCTTGTCTTATTATATCAGGTGACTGGTGAATGCTTATGTTATTCTTCTCTGCCCTGTTTGCTCTTACACATCTTCTTCTTTTATTAAAGTATTACTAATTCGACTGAAAACAAATTGCTTGTTTATTTGATGGGCTGACTAATTCTGAAAGAATAAAAAAAGGTTAACAGAGGATGACATCAAACAGTGGTCCAGGGGCGCCTGGGTGGCTCAGTGGGTTAAGCCGCTGCCTTCGGCTCAGGTCATGATCTCAGGGTCCTGGGATCGAGTCCCGCATCGGGCTCTCTGCTCATCGGGGAGCCTGCTTCCCTCTCTCTCTCTCTCTGCCGGCCTCTCTGACTACTTGTGATTTCTCTCTGTCAAATAAATAAATAAAAATCTTTAAAAAAAAAAAAAAAGTGGTCCAGGACCAATAGCTTTTCTAGTCCACTAACTGGCTTAATGGTCCTACCTCATTTTAGACCATTTTCCTCTGTTATATCCAAGCACAAATTTAATATCCAATGAGAAGACATCATAATCAATAATGACTTTCTGGAGACCAGAAAATCTTGTTGATTTTTAGTTGACTAAAATTGATTTGGGGTTTAGTAAGGATGGATAATAAGGAGAAAGCAGAAAAACATTTTGAAATGTGCCTCATTTATTACAGGCGTGGATTAGCGAGGTATTGCATTATTCCTCAGGGAAGCCTATAAAACCCATTTACCAAGCAATTGAAGCTGGAAAGACAAAAGTGATGTTAAAAAAAAAAAAATTGGAACAAATTCTACAAAGCATTAGGAAATTACAAGTTAAAAAAAAAAAAACCTCATATTAAAGCAAATGCTCTGAGTAGCCATGGAACTTTGGAAAGTCATGGAGGCTGAAAAAGCCTAGAGTTCTTCACGCGACAGTGTTGGTGGGACAGAATAGTAGTTGAATATGATCTTTGAGTCTAGACTGCTGAGTGTATGAATTATGGCTTTACTACACACTAACTATGTGACCCTGGGTAAGTTACTTACCATCTCTGCACTGAGTTTCCACTCTGTAAAGTGGGAATAAGACCATTTCATAGCTTTTGTGACAATTTAATGATTAGGTGCACATATAGCACTACTCACAGACCTGTGCTTACGATGATCAGGGGTGCTAGCTCTAATGAGTTCTGTGAAGACAAACAGATCAGTGTGGTCTTGTAATGCAAAGATATATAGAGAGTTCCACGCTGTCTTTAGAAACACCCGTGTACACTGGAATGTCCTCTTAGTGACATCTTGTCCTCTAAATGATTACTAACACTAACATGCATTAACCATGAAAGGGATTATGCTGAGGATGTGTGTGTGTGTGTGTGTGTGTGTGTGTGTGTGTGTAAACATATATAGATGTTATTTTCATTTCATGTCAACAACATTTTGAGGCAGTTACTCTTATCTCTATTTTACAGATGAGGAAAGAAAGGTTGAGGAAACTTTAATAACTTGCCTGAATTTACATCTATTGTGGTAGAGTCCTCACTGAACACCATGGTATGTGGTGTGAAGCCCACACTCCTGACAACTACATTATGACACTTTTTAAAGGAATAATGTGAGATGGGTCTAGAATGGTTACAACTGTAACTGAGGCTGCCCCTTCCATGGTAACAGGTTAGGTGATTCCTAAAGTACCTGGTCCATGAAAGTGACTGCTAAGTGACAGCCAGTAGTGTATCATCCCAGAGCCTCTTCCCTGACAGAGCATAGAGCGGGAGAACTGTGGGGATGTTGAGCAAGACCCCATCGGAAACCTCAGAGATGGCCTTGGGTGGGCCAGGAATGGTTCTGCACCTGAAGGCAGGGTTGCAAATGAGGGCAGAAGTTTGGTCAAGTATCCCTAGCTTAGAGTCAGGTCTTCACGTGTATGGCCCTGAAACACAATGCCATGAATTCATCCAGGACTGATCAAGTCAAAACTCTGATACATCCAACATGATGTCAGTCCACTTACTCTATTCCAATCCATTCCATTCCATTCCATGTTCCATCCATTTTAAATCCCTCCATTCCTTTCTATTCATTCCATTCCACATTCTATCCTATTCCATTCTATTCGTTTCTATTCCAGTCCATTCCACATCCCTCCACTCCTTTCCAATACAGCCCCTTCAGGCTTACTGGCTACTCATCGCATGCAAATCTCTAAGAAGCAACTGCTGCTACAAAAAAAAAAAAAAAGAAGAATATAATTTGAATTTGCTCTCAAGGAGCTCTCAGGCTGATCAAGCTTCATTTAATAGATAGGTTTACAAAGCCAAAAACTAATTTAGTGATTTATAACATATTTAAATTTGTGAAATGGAGTACAGGAGAAAATAAATTTTAAGACTCCTGGCTTAAAACCAGATTTGGTTATAGGGTTCCTCCTATTACTAGGTAAAATTTATACAAAAGACTTCATTCTTGGGGACTTCATTCATGAGGAAAAAATAAGATGTTTTCAGAGTGTATTTCCAGTGAACCATGAAAACTAGAAGGGGTATATTTTGCTATGCTGACGAAACCTCCAAACTAAGACCCAAGGTCTGTAATCTCAAATCAGAGTTCTCTTTTCTCCTGAAAGTGCTACACCAGCACTGCCAGATTTTTTTTTTTTTTTTATGGATCAGGTTTTTCAGTAATTTTTCCCAATCACTCCTTTCTAGAAATTACCATGACCTCAGTTATTTAGGACAAATGGAGTGCAAAACCATCATGTAATTTGTAAGCATTTTCTGTTTTTTCTGAAAATCCTCTTTGATGTTAATAAAGATTTGAGGAGCCCCATGAATTTTCTTAACCCTCCATTTACAATTCATACTTCCATATGAATTGACTGAAGAAACAAAATGAGCTCAATATTTTATATTGTTCTTTACTTTGGGGAATGTATTCCAACCTTGGGGTCTCTGACTGCTCTGACTACATACTCTCTTTGCTTCAATTCTAGAGTTTTTCAAAGATAGGTCCATATATTATCTAAATTAGCAATCTCAGGTGGGCTTTTTAAATGTCTATTCATGGATCCGATCTCATTCCTAAGAACCCAAATCTTTGGAACCAGTACCCCAGAGTCTCCAAATTATCTCTGTCAGTGAATCTCACTCTCTAGATTTTGCAATCCACTGCAGTAGGGATGAAATCCAGAGATGGTGCCATGAGCTATTTTAAACCTGCCTGACAGAGATTTCTTGGCTCTCTCATCTACATAAGCTCTCACAAATTAGGCAAAGAAGGCTCAGGTGTGGAAGAGTCATTGACTGGTAAATGCTTCATTAATTCTGAAAAGTCAAGAAGAAAAAAATGGCCAGCAGAGCATAAATGCTAACACCCATGGGCCTGAATGGTGTCCTGCTGAGGCTGGATATTTGAGATTTTGCAAGCCAGTAAATATTATATTGTATTATATATTATCATACATGTTCTGTAGATTCTGATACCAGAAAAGGAAACTCATCCAATACTATATATCTGCATTTGCTAGTTCTGTTTTCTTAATATTGCTTTGTTTTACTTTATATCTTAGATCTGATTACAACAAATGACAAGTAACCAAGAGAAGGAAAAGAAAAAAGGGACACTCTCTTTGCATCAAATATGATTACATATATTATTATCTCATTTAACCTGCACAGTGCTCTGAGAAGAGGAATATTGTTAATCCTTATATTTAAAAATAATCAAAGCAAAAAGAGGGTAAGTAATTCATTCAAAGTCAATAAATCTCAGCACTGGATCTTGAGTCCTGTTACAATGAAAATAAAATAAATCTCCATTTTTTTTTTCTGCTACATGACGCTGTTTCCTTTTTTTCCCCCCTCAACTATTTTATCACCTAAAGAAAACAACTTTGAAATTACCCTGAGACCACATCGTAATGACAGAAAATTTTGATGAGGTCACACAACAGTCTCATTTCCTCATGGTCACAGGATCTATCCATTCAGTGAAAAATTGGGATCTGCTCTGATTGCCACTCACTGAGGATGAAATGGGCACAGATAGTTCAGGTAAGCTTTTATTTTCCCCAAACTTTATAGCCAATTGAGCTTCTGGCTAGTGTAAAAAGTACTTCACATTTTCTTATCACTTTCAACCTTGCATTTTTTTTTTAATCTCAAGTAGGCTTCATGCTATCGAATTTGATGTGGGGCTCAATCTCACGACCCTGAGATCATGACCCAAGCCGAAATCAGGAATCAGATGCTTAACTGACTGCGCCACCCAAGTGCCCCACGAACTTGTATTTTGTACATCACAGTTGATTGGACAGAATCCTGTTGAAGGTTGCTTTTAACATGTTGTCAAATAGCAGTTTGTGGGTAGTGGTGCCCTATCACATTGCTGTATACCATTAAACATTGTTTATGCATTAAAGTCCCTGGTACTAAAAGAGCAGTAGGATATGTTAGTTAGACTTTATATCCTAATGTACAGAAGCTTATCAACCTGTGTGTGTTTGACACAGCTCTTGAATACTGCAAAACAGAAAAAGATCACCATCTGTCCTGGGTTGGATAGTGTCCCCTAAAAGTTAATGTCTACTTGAATATGACCTTATTTGGAAATAAGGTCTTTGCAGATGTGATCCAGTTAAGATGAGGCCAGCCTGGATGAGAGTAGGCCCCAAGTCCAACATGATGGGAGTCCTTATAGGAAGAGGGAAGTCTGGACACTGAAACAGAGGCACAAAAAGATGATCAAGAGAAGACACAGGAAGAGTCTAGGGTGATGTATTTACAGGCCAAAGAATGCCAAGGTTTGCCAACAATGACCAGAAGCTAGAAGAGACAAGGGATGTTCCAGAGAGACTTTAGAGGTAGTATGGCCCCACCAACACATTTGTTGTGGACTTTCAGCTTCTAGAACTATAAGATAATAAGTCTCTGTTGTTTCAATCCACCTTGATGATAGTACTTTGGTATATCTCCGTACGAAATGGAGATATTTTCTATAAATACCACCTATGATATGCAAGGTACCATGCTCAATGTTGAGAATATAGAACAGGAGAAATATAAACCTGGTTTCTGAGGTCCACATCAGCATCTGCAGGTGTAGGGGAGTGAAGCACTAAATTATCTTCTCCTGTTTAGTTCTAGCCTATTACTTCTAAAGAGCCACAAGCCATTGTTCCTTCTATTCCTCCTCCTCATTATTCGGTGGCTCACAAACTACAGCTTATAGAGTGGAATTCCTAGGATTTCCTTCTTTACAGTATTTTATGCCTTATAATTGTGTTTTCCCTGCAACTGATTAAAACAGCACGAGGTAGAAACACTATGCACCACATGAAGCATGTATTCCATGCTGGTTTTATCAAGCTTTACATCCCAGGACCTGAGTTATGTGCAAGTTCACTCAAGCTTCTATAACACAGGTGTGTGCCGTGCATGATGTGGCAGGACTAAGGATACAGAACTATTATCAAGAAGGTGGGTTGTGGGGAGGGCTCCTGGGTGGCTCAGTCAGTTAAGCATCCGACCCTTGATCTTAGTTCAGGTCTTGATCTCAGGGTCATGAGTTCAAGCCCCACACTAGGCTCTGCATGGGTGTGGAGCCTACATAAAAAACAAACAATCAACAAAAAAAACCCACATATTAAGCACATCTTAAACAAATAGCTCTCAAAATCATCCAAAGCAGAAAAATAGCATTTGGACCACCACACATGCCATGTGCCTTCTATGTTTTCCAGTTTGACCTGATTCATCACATCAATTAAAGTGTCATTTCCTCTCAAATTCTGAAACCACTTTTTTTTTTTTAAGATTTTATTTATTTATTTGACAGAGAGAGAAAGTACAAGCAGGGTGAGTGGTAGGGAGAGGGAGAAGCAGACTTCCTGCTCAGCAGAAAGCCCTGTGATCATGATCTGAGCCAAAAGCAGATGCTTAACCAATTGAGCTAATCAGGTGACCCTGGGAGCATTTTTATAGGAATAAGCAGCTTCTAAAATTAAAAGAACCACCATAAAGTGACCCATTTAAGGGAAGGAAGGAAGGAAGGAAGGAAGGAGGAAGGAGGGAAAAGAGAGAAAAAAATTGATGATGAGTGAATTTCAGGGCTCCTTCAAATTCTAAACTTTGGTTTCCTCGGTGTTATTAATTAAGGAAATATTTTAATTGCACATAATGCCCAATGAGGGTAGTGAGTGTGTGTGTGTGTATCTATCTATATCTATCTATCTATATCTATATCTATATATATATCTATATCAGACTTTACAGAAAATGAGAAAAGAGTATCTATTCTATTTCAGACACTTCTCCAGAAATCTTTCTACATGCTTTATAAGAATTTTATTGGTGATATTGCCCAAACACACAGGATGAAATCAAGGTGCACATAGTATTAATAATTTGTATAGAGCCATACACAATTTTAATAAATAGAGACATTGGGCCTTCAGAATAGAAATTCCAAATGTTCTTTCCACTAAACCATGTGACCTTCCCAAATACATTTTCATACAGAGACTAGGAGACATGTTATCACAAAGAGAAGTCTATTTTTCACTCTTACAGAACCGGCACATGGCCAAATAAATAAGAAAAGAAGTCTTACAGTTTGTACTATAAAATCACACTGCCACATGACAACCTTAAATAACAAAAATAGACAACTTCACACATGCACAGCAATTAAACTGCAGTTTTCCAACAATAAGCCACAGCTGAAGTTGTGAGTATTGACACCTTGACATCAAGGCTCACATCAGGTGACTATGTGCTAGGGAGAGGCTGCTGTTTCATTAGGGATAATCAGAAGTTAAAAAATATGGAAAGAAGCCACAGCTTCTATCCAAAGCTTCCCCTAGAAGTCAATGACCTTCTGATGTAAATGTGATGCAAACAAATAATTCACCACCAAGAGAGTGGCTGGGAACACCGGAGTCAGAAAGCTTGGAGACCCTGGAGTTAGTGTGTTCCAGAACAGGATACACGAGAGGTTTCTGGATGGGAACAGGATGACAGCCACAGAGCTGCAGAACCCAAAGGGTGCCCCAAGAAAATCTCTGTGTGTCTAAGTCTTAAGAAGTTCATTTTGCATACCTGACTCCCCATCAAGTTATTGTGGTCAAACATATTTTAGAAACTGCATTCTCTATCACTGTAGGAAATTCATGATATGTTTTGGAATGCTAAAGACTCTCAAAAAGCCATGCATTAAAGGCAAATGTTAAACTCAGGGTTTCCAAAAGTAATTTAGTCCAAGATTCTGTCTTCCAATGTCTCCCACACCAACCACCATCAATTTAACATTGAC
Source organism: Mustela nivalis (assembly GCF_964662115.1). Classification (NCBI taxonomy): domain Eukaryota; kingdom Metazoa; phylum Chordata; class Mammalia; order Carnivora; family Mustelidae; genus Mustela; species Mustela nivalis. Next base: position 50,815,450 of record NC_139023.1, on the reverse strand, counting down.
TAGCATCTCTGATGAAAAGAGACACTTGGGTACAGGGTTATGTTTGGGTAATATTGATCTAAGGTAAAACCATCTAATAATGAAGACCACTGAATAGCTCTGCCCATATGGGTAAGCTTAGCTTAGAGTAATAATTCACCTTAAAACTGTAACTCTTAATCTCACAAAACAAACTGAGGGTTGCTAGGGGGAGGGGGTTTGGGAGAAGAGGGTGGGATTATGGACATTGGGGAGGGTATGTGCTTTGGTGAGTGCTGTGAAGTGTGTAAACCTGGTGATTCACAGACCTGTACCCCTGGGGATAAAAATATATGTTTATAAAAAATAAAAATTAAAAAAAAAAAAACTGTGAAGAAAATATTTTTACATTCTTGAATCACTAAAATTCCAAGTACAAAATTATTTACATGTGGGTCCAAAATATACTTTGTCAAAGGAACAGAAGAGGATTTTAAGTAATGCTGCCTCTGTGTTAAATTGTCCACTTCATAATTAATATTGTTAAAATGCCATGCTACCCAAAGTGGCCTATAAATTCAATGCAATCCCTAACATAATATAGACAGTATTTTTCACGGACGTTTGTATAGAATGACAAAAGACCCCAGATAGCCAAAGTGATCTTCAGAAAGAAAAACAAACTGTAGGTATCATAGTCCCAAATTTCAAGAAATAATACATAGCTATAGTAATCAAAACAGTATAGTATCTACACAAAAAGAGAAAAGTAGATCAACAGAACAGAATAGAGAGCCCAGAAATAAACCCACATTTTTATGATCGATTAGTCTATGACAAAGGAGGCAAGAATATAATGGAGAAAAGATAATCTCTTCAATAAACAGTGCTGGGATAACTGGACAGCTATATGTAGAAGAATGAAGCTGGACCACCTTTTAACAAATAACACACAAAAAACTCAAAATTGATTACAGACCTAAATTTGGGACCTAGACCCATAAAAATCCTAGAAGAGAACACAGGCAATAATTTCTCTAACACGAGAAGTAGCAACATTTTTCTAGATGTTTCTTCAGGCAAGAGAAACAAAAGCAAAATAAACTATTGGGACTACATCAAAATAAAAAGCTTTTGCACAGCAAAAGAAGCCATCAACACAACAAAAAGACAAGCTACTGAAGAAGATATCTGCAAGTGATATTATCTGATAAAGGATTAATATCCAAAATATATAAAAAACATATATAACTCCCAAGTTGATTTTTAAAAATGGACAGAGGAACTGAATAGACATTTTTCTACAGAAAACATACAGATGGACAACAGACTCATGAAGATATGTGCAATATCACTAATCATCAGAGAAATGTAAATCAAAACCACAATGAAATATTACCTTCTACCTATTGAAATGGATAAAATCCAAAAAGACAAGAAGTACCACGTGTTGGCAATGATGTGGAAGAAAAGGAAACCTCTTACACTATTGGTGGGAATAGAAACTGGTGCAGCTACTGTGGAAAACAGTATGAAGTTTCCTCAAAAAAATAAAAATAGGAATACAATATGATACAAAAATTCTGCTCCTGGGCATTTACCCAAAGAAAAAAAAAAGCACTAATTTGAAAAGATATATTCACCCTTATGCTTATTGCAGCATTGTTTACAATATTGTACATCAATAGACAAATGGATAAAAATGATGTGGTATATATCACACACACACACACACACACACACACCTATTACAAAGACATTAAAAAGGATAAAAGCATGCTATTTGAGACAACATAGATGGATCTAGAAGATATTATGCTAAGTGAAACAAGTCAAACTGAAAAAGACAAGTACCATACGATTTCACTCATAGGTGGAATAGGTACACAAAAGAAAAAAAAAAAAAAAACAGAATTAGACCTATAAATACAGAGAACCAATAGTTTCCAGAGGAGAGGAATATAGGGGATTGAGAAAAACTGGTGAAGGGAAAGGGGAGATATAGCCTTCTAGTTATGGAAGAATAAGTCATAGGAATAAAGGGCACAATATAAGGAATATGGTCAATGATATTGTAATGATGCTGTATGGTGGCAGATGGTAGCTACACTTGTGGTGAGCACAGTATAATGTATACCTTGTGTAATCACTATGCTGTATACCTGAAGCTAATCTAGTATAATGTGTCAAGTATGCTTAAATTTTAAAAAAAATCATTAAGACAACTGTATAGGGAAGGTAATGTTACCCTCCTATTTTACAGAAAAGGGAAGTGAGATTTCGAGAGATTCAACCAAATTCATGCAGATCCTGAAAGGGGTGAGTTGTGAAGGTCTAACACATAGCCACTGCTCTGTGCTCAGCATGTACTTCTTAAATCTGAAATAAAACACCAAAATGGTATTTAAAAATGCCCACTAAATAAACACAAAGGATGATGTTTCTTAACTTCGGAGTCCTAGGACCCTGGCAATGCCTGACAAAGGGGTGGCTCTCAATAAATACTCATTAAGTGGTTGAGTGAATAAGGGAATACATAAATGCAATTAAGTTATGCAGTTGATTCTCATTATTCACAGAATCAGTATCTGCAAATAAACCTCTTTGCTAAAATTTACATGTATGACACAAATCAATAATTTGGGTATTGTTGTGGTTATTTATGTACTGGCACACACAACAAGCACCAAAAATTTTGAGTCACCCAATGTGCACTTTCCTACCTACACGTGAAGGTGACCTTCTACCTCTTTATCTCAGCTCTCATAATGTAAACAAGATTCTTTTGGATGGTATATTTTAGACCATGTTTTTCACATTTTGAAAGGTTTTGTTGGTGATTCTGCTGCTTAAAATGGCTCCAGCATAAGAAAACAATGTGCTTCATTGAGAAAATTGGTGTGTTTGATAAACTTGATTCAAACATGAGGTACAGTGTTGCTGTCTGTGATTTCAATGTTAATGAATCAACAATATTTATTTTAAAAATGTTCCTTAAAAAGAAACACACATAGAACAAGATTATATATTGATCAGTTGATAAAATGTTTGTGACCAGAGGCCTGTAGGAACCTAACCCTTTCTATCCTTTAAGAACAATGGCTCAGTGTTCGTGAATTTAGTGTTTTCCATGACTTTACAGAACATAATTACTGCACATAACAAGAACTAACACTATTTTATCCTACTCTTAGATATTTACAAATCCTAACAGCTTCCTAAAGATTCACGTTAAGTTCTGTAAAAAGAAAACAAAACAAAACCAAAAAACCAAAAAACCAAAACAACTGGTTTAACCATGTTTAATCCATCATTTACCAAACAGTACTATGGATCTGACTTTTAAAGGTTATGTATTATCACCTCACAGGACACAAACCTTCAGTGGACTGTGTTTCAAAGGCTCTTCCATGAGAAGATTTTGCAATTTTTCTATTGAGGCCACTATTAGAATATTTTAGAACATCATTAATGATCATCAATAAAGATATTAAAGGATTCCAGTCTAATATTCAAATATTTCAAATACACTTAACTATCATACCAACCTGACTTGGTGCCACAATCTGCTAGCTTTTCCACCCTGTGTTCTGATTAGCTGTGTTTTAGCCTTGTTCTAATTTATTGGGGTTCCTCCATTGCTGAACTTTTTACTTCTTTCCTTTCCCTGAAAAAACATATATTCTATTCACAAATATAAGCTTCTATCTGTAACCTGTCTAGCTAGAGAGTGGTGGTGGTGGCAGAAGGAAAGAGTTCACTGTTAAAAAAAAAAAAAAGTGATATATGCACCCTTATGCTTAATAAAAAAAAAAAAAAAACAGAGTCATATTTACAGTGGAGCCAATGAAACTTAGGCTTCAGGCCCCTCCCTCACATAGTTCACCCTATCCATGGTTTCTGGTAGCATGTTCACACAATTGTATAATTTTCTAATATTTAGAAGGCAAGATGGTTTAATTGGAATTCGCTAACACTGTTGTCCTCTTCCATTCCAAATTTTATATGGCACATTTTCTCCTATGTCTCTCAGAGTTTGGGACAACCATGATCATTTTAGAATCAAGCTAAGGAAAAGTTTAAGTATATTTGCATGGTTCATGATCACTTTTTATGTGTAGTCAAGTTATAGATGACTATCCTAGGGTAAAAATGGCTTCCTCAAAGTTGTCTACCACCCAATGGCTGAACTCACCTGGTGTCTTGACATAAAGGTGACCCAAAAGTGATATGAATCACTCTGGCAGTCCCCAATGTTGGAAGTTTATGGATACTGGATGGACTCTCATTAAAAGTCTTTTTCAGGGCAATTGGCTGGCTCAGCCAGTAGAGCATGCAATTCTTGATCTCGGGTTTGTGAGTTCAAGCCCTGTGCTGGGTGTAGAGATTACTTGAAAAAAAAAAAAAATAAAAGGCTTTTCCAGACTTGCAGCTTATAACTTGGGGTCAAAGATATTTTAGGTATCTAAAATATATTTCTAAAGACTTGTAAGAAAAATTTAAAAAAAACAAGCTTGTAAAATATTCAAAATCATGAGAAAGTCCAAAATACCATTTTAACTGCAATTTGAAAACATGTTGTAGCACATTTCAATAAAACAGCAATAAAATATAGATTTTGATTAGTATGCATATGAAATTATTTTTGTGAAATAGAATACAAGAAATGGAATACAATTTAGATAAAAATAATACAGTACGAGGGGTGCCTGAGTGGCTCAGTCAGTTGAGTGTCAGACTCTTGGTTTCAGCTCAGCTCATGATCTCATGGGTTGTGGGATTGAGCCCCACATCAGGAACCCCACTCAGCAGGGAATCTGCTTAAAGACTCTTTCTCTGCCCCTCCTCCCACTCTCTCTCTCTCTGAAATAAATAAAAAAATAATAATATGGCATAATGAATATTAACTAAACTTATTAGGGTAATAATTTCCCAATATACACATTTATCAACTCAGTATGTTGTACACCTAAAACTAACACAATGCTATTTGTCAATTATAGCTCAACAACAATAACAACAAAAAGGGAAAATAATACACAGTTTTAAAAAAAGTAAAAAAAGTTAATAAAAAGTGATAAAACAAAAAGTGAAATTGTCACTTTAGAAATTATGTTGACATGAAGAAAATACCAAAAGAATTAGATTACACAAAAGGAGGGGTCATAAGTAGAAGAGATATATTTGACTAGAAATAATACATGAGCTCTAGGATTAAGAAGTCAAGTAATGAAGAGGAATGAATAATGTATCAGATGAATACATTGGTAAAAATAAACAAATTTCACATTAAAATGACACAAATTACTTATATTGATAAAAATAATATAACTCTTAATATACTACTAACCTGAGAACACGAGTGAGAAACTGGTTAGTAAATACTGTCATTTCAATGATGATTTGATATTAATACACAACGAAATATGAAATATCACAAAATCTGGGCCCCTGAGTGGATCAGTTGGTTAAGTTGCTGCTTTAGGCTCAGGTCATGAATCCAGAGTCCTGGGATTGAATACCACGTTGGCCTCCCTACTATATTGGGGAACCTGCTTCTCCCTCTCCCTTGCCTGCTGCACCCCTGATCATGCTCTCTCTTTCTCTCTATCAAATAAATAAAATCTTAACAAAAAGAAAAGAAATATCACAAAATATCACAACTTATGGAAGAAAATCAATAGATACTATTTCATATTTGACAATGATCCAAAAAATTTATATACTATTACAATGAGTTGCTAAGTAAAAGGGAAATTTTCTAATTATAATAAAAAACAAATTTCTATCAACTCTGCTATAAACCTGAGTCATCTTTCTATTCTCTCTATAAAAATATTGCAAAATTATCAAACAATATACAAGTGAGAATTAAGAAAAATATTACACAGATGAAATAAGCAGATAATATATTTTAAATGTTACCATTTCATTTTTAAAAATATTTATACAATTTGTTAGCTTTCTAAAATTTATAATTTTAAAATTTATAATTTTTCATCCTAAATAAACTTTACTACTTTATACTTAGTTTTATATATTACTCATATAATCCTTTTCTTAAAGGGAGTCCTAAAACTGTTTAAGATCCTGATCCCACAAAATCTTAATCTGCTTCTGTACAAGGGTAAGATTACATGATTTAAGTGAACTCCAAGACCAATCTAAAAATAGCAATCTAGCAAAGTCTCTGTAATTTGATTTGTCAGAGCTAATGTGTCAACTTCAACATATGAAGAGGGTATCACTGACATAGTGATAGACACACACACGTATAAATGTTTTAAGAGGGACGCCTGAGTGGCTCAGTTGGTTAAGCGGCTGCCTTCGGCTCGGGTCATGATCCCAGGGTCCTGGTATCGAGTCCCACATTGGGCTCCTTGCTCAGTAGGGAGCTTGCTTCTCCCTCTGCCTCTGCCTGCCTCTTGGTCTGCCTGTGCTCACTCTCTCTGACAAATAAATAAAATCTTTAAAAATAAAAAAAATAAAAATAAATGTTTTAAGATATTGTATTCATTTTATAACTCTACATAATAAACTACCAAAAATGTAGCAGCTGAAAACATTATCTATTTATTATTTCACAGTTCTGTAGTTCACAAGCCCAGCGGCTAGACTTCATTGCCTACTGAGGATCCCACAAGGTTGAAATCCAAGTACCAGCTGGCTGTACTCTTATCTAGAGATTCTAGGGACTAATTCACATCCAAGCTCATTCAGGTTACTGGCAGGATCCAGGACCCTGTGGTTACAGGTCCTAGGTCTCCAGTTTTTGTTGGCTGTATCTTTCTCAGGCTTCTGTTTTCTACAGTCTGTCCATCCGCCATCCCTTCCCTCTCTGTCTTCGAACTGTCAACATTACATTGAGCCCTTTTCATGCTTTGAATCTCTCTGGCCTGTTCTTTTGCCACCAGTTGGGGAAACCTCTACACTTTCAAAGACTCGTGTGATTGGAATAGGCCCACACAGATAGGCTGCCTATTTTAAGGTCAGCTCTGACATGTAATATAATCACAGGAATTATATCACAGCATATTCAAAGAGCTACTCACACTCAAAGAGGAGGGGATTGATTACACAAAGGTGAGGGGCCATGTGGGCCATTCTCAGAATCGTGTCTACCACATTTGACTATGGAGTTACGGATTTCATAGTACATGTACATCCTATGTCAAGGGGAAGCAAAGTTGACTGTTTTGCTGAGAGCTCGAACGCTGTTATATACAAAGCTAAAGAAATAAATTCAGGGAGAACAGGAGACAAAGAGAGAAATGATTCAATAATGTAGGAGAGAGAGAAACAGACTTGTCATGACCCTCAGTACTGTGCATATTATTTTTCCCTCTCATTTGCTAACTAATGCTCTCTAGGAGAAGACATGAAACATTCTAAAATGCTTGTTTTTCTTAAAAGTCATTTGCATCTCCTAATTGGTATGTCATTTCATAATTACACGCTGGTACCAAATCTGAAGTTTTCACCCATTCTTATATCTTCTTTTCCTGTTGTTTATGCTGTGAAATATCTGAGTCTATAATTAAATTATTGTCTCCAACAAATTAACCACATTCATGTATACATTAACATATCATTATAAATGAGGAAAAACATAGATGTGTGCTATAGAATGTCAAGCTAAAAGATGCAGCACAGATCTGGGCTTGTTTTTCTGATTATTGCAACTGGAGGGTGGGAGGAGGCAGAGAAAAGAACCCCAAGAAAGAGAAAAATGTACCCTTACCTGAAATAAGAAGAAGGTGATGACTGGAAATAGTTTTGAGCAAATACTGAACTGAAATCTCCCTTTCTTTCTCACTATGGGAAAAATACTTTCCTCTGTCCATTGACATTTGATTGGACCATGTGTCTTGCCTTGGCAACAGAATGTAGTGAATATGATCTGCAAAGAGTGTTAAATGTATTTGTGAAGCTTGACTTGGCTCTTGTACTCTAGCTTATCCACTGGGATAAAAACAAGTCCCCACAAACTTTACACTAGGCCACAGACATACGGAGAACTGACAAACCAGATCCTTCTAGCTGAAGCCGGTCTAGATCAGCTGAACCAGACTCACCTACAGACACCTGAACTAGAGGATAAATTCTTACTGTTGCAAGCCCACTGGGTTTGGGGTAGTTTGTTACACAGCATTATTGCAACTTAGTTGACTAACATAAAAGAGAAAGCAAGGGAAAAATCGAATCATACTTCTTTAGATTTAAATGTAGTTAAGCTCAGGGCACCTCGGTGGCTCAGTCAGTTAACCATCTGCCCTTGGCTCAGGTCATGATCCCCGGGTCCTGGGATTGAGCAGTAAGGTGGGCTCCCTCCTGAGAGGGAGTCTGTTTCTCAATCTCCCTCTGCCCCTACCCCTGTTTGTGCTCACTCCCTTTCTCTCATATAAATAATAAATAAAATCCTTAAAACATACTAAATAAATCTAGTTAAGCCTAATAATATATGCATATTTGTATCACATATTCACACATTATGTCTGTCTATCTATCTATATCGTGTGTGTGTGTGTTTAGTGTTTCTTTACAGTGTATCACATTTATAAAATTGCTCCCTTTTGTAGAGAGTCCCATGCTAAAATTTATATTTAGAGAGATCCTTATATGATACTATTGCTCTCAGTGAAATGTAACACCGTACAGCTAGAAGTGTTAGTTCTCCCTGTTGGGCTATCAGCCACTATATTTTCCTGGTTATTCACAATTTTAAAGGGATCTTATAACTCTATAAACACAGGCATATATAGGAAACTGCTTTTTGAAAAGGCTATAACCTTCTACATGATCTCAGGCATGTATTTTATCTAACTTTGTGAGACTTTATATTTCACTTTTACAAATAAGAGAAAAATATTTGTAGATTACATCAAGGTCACAACTGTCCCTTTGCATCAAGACAGCATCAAAGCAAATAAATAAATAAGTTTGAAAAAAAGAGAGAGAGGAATACCAGGACAGGGAGAAGCTTTAAAAATTCTATTGGAATAAATTCCAGTGATTGGTAAGACCTTCTTCTATTTCAACGGTTGTAAAAGCACATCACTATCTTTAAGACTTCTGACCACAGGGGCACCTGGGTGGTTCAGTGGGTTAAAGCTTCTGCCTTTGGCTCAGATCATGATCCCAGGGTGCTCAGCAGGGAGCCTGTTTCCTCCTCTCTCTCTGCCTGCTTCTCTCTGCCTCCTCTCAGAAGCCCTGCTTATGATCTCTGTCTGTCAAATAAAATAAATAAAATCTTTAAGGGGAAAAAAAAAAGACTTCTGACCATAATATTTATTTTTCTACTTCAATATGAAATCAAGAATAATGAATAGCAACACTCTACATAATCCAAGTGAATACCCAGTATACAAAGTGCTAAAAATATATACTTTCTCACAAACTTTCATGTTAAAAAAACTTGGATTGGGGTGCCTGGGTGTCTCAGTCCTTAAGCAGCTGCCTTGGGCTCAAGTCATGATTCCAAGGTCCTGGGACTGAGGCCCACACAGGGCTCCCTGCTCAGCCTCTGGGCAACCTGCTTCTCTCTCTTCTTTCTGCTTCTCCCTCTCCAGCTCTGCCATGATTGTGTTCCCTTTCTTGCTATCGCTGGCAAATAAAAAAATAATCTGAAACAAAACAAAACAAACAAACAAACAAACAAACAAAAACCCACTTGGATCATTTGAAATTGCTGAGATCATACCAAACAGTTGCTGGAGAAGAATGAGGGGTATGGCCAATGTGTAAAAGGAATCTTACATATAGGCTTTCAAAGTAGGGAGAGCTCATTATAAGATGTTCAGCAACATTTCTGGCTTCTGCCTAGCAGATGCCAGAGCACCATTTGACCTTGAGCTAGGACAACCAAAAACATTTCCAAAAATTCCCTGGGGTAAACCATTCCCCCACCCCACGACAACCAATGATCTACAGAAACGCCACGCAAAACTCCCTTTCTTCTAATATAGATGCTAATAAAAAGCATAAAACAGCCACAAGAATATGATGTATACTATTTATATACATCATACAAATATATACTATTAGTATATATTTATACTAAAAACCATAAAATAGCCACAGGAATATGATATATACTATTTGTCAGACATATATGATGTATACTATTTGTCAGTACTCATAAAGCTAAATGCCTTATATATTATTATTATTACCTCCAAATTGTGGAAGGGAAACTAAGGCATGGAGAGAAGTTAAGTGACTTGCTCAGGTAGTAAGCAGAGCCCAGATTCGGACACAGGGCAGTGGGACTGATGCGGAGAAAATCTGAAATGAAAGGAGCTTCACGACATCAGGATTCCAGCTAACTGAGCAAGGTCTCTTCAGAGGTCTCAAGGTCTCTTGGCTCATCTGCTTCATCTAGGAGCTAAGCTAGGTGACCTCAGAGAACCCTTCCACTGCTAACAGTTTGTGAGCCCCTAAATTATAGTAACATCTACTCTGTTGCATTTATTTCAATAAAGGCAACCTGACCACACATCAGATAATGTCCAACTACAGCAGCCCAGTTCCTAATGGCAGCCATCCATCTTCATTGATTTAAATTCTTGGTGTTCAGTGCATATATCCCCTTAAACCTGTCTGCTGTGAGAAAATTCTGCAGCAAAGAGAGACTACTTGCAAAACAGCCTTGCAAATTTCTCCATATATCTCATCTCGAGGTTTTCAAGGTCATGGCCAGTCACAGTCAAGGTTGCAGAAAGTACACATAAGTCATCCCTTCCTGCATGACCAATGGGAGAAAGGAATTAACCACCAACCAGATGACCATGAAGATTAACATTTGAAGTAACCACCAGAAAACCTGATCAAACAGTGTTAATTGAAGTAATAATGAGCTTTGGAACAAGGAGCCAGTTTCCTCACCTAAATTGATTATTGTAACTGCCAGGCTCATACCAAGCTGGAACATCACAGTGCGTGAGAATATGCTAACTTCTACCCGATAACCTCACTGAAAATTTCTCTTCACTAGTTTCTCTCTAGCCTCTGTCCTCCCTCCATGAATCATTTGAACAGTTGCTCAAACCAGATTTGTGTTACAGTTACTACTCATGTCAGACGGTTCTTTAAAGTTCATTATCACATCTGTCCCTGTTGGGTTGAAACTTTTGACCACATCTCCTCTCTACCCACAGATGTGATCCCAGACATGGATTCTTACAAATTTCAATGGAAAAAAAATAAAGCTCTATATGATTACCTACATGGTAAACGATCTTTTACACATGGGACATTACAGGAGAACTATGTCTGAATTTCCTGAATATGACTTTTAACAGGGAAATTTGCAGAATCTGCTCTAAATGTAAATTTTAAACATTTAAAAATAAAAACAGATTCTCAGTCTGAGTCAGAAACTCCACACTACTATGTCTCATCCCAAAGACTCCCTCTTCTGTTCTCTTCCATACCCAGAAGCATTACCACACTTTAAAATGCTGTAGAGTGTCACTTATGGTCACTTACTGAATATACAGCTGGTTTTATAACCCAAGTACATACTTGAAGATTTAAAAGAGTGAAAACAACTGGTATTCTTCAAAGGGCTGGAGCAAATAATCCAAAAATTTGTATGGAATCAGAAGAAAACCCAAATCGCTAAGGAAATGTTGAAAAACAAAAATAAAACGGGGGGCATTACGTTACCGGATTTCAAGCTTTACTACAAAGCTGTGATCACCAAGACAGCATGGTACTGGCATAAAAACAGATACATAGACCAGTGGAACAGAGTAGAGAGCCCAGATATTGACCCTCAACTCTATGGGCAAATGATCTTCGACAAAACAGGAAAAAATATACAGTGGAAAAAAGACAGTCTCTTCAACAAATGGTGCTGGGAAAGCTGGGCAGCTATATGTAGAAGAATGAAACTCAACCATTCTCTTACACAGTACACAAAGATAAACTCAAAATGGATAAAAGACCTCAATGTGAGACAGGAATCCATCAGAATCCTAGAGAACATAGGCAGTATTCTCTTTGATATCAGCCACAGCAACTTCTTTCAAGATACGTCTCCAAAGGCAAAGGAAACACAAGTGAAAATAAACTTCTGGGACTTCAAAATCAAAAGCTTCTGCAGAGCAAAGGAAACAGTCAAGAAAACAAAGAGGCAACCCACGGAATGGGAGAAGATATTTGCAAATGACAGTACAGACAAAAAGTTGATATCCAGAATCTATAAAGAACTCCTGAAACTCAACACACACAAAACAGATAATCATATCAAAAAATGGGCAGAAGATATGAACAGACACTTCTCCAATGAAGACATACAAATGGCTATCAGACCCATGAAAAAATGTTCATCATCACTAGCCCTCAGGGAGATTCAAATTAAAACCACATTGAGTTATCACCTTATACCAGTTAGAATGGCCAAAATTAGCAAGACAGGAAACAACATGTGTTAGAGGGGATGTGGAGAAAGGGGAACCTTCTTACACTGTTGGTGGTAATGCAAGTTGGTGCAGCCTCTTTGGAGAACAGTGTGGAGATTCCTCAAGAAATTAAAAATAGAACTTCCCTATGACCCTGCAATTGTATTCCTGGGTATTTACTCCAAAGATACAGATGTCGTGAAAATAAGGGCCATCTGTACCCCAATGTTTATAGCAGCAATGGCCACGGTCGCCAAACTGTGGAAAGAACCAAGATGCCCTTCAACGGACGAATGGATAAGGAAGATGTGGTCCATATACACTATGGAGTATTATGCCTCCATCAGAAAGGACGAATACCCAACTTTTGTAGCAACATGGATGGGACTGGAAGAGATTATGCTGAGTGAAAAAAGTCAAGCAGAGAGAGTCAATTATCATATGGTTTCACTTATTTGTGGAGCATAACAAATAGCATTGAGGACATGGGGAGTTAGAAAGGAGAAGGGAGATGGGGGAAATTGGAAGGGGAGGTGAATCATGAGAGACTATGGACTCTGGAAAACAATCTGAGGGTTTTGAAGGGGCGGGGGGTGGGAAGATGGGGTACCAGGTGGTGGGTATTATAGAGGGCACGGATTACATAGAGCACTAGGTGTGGCGCAAAAATAATGAATACTGTTATGCTGAAAAAAAATTTTAAAAAAAGAGTGGAAAGAAACAAATGCAAATGAGGCAAATATTAGCCATAGTTTTTACTATGCACACATGCATGAATTATAAGATATATATGATAGTTGTGAATAATTGCTGCACATAAAAACATATCTTTTAATTGATATACTAAACTGAAAATTAAGTGCTTTTCACTTCTTCACTTCAAACTCTGAGACATTTTTTATAAGGGCATGATTGTATTTAGAAAACTTATCAGCTCACTTAGGTTATTGAAGAGGAGTATAATGAAACAGATAATAAAGCTGACATATGTCTAACTAAAACTCTTTGGTCCCTCCAGCTTTTAACAATAAATTTTCTCTTGGTGATTTCTACCTGTACCCAATCCATAGCCAGTCTCATATCTCTCTGTCATTAATATACTAGGAACTTTCCCTGCTGAATTATTCAATGATCTTTGCAGTTGGCTACAGTTTATATAAATGTGACAGTCCTATGCATCTTAGTGCTGTGAACTGTTACCAAAAGACTAAACATCCTTGACAGGCTTATAAAAAATTAATTATTATTTTTTCAATGGAAAGGATACAACTCTGCCAAAAGCTGTTAAGTGTGGAGATTTTAGAGTTCTCCATTTCTCTCTTGCAGAGGATACACTAGGATTTTTCATGGGGATTGAATAGCATACACAAAATATCTAGACCTGTCTGGCACACACTGGATATTTCTACTTTTGATCCTTTCCCTGGCCCTAAAATTTTTGTCTTTTTTCCTCCCTACATGTGAATGCATCTTGAAAAAACAGAGGTAGCAGAGCAAAATGGAAGAATGGAAGAAATGCTGGATTGTGAGAAAAGGTACCAGTTAATAAATCCTTAATCTAGATACAATTAAGACATTCAGATACCCTAGGCAAGGTCCTTCCTCAGCTGAGCCTCTCTCCTCCTTTGTAAAAGTGGCTTAATCCTGCCAAGTTCTATCGGTTCACTGGGTTATTGTGAAGACTGAAAAAGACAGGGGGACCTTTTTTTTTTTTTAAGCCTCTATATGTTATAAAATAGAAGTCTTAATTTTACAACTAGTCGGTAAGGAATTAAAGTAAAATTATATCAATGAATTGTGTGATTAGGAAAGGTCATTTCAATGATTGGTTCCCCCAATTCTATTTATTTGGAGAGAAACAAGCTTCTAGCCTTACCATTTAGTGATGACACCTTCAAACCACAAACATAAGATCCTGGATAAAAGTATTGATTAATTAATTCAGAAAGGATGCTACCAGATATAACAGAAATGCAGGCAAAAGACTGATTTGAAAAAAAAATTATAATAATAATGACAGATGCTAGTTTTTTGTTGTTGTTTTGTTTTGTTTTCCTTAAAATCAACCCAGTGGGTTGAGGTAGTTTACCAATTTTGCATTAGAGGAAGTATTTTTAGCCTCTAAAAAGGAATAATCCCAAAACAGAATAAACAGGATACAGAGAGCCCTTGGTTCTTTTCTCCTGTTATTACAAAGCAGAAGAAATCCCTATATATGAAATATTTCTTGTCCATACCTTAATCAGATAGAACCGTGGAGTTTGAAAGTCTCTAGAACTGAGAATACTTTTATTTTCAAAGAGGACAGAGGTTCAGGGGGAAGGACAAGGTGTTATCTGTCCTCGCCACAACAAAGCATGCTTTTTTAATACCTCATTTTCAGGCTTCTCCTGGCAGACTGACCTTTCGTTAAGGTGGCTTATCTTTCTGTGGAGCTCGATTCTCAGGCCTCCTGGTGTTCCCAAATCCGTGAAGAAGCAGTGTCAGAAAATTAAGGGGACATGAGGGCCAAAAAAAAGTTTCAGTTGAGGTAGAGTAAATGTAGAAAAACTACCCAAACTCCAAAGGTCTCTCTACAAATTTTGGGTTCACACCCTCCGCAGCCATTCCAAGAAAAGAAAGCAGCCAAAAGCTCAGTCCCCTGGAGATTAAACACTAGGTGGTGACTGATAGGAAAAATAAGACCGTTCTTATAAGGGCCGAGAGAAGATGGATGAAAAAGGGCACAAGTACAGCATCACTGGACATGTCTGGGAAATCACATCTGAAACCTCAAAATGAGGCATCAAAGAGTTGGAATAAACTCATTATGAGCACTAGTGTGCACAGTCTGAAAGTTGTCTACTGCGGAAAGATCAGGAACTTTCAGGTCAACCACAACAGACTTCACAGTGCCTCCATCTCTCTTCAGCTCTGTGCTAATATTTGTTTTCATGTCTGTAAACCGAAGCCAACAGCAGCGGCCTCACAGAAGTGTCAGGAGGACTGAATGAGATGATGGGGGCAGAAATACCTATTGGAATATTTGCATAGCTCGCACTCCTGATGGAAGTTTGTTTCTGTTCTCTGCTGCTCATGCCGATGCTAGAAAGCAGAGATCTACAAGGCGTGCAGAATTGGAGCTGGACCACCCCAGTCTAGAGGTCTTCAGAGAGCCCTGTGTCCCTTGATGGGGTGTGTTAGCTAAGGTGCATGTCACATTGCATGTCACTGACATTTCTCTGAGCTTGAATTTGGTGAGCTGTAAAGTGAAACTGGGATCTTTCACCATCTCATGTGACTGTTAGGGACACTGAAAGAGAAAACAAAAGCAAATGTCTTCGTATGTATTAACCCTTTTGTTATCACCATCATCTTTAGTATAGGGCAAGAGTGTCAAGAGCTCTATTTTTCCTCTTTCTCTTCTTTTATAAAAACATGTCAGTGGATTTAAGGCCCACACTGTGTCCAAGATTATTTCATTCCCTGAGTTCCTAACCTTAAAATTACATCTGCAAAGACTCTTTTTTTTCCAAATGAGTTCATGTTTATAGGTTCCCCAGTTAGGAAACAAGCATATCTTTTGGGGGGTTTTCCATTTAATCCACTATAGGAAGTTAGATACTAAGCATATAAGTTGCCGAACTGCATAATGTCAAGCAGTGACATGTGTTCTAAAGAGTACGGGGTGAGTGGGGATGCTTTTTGGAGCTTCAGTGAAGGTCCCCTGGGGGTGACATCTGAGCCAAAAGCTGAATAATACAGGGACAGTAAGACATGCAAATAAATGAGACATCTGTTCTAGGTGGAGGGAGCAGCAAATTCTAAAACCTAAGACAGGAAAATTAAGAAAGTTGGGAGTGGTTGGAAGCACAGCAGGGAGATGCAGTAAGAGGGAAAGAGATGGGGAGGTTGTTATGGACTCAATGGGTGTGTCTCCCAAAAATCTTATGTTGAGATCCTAACTCTGAATATGATATTAGAAGGCAGGAACTTTGGGAGATAATCAGATAATTAGAATTAGTGCCTTTTAAGAAGAGACCCAAGACTTTGCTACTTGCCTCTGCTCTTTGGCCAAAGGAGGACAGGGAGAGGGCCATCTGTAACCTGGAAGTGTCTCACCACAACCCCAACCATGCTGGCTCCCAGATTTTGGACGTCCAGCCTTCTGAACTACGGGAAGGAAATTTCTGCTGATAAACCACTCCATCTATGGTATTTTGTTAGAGCAGTCTGAGTTAAGACAGGAGCCCAGAGGTCACAGGGAGGATGAAGTATTTTATTCCAGGTTTGATGGGGAGCTAAGGCAAAGCTGAGAGCACCAAAGTCACCTTTGCCTTCATCTTTACAACAGACATTCTATTTCAAACCAAACCCCAGACACAGGCTGAAACATTTGAAATATTACATTCTCGAATAATTAGCTCCATGAATGAGATAAGGCTCCAAGAGCAATTCTTGGCCAATATTAAAATTCCATTTTCCCTCCCATTTCTTTTCATCATCTTGTGCTTCGCTGAACATGCCATACGTTTGCATAAATGATTCCTTCCGCCTAAAGGCCCTTCCCCTGTGTGCCTTCTCCCTCTGCCATGATTGGTCCTCTGTTTGTCTCCACTCCCTGGAAAAGGCCACTCACCCTCCTCCATGCTCCAGAACCCCTCTCCCCCCGACTCCGAGCATGTCCTCCTGTCTCCTTCCACCTTCTGTTTACAAGCCTGCCACCCCTACTGCACACCATCATTCCTCATGGTCCCATCTATGCCTTTTTCATCTTGGTAGTTCTGGAAACTAGCACATTCCACAGTAGGTGCTGGATAAGTGTTTGTTAAATGTGTAAATGAATCTTAGTCTTATTCACTTCAATTTTGCCTGGGTTTATTTATTCCATCCCACGCTTTAATTAAACATAGACTCTCTTCTGGTATTTAATGCATTTATAGAAGTTTAGTACCAGAAATCAATCTAAACATTTTTCTCACAGTTCGCTAGAATTGCTTTCGGGTATTGGCCTATTGTCCTTGTCTTGCAAAAGCCTCAAGAAGCCATGAGTGGTTAAGTGTTTTTTTCCCTCTGTTATCTGGGATAACAGAGGCGAAGGCTGAGGCATTAACTTGCCCTGGGCCATCTACCAAATCACTGCAACAGAACAGCCAAATCTATGATTCGGCTGTTTCCTCCCTCCTTGTTCTGTACTAAGTTCACAGAGCTTTGCCGTATTTATCATGCATGACTTCTGAAAAATCAATGTAATTTGTGAACCATACCACACAAAAATACACAGAGTAAAAAGTGTCTGCTTCCTTCAATTACCCCAGTGTGAATGGACCTAACAGCTATGG
Organism: Mustela nivalis; assembly: GCF_964662115.1. Taxonomy (NCBI): domain Eukaryota; kingdom Metazoa; phylum Chordata; class Mammalia; order Carnivora; family Mustelidae; genus Mustela; species Mustela nivalis. The sequence continues at coordinate 50,797,767 of NC_139023.1, read as the reverse complement.
CCTTTAGTGAGATTTATAGGGCAAGGAAGTCTTTGGAAGCATTTAGTTTTTGGATGTATCTAATGCTCTTAATTGGACTTTCTCTAATGGAAACCTGAAAGTTGAGTTTTGATGTTGTAGTAAAAGCATGAGATTCACAGGAATAAGTCCACAGAACCAAAGCAGGGGCAGCCCAGAAAAGGAAAAGTTGAGCCATTCAGCCAACATATTCTCAGATACAGATAGGCATAAGAAACATGTCAGAAGGACTTCTGGTTATGTGTGGAAAATGTTTTCCTTTAAATAAAATTGAGTATTTCCAGTTAGCAGGAACATCTAAACAGAGAGTTCTCATTATGCATTTAGACAAAAATCGGATCACTGTGACCCATGTCCCCTGATATTCCCCCAGTTGTCAAAGATCATATCTCAATTCCAGATCCAGAATCCAGTTAGCTGGTCCATCAGAGGCTAGAAGTACACTGGGCCAGGTATGTCTGTGGACACAAATGTCTACTTTAAAAAAAAAAAAAAAAAAAAAAGAAAAGAAAAAGAAAGGAAAAAAAGCATGCTCAGCTAACCCTGGAATGCTTTCAGTTCCCAAATATTACAAGGAGTATCTTTTCATTTGTTGTGTCTCAAATACAATTGAAGTAAGTAAATTTGGCTTGGCAAATATGCAAAGCCAACATATTTTTTAAAGGGATGAGAAACACACATGTATAAATCTGGCTTTTTAAAAAAGATTTTATTTTATTATTTGATAGTGAGCAAGAGCACAAGCAGACAGGGGCGGGGGGCGGTGGTTGGAGCAGACTCCCTGCTGAGCAGAGAGCCTGATGCGGGGCTCAATCCCGGAACCCTGAGACCATGACCTGAGTGGAAGGCAGAGGCTTAACCCACTGAGCCACCCAGGTGTCTCTGAAAATGGATTTTGATAACACTGTGAAATGTTCATAGATACTGGCTTTCAAGCAGAGCCTTTAAAGGATAATTACAACGATGTTTAGATTATAGCAATTCTTTTTTGCCTAGTGGTTTTTTATTTTCATTTTGTGAAGTGTTTTATCAACAAATATGTTAAATACATGTTTCAGCTATCCACTATATCCAATTTAGAGACGGGGACAATCCAGTCTAGAGGAGTTAAATGACTCACCCCCGTTCCCACAATTGATATGTATCAGAGATGGGATACAGACTCCAAGCTTTTGTCTCTTGGTTCACGGGTGAATAATGTCAAACCTGAGACTGGCTAGCTTCCTCATTGATGAGATGGCGTGCTTTCTTTCTCCCAGAAGGTCTCAGAGATGGTTGCCATTTCTGCTTTCTCAAACTGTCAGTCACCTTGAAATAACTCTATAGGGCAGTTTAAGCCAAGGGTCTTCCATGGAATACTAATTCTACAATATGTCAGTAGACACCACTCAAACCAATATTTTAAAAATTGCCAAGGACAATTCTGGCTTCAGCTATGTAAAATAGATTTCTTTCCTACAGCACTTACCACCACTTTAAAGATAAATATGTGCATTGCATATCTTCTACTAGCGGTTCTGGTACATAGTACTGTCTAAATATGTTTGACCACATGATTGTTTTATAACTTTTATGCTAGATAAATATGAATGCTTCACTGATGGAAATTTCGGTGATCTATAGTAACAAACCCTCCTAGATTTAATATACATGACAGGAAATGTGCACAAATGTACAGCAAATTATACTGTGACAACAACAGTGTAATCACCTTGGCTAGTTGCACCACGGATATTACCGGAATCACATTATTTCATGATCATTGAGATGGCAAGAAAGATGAGGAGAGTAAAACACAATATTAGGGGAAAAAATAAAATTAGAAACTGTCACCATGTATTGGTGACAGTTTTTAATATGGTTATAGAAAAATGTCCTGTGTACGAGATGTCTGGCTGGCTCAGTTGGTAGAGCACACACCTCTTGCTGTCAGGTTGTGAGTTTGGGCCCCATGTTGGGTATAGAGATCACTTAAAATAAAATAAAATAAAAATGTCCTATATAAAAACTTCTGACTCCAGCAATATCTCAATAGTGATTTTGTGAAAAATTCTCTTCTTTTAAGCTTCCTGATAAAGGTTTGCATCTTGAAGTCAGAAAACTAGAGACAGCTATGTATCCTGGAGTCATGGAATGGAGAGTAAGAAACTGGTTCCACGTGGACTCAAGCCCACCATCCCAGTTGCTCCACTCCTTGGCTGACCTCCATATGGTCTGCTCTGAGGACATCTCTGAGACGCTGCAGCATTCTAGCCATCTTTGTTCTTGTTCCCAATTTTGAATCCAACATCAAATGTTTCCCAAATGACTTAAATTGACACTTCTAGTGCATGGGGAGTTCAGTTGCCTTCCCAGGTTTTGTAACTATGGAAGAATAAGGTAGGGAGGTAGGGAAGTGGAAGAATGTTGAAGGGGATCACCAGGCACAAACATCCAGTTATACATTCTGGGGATATAGTATAGGAGGGTATAGTTAACAATACTGTATTGTATATTTGCGAGTTGCTAAGAGAGGAAATCTGAGAAGTCCTCATCGAAGGAAAAAGGAACCTTGAATCTACATGAAAGGCGGATGTTAACTAAACTTGTTGTAATTATTTCACCTTATATGCATATATCAAATCATTATGCTGTACAACTTAAGCTAATACAATGTTATATGTCAATTATATCTCAGTAAAACCAAGGTGGGGAGATAAAGAAGATACAAAGGAAAGAGTAGAGATTCTTCTAACCACAAGTGGTCAGATGTTGGACCAGCAATGGAGAGGTGGACCTGGGAGTCCAGGATGATGGGCAGGAGGTCAGTGCTGCTGACAGAGATGCTGAGGTTCCTGACTGAGAGTCTGAATTGAAGCTGCTGTAAAGGGAAAGCTGTTCTGATGCCTTCTGATTTTAAAAGGTAGCTAGAGAGGTGTGCTGGGGCCAGAAGTGTCTGTGGCCAGGAACTTCCCATAAACCAAGTGCACCACATCCAAGGACAGTGCTACAAATCAACTTTAGCTTGAACATTTGCAGCCATTCTGCTTGTTACCTGACATGATGAGCAGTCTGCCTTTTTTCAGGATTCAATTTTATTAAAGTAATGCAAACCATATATTGCTAACCCTATTAGGGAGGGCCACTCGAGTAGGTGATATTAAGAAGAAATATCTAGGTACAAAGACTTGGGACATTGATGTCAGCTATTTAGATGCCACAGTCAGAAGTGATGATTCAGGGAAAACGATGATCTCTTGCTCGTGTAGAGCCATGCCATCACAGCAAGTTAGGTGGAATGTGAAGCAAAGATTATACAGATCGTGCTTTTATGTGGCAATGTTAAAACTGTGCTAATGAAAAAGAAGTAACCAGTTTGTGAGTGTATAAGCAATTCTTACTTTGGCCATTTATTCTTTGATGATGCCATATCCTAAACCTTTGTCATTCTATGTAAGGCATTTTGCGGAAGCAATAAAATTACTTTGCACCCACACGGAAAGGGATCTTTCTCTGTACCTTTTCACCTACTGGATGAGAACATGGGCTTTGGAATCAGGGGGTCCTTAATTTCCATATATGCTCTACCATCTGCCTTGAACAAGGCATTTAATTTTCTAAATCTCTGTCTTATCTGTAAAAATTGGAATCATAGAAGCTCCCTAAATAGGTCTATTTATGGCTAAATGGAATGATTATACAGCTTTAGAACACTGTATGTACAAAATCATCAACAAATAAATGGTGAGAAATAATTATAATAATACTTATCACTTACTTTTAAGAGTGCTAGAAGGGAGGGGCACCTGGGTGGCTCAGTGTGTTAAAGCCTCTGCCTTTGGCTCAGGTCATGAACCCAGGGTCCTAGGATCAAGCCCCACATCGGGCTCTCTACTCAGCAGGGAGCCTGCTTCCCCCCCACTCTCTCTCTGCCTGCCTCTCTGCCTCCTTGTGATCTCTGTCAAATAAATAAATAAAATATTTAAAAAAAAAAAGAGTGCTAGAAGGGAACTCAGTTCATTCAATCCAAATTTTTCACTGTGTGAATGAGGACACAAAATTGCTTAGTTCTTAACAGCTGCAAAGCACTTTAAAAAATGTCTTCAACTATATCTTATACACCCACCATTTGTCACGTTAAAGTATATACATTCTCTGTGAAGGTATATACCCTACTTATTCATACCCAGGTTTATCTGAGAACTAATAACAGCTGTCCCTTGGGTTCAGAGGGTACAGAAGGTGAAATGACCCAAATCGTGCCTCATGTAAGGTAATGGAGATCTCAACAACACTAACAGGAACAGAAGAAACAATGGATCTGCCACAAAAGTCACTTCACAGGGAAGGTGGTGACTTATTGGGTCTTTAAGGAAGAGAAGGAGCAATGTGGACCATATCCTTGCAGGACAAGTAGAGAGATTATTGACCCCATTTCACTCATGAGAAAACCAAGAACTTGGTGGGGGGGGGTGGTGGAATGTCTAAAGTCTCATAACAGATCAGGGACAAAGCTGGGACTAAAATTCTGCTCCTATGACCCATTTCCGCTAATACATCTACTCTTTAAATGCATGCCTGTCTGTCTGCGTTCCTTCCTTCCTCCGTTCCTTTCCTTTCCTTTCCTCTTTCTTTCCCTTTCTTTCCTTTTTTTCCCTTTCCTTCCTCCCTCTCTTCCTTCCTTTCCTTCATTTTATATTTTTACTTAAATTTCAGTTAATATACAATGTAATGATAGTTTCAGGTGTCTAATACAGTGATTCGACCCTCCCCTACATCACCCAGGGCTCGTTAGGACAAGTGTGTCCTTGAGCCCCTCCACCTAATTAACCCATCCCCTCCTCTCACTTCCCCTCTGGTAAAGATCAGTTCGTTCTCTGTACTTAAGTCTGCTTCCTGGTTTGCCCCTCTCTCTTGTTTTTTTCTTTTTACCCTTCTGCTCATTTATTTCAATTCTTAAATTCCACGTTTGAGGAGAAATACCATGCTTTCTTCCATTCCCTCAAACAAGTACTATGTAAGTTTGCAGAAAGAAATAACCAGCAGTTTTCTTCCACAGAGGATAACTTTTTACTTAGTTTCTTTCTGTGTGTGTGTGTGGGGGGGATTTTTTTCTCCTATTTGATTTATGCCTTTACTTGTTGATTTCATTGTACTTGAATTTTCCTTTCTTAATAGGGTGATGCTTCTTTGAGGATATTTCATTCTCTCTCTGTATATAGCGATTTGTTCCCCCATGCATGAGCTCATTTATGTATATTCTAAAAATAAGCAAATAATGTAAATGCAAATGGACTTCCAATGATACTTCCCAGGGGTCTAAATTGACCTTTCTTCCCCTTGGTGTTGCCTGATGCACAATGTCCTGACCTTAAGGTAATGGTCCAATGGGCTATTCTAACTGTAAAATGAACTCTGCGCCTGATTTCCAGATTATTGGATCTCCATGTTTATCATCACTCTGATTAAAGGCCCCTGCAGCAAATGGACCATGGCTGTTTTTGCAATTGAGCCTTATTAAACTTTAAAGTGTATCCATAAATACATAAGTGCCTAGTATAGATCAAAGTTCTGAAAATTAAATATTCACAAATACAGCTCCTTTTACAAAATCAGAGACTCAAAATAACTGAAATCCAAATAATCTTAATACTTAGTAACAGATAACCTTAGTTATTTCTTCAGTGGGCATAATACTGTGTTAATGTGAAGCAACTGCTTTTGCAGCTGGAGGAGACATTTTATTTTGTTGGGAGAACTCACAAAATATAGCTCTCGTGCCCAGGACACTGTGGTAGTGTTAACATCTTAACAATAGTAACACACCACGTAGTATTATTTTTGTGGAATGCATCAGGAAGGAAGCCATTTGGAGCTTATTTATTTCACTGATTTTCTTTTTATTTAAATTCAATTAGCTAACTTATAGTATGTCATTAGTTTGAGATGTGGTGTTCATTAATTCATCAGTTACGTGTCACACCCAGTGCTGGTCACATCACATGCCGTCCTTAACGCCCGTCACCCAGTTACCCCATTCTCCCACCCTTCTCCCCTCCAGGAACCCTCAGTTTGTTTCCTAGTGTGGGGAGACTTTCATGGTTTTCCTACTTCACTGATTGATTGGATTCTCAGCCTTTGAAAAGGTGAATAAATTTGGGCATGTTTGTTTTTATGACTATTCACAGAGAAGAACATGCTTTAATTTCTATAATCCTCTGTAAAGGTTCAGGTAACACGTACAGAACTGCATACAACAGCAGAATGTGTAGATGGACCCCTCGAGAAATGAACGACGAGGACTTGTTCTTATGGATACTAAATGGATTATACTACATAATTCAGAGGGGGGAAAACGCTGGACAAAGAAAGTAAGTGATATAATTAGAAGGACATTTTGATTTGCCTTAGAATTTTTTTTTTTTTTTGGTATTAAAGTTACTGGTCTATTAAATTGCATGGGGGGAAAATAATAGAAGTCATTACATAGTGTTCTACTTTGCCACAGCGACAGCCTGGATCACTCACTTATTAGTTACATGTGCTAGAGAAAGTTGAGGAAATACAGATTAGTCAGGAAATAACTTTTCCCATTCAGGGAGCTTCAATACCCTCAGGACCTTTTAGAAGATTGGTGGGTACATAAAGGAGAGCAAAATGTCTGTTTGCCCCCCATTATCCACCATGGACAAGAGGCACTGGAAAATGATGGTTTCTGTTTCAGCATCCATGCATAGTAAGAAGGAAAGAAGGAGGGAATTACAGAGAGAACCCATTAAAGACTGGAAACAGAAGATAAAACTACAATCTCTTCAGCCACCACTACTTCGGGAAAATCTGATCATTTCCTAACACTTAACACTAAAAGAAACTTCCAGAATTTGTTTCATGCTCCTCTAAGCCTTCAAAAATAATCTCAGAAACACCTCATAAAGTTTGTCCTTTTCATTTTGATCATTTAAACTCTACAGACAGCAATGGTTCCACCGGTATTCCTCATTTTGGGGAATGAGCCACTACGAGGCACACTGTGTATTCTGGCAGAAAAATCAGACCAGAAGCATTAAAAATGCAAATGTTAAGGCAATTATATTATTTACTATCATCACCAAGAAAATTATTATAATAGGTGTCATTAATTAAACAATTTACTATCCATTAAGAGCAGTATGAGTTATTTCCAATGCATTACATCATTTAATCCTTTGTGTCAGCCAGCCTCAAATCAATTTGCTTTTTTTGGTTTTGTTTTTGTTTTGATTTGTTTTGTTTATTAAAGAACCCATCATGGCTTTTTGGAACAACACATAACCTATCATACTCTTTATTTATGAGGAAGACCCATCTCTTGGCTGGAAGGTTGAACATATGACTCAAGGATGGTTAATGCAAACTCTATGACAATGACTAGTTTAGAAATGAACATGTGGTTATAGCCTGGCCAGTGTGACAGAATCCTGGGACTCCTCTTGAAACTATTCAACTGTGTGAACAATCCTCAGGGCATCTATGGATCTGTGACTAGCAAAGCCTTTTCCTTCTCTATCACCTTATATACCTCTTCTGTCCCTCTTAGCCATACAGTCATACTAGCAGCTAAATAATTCACCACAAAGACAACAATGGATGCGTCATTTTTATATGCAAATGAGATACATTGAAGCTTTAATGTACTTATTTTGAAAAGGTCGTGAGCCCTGAGATACGTAAGATTGAAGTATTGTTAAAGCACAGAAGCAGTGCTAGAATAGTCAGAAAGAATGATGAGGGTTTAAGTGGCTATTATTAACATTTAATTTACAGAGGTGAATAAGCCATTCACCACTGATATTAAAGAGCTATTACTAGGAATGAACACATGTGTGCATTACATCTAAATGGCTCCTTCCCTTTGCTTTGGGGAGCTTCTAGAAACCACTTCTACCTGCAAGAGTATTAGTTATTTACCTCCAATAATTGTTGTGAAGCAAAATTCTTCCAATCAAATGACCTGAATATTTGGGGACTTAATAACGGGTTGATAACTTTTAATATCAGAAGCAAATAATGAATCACATGTGTTTATGTGTGTCAAGAAGAAAAGAGAAAATTGTTCTAACCAACACAGAAGGAAAGTAAAAGAAAAAAAAAGTAGTAAACTTTATATTTGATACAAGACCAACAACAACAAACCTCTGTCTAACCAGTATTTTATTCCAAAATTTGAGGATAGATGCACAGCAGAGATAACATTGCATCAACAAATTTCAGATTTTGGTTAATATGAAAAAATTTTGTAGTCTAAAAATTATTTCAAGCTCAAGATACTAAAGTGAACAAAAATACTTTCACATTTATATTCCACCTCTCAACACTTGCGCAAATACACAGAACCCAAAATATCTTTTGCAATTATCTTAATTACTGTTACCTTTGATTTATCTTACAAGGGTAATGCATTTGAAATTGTAATTTCTCATTAATGTCAGCTAGTTTTCACTGGGTTTTAAAAACATTACTTCTTTGTTAGTTGGTCTGATATTTTAAATATGTGTGATTCAATGAATAAGAGATGTTAAAATAACCAGTTTTCACCCCAAAGGATGTTTCTGTAGAGCCATGATTTTGCAATGCTAATAATTATTAAATTATGTTAAAAGACAGATGTATTCTCCCATCAGGATGTTAGTATATATTGGTAGGGTAGTCAATATGCTAAACATTTGTCCAAATTTAGGTGACTTCTTAATGCTTCGTACTTTCTATGTGTTAGAAGTATTTCTCCAGAAAGGATAGATAGGATAATGGAATGTGCACTGGAAAAAGAATCTGGTAAACCCATTTTTTTAATTGTTGTATTTTTAAATATATTTTATTTATTTGACACACACAGAGAGAATATCAGCAGGCAGAGCAGCAGGCGGGGGGCGGGGGGGAAGAAGCAGGCTCTCCATGGAGCAGGGAGCCTGATGTGGGGCTTGATCCCCAAATCCTGGGATCATGACCTGAGCTGAAAGGAAAATCTAAGTTTTATTTAAGGTCTATAATTACACTGCTGTATGTATTTTGGCATATCGCTTAATCTCTCTGGTTCTTACTATCTCTAAATTGAGAATGCTCTTGTTTTCATTGTAGATATCCTTATCTGAGAACCAAATTGAATAATAAGTATGGAAGGCAGGAAAAATCACAAAATACTAAATTAACAGGTAGTCCTGTCCATCATTTAGCAACTGAATATTTAAGGAGAAACTATACAGAGACAATTGAGAAAACATAGTCAGATTTGACAATGGGAGAGGTAGCTAAAATATACCAACTGCTATAAGAACAGTTTGGTTCAAAAGTTATGGGAGTTTAGAGGGAAGAGAGATTTTGATTAGGAAAGAGGGGTAAAAAGAGAATATTGAAGCAAAACAACTTGAAACAGGTCTTGGGAAATCTTAGGACATCAATTTCAGATGAGAAGACATAAGGCAGGTAGGGGATGAGGTTATGGGTTTACAGAAATAGGAATATCACACAACATGCACTTCGCCTCTTTAGTCATGCATTTGCAGGGATCACCTAAAACCTTTGAAAAAAGAGGAAGAAGGAGGATAAGAAATAGGATGGTGAAATACCCGTTACTGAACAATTAATATCCATAAGACCTAAAGTGTTTGTATCTAGTATCTCAAGTTGATGATGTAAGTATTATTGTCATTATATTTATCTAGGGATTAAAAATTTAAAATATACCAAGAACTACCTGAAGATCATGCCCCTCTACCATCTCATTAATCTCATTATACTCTTTAGCAAGTAGACTGTGGTTTATTTTATTTTCATAAAGCATTTTTTTACATGCTGTTTTATGTAGTTGACTGACAATTGCAGAGATATGATCAAATGAAAAGTAGCAAGCTCCATCCATGTTGTCGCAAATGGCAAGAAGAGCGTATCATGCTTAGCGAAATAAGTCAAGCAGAGAAAGACAACTATCATATGATCTCCCTGATATGACGAAGTGGTGATGCAACATGGAGGCTTAAGTGGGTAGGAGAAGAATAAATGAAACAAGATGGGATTGGGAGGGAGACAAACCATAAGTGACTCTTAATCTCACAAAACAAACTGAGGGTTGCTGGGGGGAGGGGGTATGGGAGAAGGGGGTGGGATTATGGACATTGGGGAGGGTATGTGCTTTGGTGAGTGCTGTGAAGTGTGTAAACCTGGTGATTCACAGACCTGTACCCCTGGGGATAAAAATATATGTTTATAAAAAATAAAAAGTTTAAAAAAAAAAAAAAAAGTAGCAAGCTGACCAGAGAGGTGCTTCTTCAGAACATTTAGTCGTGAATCAGGGCTCAGAAATGAACACTCACACGTACCTGCTCAGCTCTCCAACCATCCACTCTTCAAGAGACTAAATGGTTAGTGTAAATGGAAAAGCCCTAAGATCTTGGAAAAGGATAAGCATAGGACTTCCCTTCCACCTGCTCCTAGAATCCTAGGTATTTGGGAAGTCCTCCATCTGTCCTTCTCACTCTCAGGTCCCTGTTCATTTCCAAATCTGCCCATATTTTATAAGTGAGCCACCAGAGTGTATTCATGAGGGGCATAAGCTTTAATTCAGACAAATGTAAGAAAAAGCCATAATTTTAGTTACTGGGTGTATGGCCTGAGGCACTATGCAGAAGATGGAGATAAAAACACCATAAAATCATTTGAAGTTTCATAAAAATGACTATGTATACTGCTTAGCCTTAGGCCTGGCATACAGGTACTTGAAAGTGACAACTCTTTGTGCTACATGGCTCTTCATGTTTTATATCCACATCAGTACCATCTTCTACAATATGTACCTAAAGCAATTGATTTGTGCATCAATGACACCCATTATAGTTTCATTTCTATTCAATAATCATTTCCAGAGTACCCTATGTGTCAGGCACTGCACTGGGTCCTAGATAGGAAAAAGTTATAAAGAAATGAGTAAAATAAAGTATCTGCCCTTAAGAAGCTCACAAGATGGTGAGGACTAGACAGAACTCTAACTAAATTCTGCCGTATAAATTGGGATAAGAACAGAGAGGAAATGCATGTCTAATTTCTGCTTGAGAAAATTAATAAAAGCTTCAATGAGGAGTAACATTTCATGTGAATCTAGATATCCAGGCAGAATTCCTCTACTGGCTAGAACAAAGGGGGAAGGATACTCTAGGTAGAAAGAATAGTATCTATTAAACAAATATGTGGGAGAAAGCAAAGAATTTTAGGGCAAGTCAAAGACATTTGGAATCACTGGGGCAGCACTCACATATACAGAAGGATAAACAATGGGAGGATGAAGTACCCAGGTGGCTCAATCAGTTAAGCATTGGACTTTGGATTTAGGCTCTGGTCATGATCTCAGGGTTGGGAGATCTAGTCTGTGTCAGGCTCGCAGTGAGCATGGAGCCTGCTTAAGATTCTCCCTCTCCCCTCCCTCTGCACCTCTCCCCCAACTCATGTTCTCTCTCTCAAAAAAAAAAAAAAAAAAAAAAAAGTAAGAAAGAAAGGAGAGGATAATTATACTTGAGCCTTGAGCTGTGCATTGTAAAGAGGTCTCTTGAACAATAAGAATTGAGATAAACCAAAACTATTTTTGAGTTCATGAAGGCTGGATTGGTCTGGGGCGAGACTGGCATCAAGGAGACTAGCCAGACAAAAATAATGCATTCAAGACAGTAGTGGAAACAAAGAGGAGCAACACTGAGAGGTATTTAGTGATAGAATCTACACAGGCTGATGACTGGATATGAGGAAAGAGAAAGAAGAAAAGGTTAAGATTTCTAGTCTTAGAAACTATGCATGCAATGAAATAAAGGATGGAACCAAAAAATACAAAAAGAGGAGTATTATTTGGAGTTCTGTTAGCCATACTTTTTCCTGGCCTCTAGCCCAATTTATATTAATAAAAAGGAGCTGGACTTCTTATGTATTCTTGGATGTAAATCACGCCTAGCTTAAGCTGGTAGGCTTCTAAGTTATGTTAAGATCTAATTAACATCCCACAATTAAATATACGATAGCTCTTTCCATGAGACCCTAGTTTTTAACTACCCAGGTAAGGATACTGGCTCTAATTCCTGTGCAGCAAGATGTTTATCACTTGCCCAAAAAAGATCTTGAATCTTTTTCCTGCTGATCCTCCCAGTGACTGAGTGAGATGGATAAGTGGACCTAAAACCTCCATCTGAGGGTGGATTAGGAGATTTAGGTCTGCTGAAAAAACAGAAAGGCAGACACTGCCTGCTGGGGTAGAGTCAGACTTTCTGACTGGAACATCAAGGAACCCACAAATGTAGACTCACAGACATATGGGACTTGGAGAAAAATTGCAAAGATAATACATCAAACTATCTCCATACCATGTCATGTCACATTTGTACAAGTCCGTAAGGAACTGCCAGGCTCCCCAGCTACCTCCCCGATGACTTAATACTATGATGACTGTCCACACAGGAAGCTGGCATTCCCTATTATAATTTTTAAAACTCATATCAATAGAATTCAATTAGAATAAACTTTTATTAAGTATCTCTTAGAATCACTGTGACAGAACAGCTAATTACCAATCCAATATCTATTCTTGCTTCTCCTTTAAGAATAGTACCCTCACTTATTAAGACACCAAGATGCCAATTTTTTTTTTCCATTCTCTAATGAAACTAGGAATTGTCAATGAGATCCAAAAGGAAGTCACTGAGTAGGGCATCTGGGAAAACTGTTTAGAGGAGGTGAGACTTATGTGGAAAAGGAGTCCTTTTGCCCACCCCTCATTCCTCTTTCCTGCTTCTTAGACTCCATCTGTAGGGCCAGAGTTCAAGAATGGAAATATACACCAACCCTTGCAAAGCAAAAAGAAAGAAAGAACTCAAGCCCTCCAAAGCAGCCTGCTTCAGCCTACTGATGACTTTGGTGTACATGATAAAAAGGTATCACACTAACATATATAAACTAATGTTATTTGGAGTTTCTGACCTGTGCAAACATAGTTAACACATAGTAGAGCCATCCAGATGCTTAGAGCTACGGAAGGCAAAGAAAAGTAAAATTTATAAATAGCATGAGAGATTATAGGAGAGAGGATATCTAAAAATCATACTTTTTTTGTTTCCCCCAAAGAGTCTAATATAACTGAAAAATGGATGAGGAAAGAAGTTACCTTTGCAGTTACAACAATGCTAAGCATCATAAGAAGTGAACATTCTATCACAAAAACCCAAGAGATCAGTCACAGCATATCATAGAGCCCTATATTTTTCTAGGTACCATTGGGGAAGAAACACCTGATTCTTACTCCCAAACAGTTTATAAACTGCAAGGGGAGACAGACTAGTACTTAATAATAAATGGCATATATTACAGCCATTACGAGTGCTGCTATGCAGCTTTCAAGTTGACAAATATTCTCCCTTAATGAGGTGCCCTGGGGAGAGAGACATGAGTGAGAAATGATGCTACAATACTTTAAAACCTAGGTTCCTAAGGAGAAGAAAGATATAATTCAAGTGGTATTATAATATAGTAGAATTGCATGAATTTAATAACCATGGTTTCAACTTTTTTTTTTCCACAAGTAACTTCATTATGGGTGGAAATGCTTCCCCTAAAATTCATATGTTGAAGTCCTCACCCTCAGCAACTCAGAATATGAACTTATTGTGAAAGAAGGTTGGTGCAGATACAATGAGCTCAGTTAAAATGAGGTTATACTGGAGTAGAGTTCCTAATCCAATAAGACCAGTGTCCTTATAAACAAAGGGAAAATTTGGACATATTACAAACACAGGAAGGACATCATTTAAAGATGAAGGGGGCACTTCTTCATGCCTACATATGTCAAAGATTGCAAGCAAACCACCAGAGGCTAAAATAGAGGCAGATTCTTCCCAAAGCCCTTGGAAGAAACCAAACTGCCGACACCTTAATAATCTCAGACTTCCAACTTCCCAAACTGTGAGAAAATAGATTTCTGTTGTTTAAGATACCAATTTCACAGTACTTTGGTATGTTGGCAGACAAATACAAACTTCAGTGGAATCTGTGCGTTTGCCAACATATTGTGTAACTACATCATGCATTAACGGCTGACGTTTTCAACAACTCAGCTAGTGAGTAAGCTCAAATTTTTCTGGCTATTTCTACACAATGACATTTGAGAGTAAAGGGCAGGGGAACTTTGCTGTTTGAAAAGGAAACAGCCCTAATTAAAAAAAAAAAAAAAACTGTTAACAATGTGTGTTAGTGGCAGGAGCTGAGTAGAAAATATGAAAGTTTTTTTAAAAATGGTGGTATTGTCTGAATCTGGGGGATTCATGAAGTTCTTAACATACATTTTCAAAGACTAAGAAAGTTTTGTTTGTTTGTTTGTTTGTTTGTTGTACAAAGCAAAAGAGATGAACTTCAGTAAATGATGTAAGAATAAACACTCAGAGGGGTTAAAGGAGGGAAAGTATCCATTGTGGGGTCAGGAAAGGAAGGTGGCATTTGAGAGCAGCTCAGAAAAATGTTCCATCAGTGAGGGTCCAGTCAGGAAAACAGAAGCCACCACTGCTGCCTCAGACAGAGGGGATTCGATTGGTGACTCTGGTGCTGAGAGCTGAAGAAGAATATGAGGTGTTCTAGGCCGTGCTGATATAACCCAGAGGTAAAAAGCTTTAAGAAGCTTTTACCAACCCCTGGGATGACAAAACTGGTAGTCACGTCTCTCATAGAGAGGGGCCATGGCACTATAGGTACTGGGCGACAAAGGGGCTTGGCCATTTTCTCAGACCACGCAGTGGGGCATGGCTGGGTGTCAAAAGGACTGGATTGTGGCTGTCTGGGATTCCTCCCACTTAGAGGGAATAATGCCAGGTCAGAAAGTTTCCACAGAAGTTGGGGGCTGAAGCCAAAGTTTTCTGCCTCTTATGGAGAGCAAGATCCATTCTGGAGGCCAGAAAAAAGTCCAGTCTCCCCAGGTGCTTCCTTCCAAGTCCCCTATCAGTGTTCCCCAAAGGTAAACCCTACTCAGAAATTGGCTGGTGATGGAGTCTGGGAAATGTAGTTTGGATAGTCTCAATCTCAGATTCTCAGAAAAAAAAATGGATAATACGTAGGGGTGTGTGCGTGTGTGTGTGAGAGTGTGTGTGTGTGTGTGTGTGTGTGTGAGTGTGTGGTGCGGGCAGGAGGTGGTGCTTGGAGCTAAGAGCCTATAGGTGAAACAGGAAGAGGTGCAAAGGTTTCTATTAAAAGAAGTCAGTCAGAGAAAGATAAATACCACATGATTTCACATATATGTGAAGTTTAGGAACAAAACAAATGAATGAAGGGAAAAGAGACAAAGCAAACCAAACCAACCAACCAACCAATCAACCAACCAACAAAGCAGGCTCTTAACTACAGAGAACCAACTGAGGGTTGCCAGAAGGAAGGTGGATCGGTGGGCTGGGGAAAGGGAGTGGGAGCCAAGAGCACACTCATCATGATAAACATTAGGTAATGTATGGAAGTGTTGAGTCAATATACCACATACCTAAAACCAATATGGCACTGTATGTTAACTACACTAGAATTAAAATTAAATAAAATAAAAGAAATAGGCTGGAAAGTGGTATTTGAAGTTTCTTGAAGTGCTTGAATATAGGCAAAGTGTCTGAATGTATGGAAAGGTCAAATACGCTGATTCCCGGATGTGTCAGGAATGAGTCTAAGTGCTGGAGATTCTGGGCAAAGAGACAATAGTGATTAGTCGATTACATAATTTAACTTGAGCATCAAATGTGTATTAGGGAAAGAAGTAAGAAACAAGAATAAAAAGGGAGAAGAAAAGCCCAGAAACTGTTTTCTGGATAGCCTGGGGCACCACTAAGAGGGAAGTAAATTGAATTCAATAAACCGTGGTTAATCTTCAGTGGTTTGTGAAAATGGATCTGTATGTCTGTCAGTGGGTCAGCAGCATTAATTCAGAGTAAAGCAGATGCACTTTTCCCGAAAGAGCCAAATGTATTATTTTATCATCATCATTATCATCATCATCATCATCATCGTCATCGTCGTCATCACAGTTATATTATTTATACAGCACTTACTATGTGCCAGGAATTGAGCACTTTTCTTACACCACATCAGTTTCCCCTTGACCACATTTACAGAGTGGGTTTCATGATTCCTATATTATATGGAAAGAAGGTGAAGACAAGAGAACATAAATTATTTGGCCGAAGGCATGTTGATTATGAATGACCGACCCTGGATTCCAAACCAAGTCTGACTCCAACCAAATCTCTTTTTCTCTGAAGCACTATATTCCACTCTGCCTCAGAAAAGTCATCCAGACTAACATATTCTTTCCAAATATTCTAGCTAGCCAGGTCATTTCAAGACTCAAGTACTGCCTGGCAGCTTGTGCCAGCCCTCCGCACTCCAAGCTCAGCTCATTTATAACCCTCCAAGTCTTACCTCTCCTTCTTCTCACTCTTTACAGTTTGTCCCAGCCCTCGGAGATGACAGGTGAATGAAGGTGATGAGAATGTGGCAATATGAAGTCCGTAAACAGGAAAGGTTGCCAGCAGTGGGCACAAAGAGGTTCACAGAGGATGCATCTGGGAGAGAGCAGCCCCAGCTGTTTTAACACATGTGCAAATTAGCAGTGTGCCTACACGCCCATGCGGACCTGATCACAGTTGTTCAGAAGAAAGCACAATCAAACTCAGAAATACAAACATATGGGCTATGGTCGTTCTTTTCCCAAGCCTTAATGGTTTGGCTCTTTATCTTACATATATAAACACAGTAGACAAAACCTCCAAATAAATAAGCAGCAGGTGCACCAGTATTCTCTTGCCAAGATATTATACAAGTGGTAAATGCAACAGAAACACACATCCATCGGTTTCATTGAAGAACGTGGGAGGAGGCAAGTAATGTTGAGCAGGCGGGTTAAATTAAAACTCATCTGGCTTTCAGAAGGACCACTGACCGCCCAGAGTTGGAAGGTGCCCAGGGGCACAAGAGGTGTAATTACCCTGAAAGAAAATCCAGAGATTGTGAACTCTGGAAAGTTGAAGATTTAATGGGGATTATAAACACATGTAAAATGACTCAGCAGGGGGCGCCTGGGTGGCTCAGTGGGTTAAAGCCTCTGCCTTCGGCTCAGGTCATGATCCCGGTGTCCTGGGATCGAGCCCCGCATATGGCTCTCTGTTCGGCAGGAAGCCTGCTTCCTCCTCTATTTCTGCCTGCCTTTCTGCCTACTTGTGTTCTCTGTCTATCAAATAAATAAATAAAATCTTTAAAAAAATGACTCAGCAGAAGGGAAACGCTTGTAATAATTTTAATAACTTCTATCCATCACTGTGTTGTTCCGCTTACATCAATACCTGCTTATCACATCCAACTTACAGGATATGTATAGTGCCCAATTTTATTGATGCAGAAACTGAATTTTAGGGATATAAAGTCACTTTCCTAAAATACATTTTAGATACATATAGATAGGTATTATACATAATGCAAGATAGATGTAGAAAAAGAATTTGAATCTAGAACTAGGTTAGTAATTCCTATAACGAACTGTCATATCTCATGTCTTAATTGCTAGAGATTTTTCCGCTTGAAATAGCCAGATTACTTATAAGCACATACTTGTATCCTAAACCACCTCCACCTATTTCTAAAAGAGCGTGACCTTTGTCAAAAATCCCAGCAAATATGTATGTCGGCAGTGCCTGTGTTATGACCACCTTGATATTCTTATTTTAACAAAATCTGCTGCTTTTT
Source organism: Mustela nivalis (assembly GCF_964662115.1). Lineage (NCBI taxonomy): Eukaryota > Metazoa > Chordata > Mammalia > Carnivora > Mustelidae > Mustela > Mustela nivalis. The sequence continues at coordinate 50,780,001 of NC_139023.1, read as the reverse complement.
TTTAGATATGTCAGCAAACCTTAGTTTGTTCTGCCTGAAGAGTTTAAAGTAGATTTACTATGGTTTCTTTTTTTTTTTTTTTTCCAATCCTGTAAGGCAATCAAACTCTAGGGTGAGAGAAGTTTAAAACACACACCCAGGAGATGCCATTTTGAAAATGTGTATGGGAAGTCATGTAGATAAGCCAATGAAACAGTTTTGTCAAAATGGATCTTAATGTCTTAATGTATGCATCCTGATTCAGGCAATCACTTCTTTTCTTATCTTCTTCCTTTTAAGCCCTGTGCATATTTTATATAATAACAGCATTGAAAAGTGGATGGGTCCCCTGGGATCTCTCCTCCTTCTGGGCCTTTGTGCATTCTGTTCTCTTACTACATTTTCCCTACTTCTTTACTGGACTCCAAATTCCGTTTGATCTTCATCTCTTCAGCAAAACTCCTCTACCTTCTCCAACTGGGTCAGGCATCCATTTCACATGTTCAGAGAGCATCCTGGACAAGTTGGTATTACCACAGGGTAGTTGCAACAATAACAATGATAGCACTAGTAACAGCAGAATGTTAAGAGTGAAACTAGCACTCACGTATAGTACCAGCAGCAACAGTAACTGCCATGAATCGAATGCTTCTGGCGCATCAGGCACAGGACCAGGAGATTTTTTTTTTAATTAACATATAATATATTATTTGTTTCAGCTGTACTGTCTGTGATTGCTCAGTCTTACACAATTCACAGTGCTCCCCATAGCACATGCCCTCCCCAAAGTCCATCCCCCAGCCACCCCATCCTTCCCACCCCCCCCCCCAATTTGTTTCCCGAGATTAAGAGTCTCTTATGGTTTGTATCCCTCTCTAGTTTTATCTTACTTCACTTCTCCCTCCCTTCCCCTTATGATCCTCTGTCTTGTTTCTCAAATTCCCCATATCAATGAGATCATATGATAATTGTCTTTCTCTGATTGACTTATTTAGGTTAGCATAATATCCTCTAGTTCCATCCAAATGGCAAATGGCAAGATTTCATCTTTTGGATGGCTGCATAATACTCGTATGTGTGTGAGTGTGTGTGTGTGTGTGTGTGTGTGTTTACACACATCACATCTTTTTTTCCATTCATCTGTCAGTGAACAGGCTCTTTCCATAGTTTGGCCATTGTGGACATTACTGTTATAAACATTGGAGTGCACATGCCCCTTCAGATCACTACATTTGTATCTTTGGGATAAATACCCAGTAGTGCAATTGCTGGGTTGTAGGGTAGCTCTATTTTCAACTTTTTGAGGAACTTTTATACCATTTTTCAGAGTGGCTGCACCAGCCTGCATTCCCACCAACAGTGTGGGAGGGCTCCCCTTTCTCCTCATCCCTGACAACATTTGTCATTTCCTGACTTATTAATTTTAGCCATTCTGACTGGTGGGAGGTGGTATCTCATTGAGTTTTTTATTTGTATTTCCCTGATGCTCAGTGACGTTGAGCAGTTTTTTTCACGTGTCTGTGGGCCATTTGTATAGGACCAGGAGCTTTAAATACATTAACTCTAATCTATATAAGTCCTATGGATTGGCATGGATTATCTATCCTCCCTTCACAAAATGAAGGAAACCTAATTCATTTTCACTTCTCCTGTATCCATATCTCTCTCTCCCTTACTATTTCTTATGTTCAGTCTTCATGCTATCCTCTTTGTTTCCTTAAGTAATTTAGCTATATAGTTATATTCTATATATTTTATATTTATATATATTTTTCCCAAAGAATTGACAACTGATGTTGTCTTAGATTTGATGAAATTACATTTGTGTTTTTAAAATTATGCCTTGCTAGAAATCTACAATATTGTTTTCATTTCCATTTGATCTGTATGTCATTAAGAAGGGGTTTTTGAATCTCTAGGTTATATTGGCTTTTTGCTTTCCAGTTTTGCTTTTAATTTGTAGCTTCACTTATGAAGACCAGAGAATCTTAATGTTATCTACATTATAATATATTTAAATAATCTATTGAACTTATGTGTGTGTGTGTGTGTGTGTGTGTGTGTGTGTGTGTGTAGTTCTAAAAATAGCCAGTCTTGTCAAGGTCACATAGACATTTGAAAAGAAGGTACTTTCCATCTTTTGAGGGAACAAAATCCTTGAATACTTTTAGGAGACCCTCAGTAAGCCTGTAATGTAAGTGGGACAATAAATAAAGTTCTCTATTCCCAGTAGAAAATTAAAAAAAAAATGAGAAAGAGGAGACAAGATTTGCAGAAAACTGTCTTCAGTTGTTAAAAGTAAACACTCAAATCAGGAATCTAAAGCAGAATATCAACTTGAGGAACTGAATAAGGCAAATGGACAATAACAGAAGGTAAGACTGGGCTTGAGGACAGAATATGAAAGAAGTGTCTCAAAAACCAAATAGAGTCCATGTCCAGTCATTCCACTCTCCTCTTCTTGTGTCTGTCTTACTTCAGCATTTCCAGTATTTCTGCCTTAGATTTTTGTCATTTATGAGAATCTGAGAATTACCTCTACTATTATTAACCTAATAATTTCCTTAAATCTGCTTCATATCGGGACGCCTGGGTGGCTCAGTTGGTTAAGCAGCTGCCTTCGGCTCAGGTCATGATCCCAGCGTCCTGGGATCGAGTCCCACATCGGGCTCCTTGCTCCGCAGGGAGCCTGCTTCTCCCTCTGACTCTTCCTTCCACTCTGTCTGCCTGTGCTCGCTCTCACTCACTCTCTCTCTGACAAATAAATAAAATTAAAAAAAAAAAAAAGACCCACTTTCCCTCTGCCCCTCCCACCACGCTCATGCACTGGCTCTTGCTCTTCCTAAAAATAAGTAAATATTGATTGATTGATTGATTGATTGATTTGGTAAATCTTAAAAAAAAAATTTAAAAAAAATCTGCTTCATATCAATTCGCTCTTTATATAGCATTGTTTTAAGTAATGATATCCATGAAGTAATGGAATGATATGATGTCTATACATGCTTTTAAATACAATGGTTAAAAAAAAAACAAACTTGTCCATGTATTTTCTAAAATAAACTCACTCTTTGTACAGAAGACTAATAAACACTGCATAATCAATAATTATCTTATTCTCAGGCTGGCATCTGTGGTAGAGCTGATATTGCCCTCAAGCTGAGTGCAGGGAGGTGAGTCATGGAGGTTACTGATAGCCAGGGGGCTTGAATTATGAGCCCCCTGAAATAAGTAGAAAGAAGGTGAGAAGCTAGGGATCTAACACTTGTTGAATTAAGAGTCTAAAATGATTTGGAAGTCTTGAGATGGACAAGTTTAGGGTAAAAATTAGTTATCCTGTTTTGAATTAAAGTTGACACTTCCAATTCTCAAGAACCTAAGAAAGAAAATATTTCTCCCTATAGTTTCTTGTAACTGAGGAAAAATCTGGCTATTGAAAGAGAATAATGTCCAATAATTTGCTTCTTTTTCTTTCTCCCACAGCTTATATCTTAGCAGTTATTTAGGCATAAGTTGAGTTATTTATTATGCACACATTTTGTCATCTCCACAAGGAACTACCATTATATAGTCTCTAGACTCATTGTCCTAGACTAATACTCATTGTCAAACATTTAAAGCATATTTTATTTATTTATTTATTTATTTATTTATTTATTTATGTATTTGTAAGTAAACTCTACCTCCAACTTGGGGCTTGAACTCATAACCCAAAGACTAAGAGTTTGCATACTCAACCAAACGAGCCAGCCAGACACCCCAAATCACATTTATATCATAAACTTTGTGTCAGTTTGTAGCAAGCCAAATTTATTTCATTAGTTAATGACAGAATAGGAGCATGTGGCTTTGTTAGTGTGAAAAATACCATAAATTATATGATTAGAAAAAATAAATGTTAGTTTCTAATTATTGAGCATTTTGTGCCAGGAAAAATGAAAAAATGAATATGAATATTATCAGTCTGTCAACAAAAATATCAAAACCTAAATAGGTTAATATACTGAATGTCACACAAATAGTAACCAGCAGAGCTGGGGTTGCAGATCAAGATAGTAGGGCTACAAAGCCCATGCTGCTACTAAACCTTAAGATGAAATGACCCAATAGACCATAAACTGGATTCTCATCTTTAAGTGTTTTATTAAGTGCCCCAAAAAACAAACAAAACCAACCAAACAAACAAACAAAATAACAGTTTCTGGGGCTGTTGCCTATTTTGTTAGTTTGTAGTAAAGATGGAATGAAGCAATGTGAGCAAACATGCCTATCGGCTCCACATGGTATGTGCAGGTTTCACACTCTCGAGTTTTTTTCCTTCCTCAGAATGAGTAGCTGGTGCTGGCAAGCTCTTCACCACCCCTGCCTTTTCTTCCTTCTGTATGCGGAGCTAGAGTACATTTACCAGACTTCTAGCAGTAGCCACATTACTGAATTCCAACCAACGGTATGTGAGCAGCTATGATGTATTCCACTCTCAAAGCCCATAAAAATCTCATGCATGTGATTTTCCAATGCAGATGACCTCTAGAATGGCCTTGACAATCACTTCTTCAAGACAGTGGAGTCACAGAATAGAAGAGCTTGGGTCTCTGAGGCACCATTTAGAGGAGAGCTATTTAACTGGATATAATTTTGAACTTTAGATAAGTAAAAAATAATAAGTTTCTCTTCAGTTAAACCACTGAAATTTTTTAGTTTGTCTCTCACAGAAATGGGCCTATTGTGTTAGGTTATGAATGTATTCTGGCTGAAAGTAATCCAAAATCCTTGAAAAATTTGGATATCAAAGTAGAAGAAACATTAGACCTGGCTTGCATACTGACTAAAAACCAAAGTCCTAAAATTACTTAATGCACTCAAAATTATTTGAAATGCTGCCCAATACTGTTTCTGGAAATATATCTTAAAGGTGAATTATAAGTCTCTGATTAGTAATTTATCAAAATATTAAAATTTTTAGAAGACTTCAAAGTCATTTCTTTAATTTTAATTACTCATTTTATCAAATTACTTTCTTTAATAATACATTTTTCTCTAACCCTTGAATTCATGACATTTAAAGTGCTATGATTATAATTATCTCATATTAATATGTTAGTTTCTTCAGAAAATATACTCAATTGAAACACTTTAAGGTTTAAACCACTGTAGACTTAATTAGGTTAATTAAAATACTATTGTGTTATATTTTTACTTTATGATTACCCTATTATCATTAATGATTTTGATAATAGCAATAGAATTTATTATTTATGGAGCATACTTTTTTTTTTCTAAAACATTAGTTTTATGGTTACCTCCATTAAAAAGAATCAATCAGGTGCATACCCAGCAAGGCTTTGCCTCTTTCTTCTTTAGTTTAATAAATTCTACTCTATAAACTAAGGCCAACCTACTCTCCTAGTCATAACCTGCATTATTCACTAGCAAATCTCTTTAGCTGATAGGAGTTTATGTGTGCCTTATAGATGCTTTTCTGGTTGCTATCCTGTGGCAAGCAGTTTGGCATGTCTGCAAGACCCTGGACTCTGCCAAGGTAAGTAATAGTAATAGTAATCTCTCTCAAATGTCTATTTATATAGACTGTGCAGATTTCAAGACCTTTCATGATCTGGTGTGGCTTAATTCCTTCCTGGCTTAATTCCTTAACACCTTCCGCTGTCATAGCTGCCATTCTGTGCCTTGACCACCTCTCTGGCTCCTTTCTGTCTTTAGAAACTGTTCAGAAGATACTTCCCATGGAAGAATTTCTCATTACTTTCTTGGTACTGGTTTTTTTTTTTTTTTTAACTCTAGTTGCTTCCCAAATCATATGCTGCATATTGCACGTTACTGCTTGCCAAACACTAAGCTAGACGTTTATGTATATTCATGGGAAATCTTCCAGAAAAATTCCACAAGTTTAACACTGTTATCACTTTTTTTTAAAAGATTTTATTTATTTATTTGACAGAGAGAGATCACAAGTAGATGAAGAGGCAAACAGAGAGAGAGAGAGAGAGAAGCAGGCTCCCCACTGAGCAGAGAGCCCGATGTGGGACTCGATCCCAGGACCCTGAGATCATGACCCGAGCCAAAGGCAGCGGCTTAACCCACTGAGCCACCCAGGCACCCCCTGTTATCACTTTTTAAGGCAATAAAAGTTAACCTATTTGTTCATACTAGCTAATGGATGGCTTCATAGGGTTCATGTTAGCTAAACATGAGTACCTCTAGATTCTACCCAAGGTCTGTCTGCTTCTAAAGCCCAGTCTTTTATATTCAGGCAAAAAGACATGCCAACAAAAACACATTTTCTTGTTTCCATGTATGTGGCTGAGAGAGGCAATCAAGGAAGGAGAAAGAGATGATGGAGAGACATAAAGTAAGAGATTGAGAAGAAAGGATTTAAATATGGCAGATTCTTTATTATACCATTCTACTCTAAAGGCGAATAGCCAAGAGTAAGTGAGCCTGAGAAAGGAAGGTAACTCTGCTGCTCCCCTGTGTCATCTCAATTTGTGGAATCTCACAGAAAATGAATATTTATAATCCTGAGTATAATTCTATTTTTTAATCATGTGTATTTTTTTCCAAATCTTGGCATCCATGGACAAGCCAATGACTTCATCTTGTATTCAACCAAAGATGTGGAGATGATACCTCCCAAGCTGGAATAATTCAAAGGGAGTCCCTCTGTCTGTATTGTCATACCTTCTTAGAGTGTGCTGATATTCTCTGTTGAGATGCCTACTCTTTTGCATATTGCAGGTGCTCAATAAATATTTATGGAATGACTGAGTCAATAAATACATGCTACTACTCATCAACATTGGCTTCTGCTCATACAAGCTTATATTTTTAGCATTTCTTCCTTTCCTAACTTAAATGGTCCGACATCAAAGATTCTAAGGAATCAACTGATTTAATGTTGTTTCATATAAAATATCTTTTACGAGGTGAAAACCCAAGAAGCATGAAAATCCAATGCTTTGCTTTGCTGCTTATCATGGTTTCCTCAAGCATACCATAAACCAAGGTCACATCAGCACTAAGCCAGAACCCAATGGTCTTGTATCTTCTGATAATACAGAAAAACACACTTAAAGCCATAGCACTGTCTGAACATAACACAAGTACAAGATGAGCCTACAAATGTGTCCAAAAGAAAGAACACTGCTTTGGAGAAAAGTTGACACATTAAATTTATTTCATGCAAGAAGAATATTCTAAGAATATCATTTGGATCCATTGCATGCCTTGCTCCTATTCAGTTTCTTTCATGCCATGTTAAATATTGATTTAATCTTATTTATTTATATCTTATTTTTAAATTGCTTGCTGTGCAGCCTATTGATATGTTTTAATTGAATTACATATATTCATTTATGTATTTGTTTATCATTCCATGGATACGTTTTTAGTGTTGCTCTACATTTGGAATTCTAGATTCCGTGACCCACAAGGATGAACTCCCCTCAACCACCCTGCTTTTCATTGCTGAAAACTCTTATCCTGTATTAAGGGCAAACCCTCCTGATACTCTCTGTATCCTCAGAGTCAATGAATAACTCAGTACATGTTCAATACAATGACATTCTGGTTATTATTCTCTATAAACTGGCCCGTAATATAGAGATAAAAATGTCATTTAACTAAATGTTTCCATCTTATCCTGACTCATGTAGCAGAGCAAGAATATATAATACAGTGAAAACTACTTTTGAAAAAAAAAAATTTAGCTAGCTTGGAAACTATTTGATAGAGCTCATGGTTTCTGATGCAGGAACTCTTAAATAAATTGAGGTCCATTATGTTTTATAAGAATCATCAACCAACCCCAACTACAACTAAATGTGTCATTTCCAATTATAATAATAATAGCCCAAATCTATTCTATAATAAAATATCTTTATTTGTGTGGTAAACTGACAATATCTATTTACCACTGTATTTTATGTAGGTAACTTCAAAAGGACAGGAGTTCTAAATATGTAAGTCTACAACATTTGCAAAGAAAAAGGAATGAATCTTTTTTGAGACTTGATCTTGAGCCAGGAACTCTTTTAGGCTTTATTTATCTCACTTAATAGCCACAGTACTCCCTTTGAGTATTACTGCCCTCTGTTGTTCATAAAAACACTGCAGTGCAGAAAGCGTAAACACCTGGTCCAAGGTTACACCATTAACAGGTGCCAGAAACTATACTGAACTCTAGATATGTCTCATTATAAAACTAGTCTTGAGAAAGTTCTAAGCAAGATTTTTTTTAATAACTTCATATAAAATGTAGAATTATGTCTTGATGAGATTAAATACTATCAGGATATCATTTTTTAAAGGTAAACTAATAAATATTATTGAAGAAAAACTATATTTACCCTAGGGTGGCATGCAATTGTGTAAAATGTTTCCTGCAAGGTAATCAAATACTTAAAATTCTCCCCAATTCATCCTCTTAGCAACTGCCAAGTACAAATTTAAACATTTTTTTTTAAGATTTTATTTATTTCTTTTGCAGAGACAGATCACAAGTAGGCAGAGAGGCAGGCAGAAAGAGAGGAAGGGAAACACGCTCCCTGCTGAGCAGAGAGCCCGACTCGGGGCTTGATCCCAGGATCCTGAGATCATGACCTGAGCTGAAGGCAGAGGCTTAACCCACTGAGCCACCCAGGTGCCCCTGCCAAGTACAAATTTAAAGAACATTCTTACATGAAGGATGGTGGACTCCCAACCTGCCTTTGTTTTCCTCTGGAAAGGCAACTCAACCCATGTCAACAAGTACTTCATAGAGTGTCAGGAGGGGCAATGAAAAAGGTTTATTAAAAAACAAAACAAAACAAAACTGAATTTCCTTTCTTGAGCTTAACAGTGAAGAATGAGAGAGAAAAGGAAGCTGGTATCATGTGTGCTTTTTATAAGGACATGTCAGCCCGTTCAGGGATCAAAGAACCAAGTTCAATGAGTGAGCCAAAGAGTTTATCCATGACAAATGACACTCAGCCTGAGCTAAATTTATAAACTCTAGTGCACAATTCAACTTATTTCACCTTCTGCATTTCACCCTGTCACCCTGCATGATGACATTAAGTGCAAAACTCTACAGAAAATAATATGTTTCTGAAATGCTTTCATGAAATACCATCATATTTCTACACAAATGAAAACAAGCACCCCAGTGGAGAAATACATAAAAATAGAGCTACAGGAGATTTATTCTGTGATTTTCAAGGGAAGTGATGACTTGAGTAATTCACAATTCTAAATTCAAACTGTCTTTCTTGTGAGAAAAATTCCATGACCCCCTCTCTTGAGAAATCTGGAAGAGAGTGCATTTTTTTTGGATCCACATTATAGATGCAGAACAAAATGTGCTCACATTTGCACATTAAAAGACAGCATAGGGGCGCCTGGGTGGCTCAGTGGGTTAAAGCCTCTGCCTTTGGCTTAGGTCATGATCCCAGGGTCCTGGAATCGAGCCCTGCATTGGGCTCTCTGCTCAGCAGGGAACCTGCTTCGTCCTCTCTCTATGCCTGTCTCTCTGACTACTTGTGATCTTTGTCTGTCAAATAAATAAATAAAATCTTTAAAAAAAAAAAAAAAAAGACAGCATATTTTAGAGGGGCACCTGGGTGGCTCAGTCAGCTAAGCATCTGCCTTCAGATTGGTCATGCTCCCAGGGTCCTGGGATCAAGTTCCACATTGGCTTTCTGCTCAACGGGGCACCTGCTTCTCCCTCTCTTCCTGCCTGCCACTCTGCCTACTTGTGCTCTCTCTCTCTGTCTGTCAAATAAATAAATAAAAATTTTTAAAAAGCATAGTTTTGAGAAGGAAAAGAGATAGGAATGGAATGGATGAGAGTTTGGGCTCTAGTAATGAAAGTCTGGGTTCAAATTCTGGTCTTGCCAATTACAAGCCATGTGAATGTGGGAAAGCATTTTCAAAGCTTCAGCTTTTACAATTGTAGAACATGGATAAAAAATAATACTTATTATATGTACTTGGTTGTTTAAGGGTTTGTATGATAGAATTCACTCAAAGCAATGTTTTTCACAGGGCATTCAAAGTATAATTGCTCAATATATGTGGACTCTCATTATCCTTCCTATTAGTTGGTCCAGACCTGCATTAGCTCTCTTGGAGAACTGCTCCCTTCAGTCTTTCTCCTATTATCATGTCTTTCTCCTATTCATTCACCTCTTACAATTACCTGCTCTTTACCTATAGTGTTTTTTCAAACTATAAGTCATGATCCATTGCTGGATCAAGAAATCAATTTAATGATGAGTAAAGATGAAATTTAAAACTAAAAGAAGAGCGCCTGGGTGGCTCAGTGGGTTAAAGCCTCTGCCTTCGGCTCGGGTCATGATCCCAGGGTCCTGGGATGGAGGCCCGCATCGGGCTCTCTGCTCAGCTGGGAGCCTGCTTCCTCCTCTCTCTCTGCCTGCTTCTCTGCCTACTTGTGATCTCTGTCTGTTGAATAAATAAATAAAAATCTTAAAAAAAAAAAAAAACTAAAAGAAGAGGGGGCACCTGGGTGGCTCAATCAGTTAAGCATCCAGCTCTTGATTTTGGCTCAGGGCATGATCTCATGGTCTTGAGATGGAGTCCCATATCAGGCTCCATGGTGAGTATGGAGCCTGCTTAAGATTATCTGTCTCCCTCTCCCTATGCCCCTCTCCCCCTGCTCTTGCTTTCTCTCAAAACATTAATTAATTAATTAAAAATAAAATAAGAAAGAATGAAATGGAATTAGAAATGGAATGGAATAAACCAGACACTACCAGAGAACATCACACATCATAAGGGTAAAGATTATCATTGAAACCTCTTACTATAGTTAGTGAGTACATGTATGCATATGTGGGTGTGGGTGTATGCTGAATTGTAACACAAAATATATTTTCTTACTAGGCGATAGTCAAAAACATCTGAGAAGCACTGGACAAGAGAATACTCAAATTTTAGAGCTCTACTATCCATATGGCAATCAGTCTTGGATACTCTACGCTCATAGTCCACTGACTAGGAAGAGAACATCATACACTCTGCCTCTCTTTCACTTTTGAAGTGGGGAAAACAGTTTAGTATGATAGGAACTAGAATGTAATAAGACTATAATTATGTAAGTTGGTGATTTTATTACCTAAGTTTACTGGTTCATTAATGGAAATGTACATAATTTAGAGTTCATATGTTAATTGTACCATATCATGGCCCTTCCCACTCCATCCCCACAGAAAATGAATGTAATCATTGCTGAATATATTATGCACCAAGAATAACACACAAAGAACAGTTTAAATTTTCAGTGACCTGGAATTTCTTTGTAATTTTAGAATAATGATTTTACATTTGTTGGATGAAAATATTTATCTCTAGATTTGCATTTTCTTTTTTTTTTTTAAGATTTTATTTATTTATTTGAGAGAGAAAGAGAAAGCTCACATAAGCAGGGGTAGGGGCAGAGGGAGGATAAGCAGATTTCTTGCTGAGAAGGGTTGCTGACATGGGGCTAGATTCTAGGACTCTGAGATCATGACCTAAACTGAAGTCAAATGTTTGACTGATCCACCCAGGCGCCATGAGATGCATTTTCAAAGGTAAACATTTCCAACACAAATCCATGGCCACCTTGTAAATAAACCATCAACACATGATACAAAAAATGTAAACAGGGCATCTGATATAAAAATATAACTCCCCTGGGATAACCAAGAAGTCTCTGTTGTACATTTATTTAGTGACTCAAGCATGAGAAGAGTAGTCTTTGGGGAAGAATGAGAAGAAAGAGGATCAAATATATTAAAATTAATGTGTCTATCCCTTCTCAGATCATAATATTCTTAGTTTCAAATATCCTCATTGTCCTTCTTTCTCTGTAATTTCAGAGAAATCAGGGTAACTTAGTCATATTCATAACACTAGGAATTTTCTCCAATCATGTACATTCTTGAAGTATTTTTATTGCCCTTTGAAGATACTCCCCTTTGAGGAAAAACTGCCCTCAGAAAAAACAAAAGTGAATTTTAATGCATATCCATCATCTTTAAAAGCTGTTTACACATGACACATTGTGAAGCATTTATAACCATGTTTGTTTTAAGATTGTGTAGCAGAGTTCCTCTTGCTTAAACAGACTTTTTTTTTTTTCTTTAAAGGTTTATTTATTTATTTTAGAGAGAGAGAGAGAGAGCATGCATGAGTAGGGGGAGGGGCAGAGGGAGAAGCAGGCTCTCTGCTGAGCAGGGACCCGACATGGGTCTTGAAACTGGGACTCCAGGATCATGACCAGAACCAAAAGTAGATGCTTAACCAACTGAGCCACCCAGATGCCCCTAAACAGACTCTTAGTTATAGAGAACAAATTGCCGCTTACCAGAGGGGAGGAGGATGGGGGATGGGATAAATAGATGATGGGGATCGAGGAGTGCACTTGTGATGAACCTCGGGTGATGTAGAGAGGTGCTGAATCTCTAAATTGTACACCTGTAACTAATACACCACTGTATGTTAACTAATTGGAATTTGTTTATTTACTTTAAAGATTTTATTTATTTATTTGAGAGAGTAAGAGAGCATGAGAGAGAGAGATTGTGCACAAGCAGGGGGGTGGGTAGAGGGAGAAGCAGACTCTCTGCCAAGGAGGGAACCCAATGCAGGACTGATCTCAGGACCTTGGGATAGTGACCTGAGTTGAAGATGTTAAACTGACTGAGCCATCCCGGCGCCCTAACTGGAATTTAAAGATTTTTTTTTTTTAATTTATTTACTTGATAGACAGAGATCACAAGTAGGCAGAGAGGCAGGCAGAGATAGAGGAGGAAGCCGGCTCCCTGCTGAGCAGAGAGCCCAATGCAGGGCTCAATCCCAGGACCCTGAAATCATGGCCCAAGCGGAAGGCAGAGGCTTTAACCCACTGACCCACCCAGGCACCTCCCCTAACTGGAATTTAAATAAAAACTTTAAAAAAAGAACTCTAGAGCAGATTTAAGGGCCCAGGATTTTAGAATTTGATAAATCTGAAGTTAAAAAGTCTGAGTTCAAATGGCAACTCAATTATTTTTCAAGTTCATGACTTTGGGAAATTACTTGGGCTTTCTGTGCCTCAGTGTCCTCATGTGTAAAATCAGGACAATGATATTCACTTTATAAATAAAGTGGTGCTTAAATAAGACAGTATACATATACCAGTTGTGTCAGGACCTGACATATAATAAATGCTCAGTAACTGGTAGCGATAAAGCATGAGAATAGTCATAAACAAGTCTTAGGAAACAGATACAATGCCAGGATTATATACTTGGCCTTCCACAAAATAACTTACATTCAGGAAAACATCTTAACATTAGCATTCAAAATTATGATGTATTATTTTAATTAAATTATAATATGGATTTATGTTGGAAGGATAAATTTTTATAGCTGAAATCCTGAACAAAGCCCATTATAAAAGTGCTTTTATTTTACCCATTCTTTCTGAGTTCTGAGCAGGGGAGAAGTGAAGAAGAAAGAAAATGAGAAGATGATTTGATTTCATGAATTCTAGAGAAACTGAGATGGTGCTCTCCAGACACGGAAGAGTTCCCTACACGGAGAATCAACACTAGTTCACTGAATAAAGACTCCATAGAAATATTACATTGCAAGATTATTTTTGTAGAGTTAAATTTTGATTCCTTTCCTGCCTTTGTCCATTTCAAACACAAAATATGTCTCAACATCTTCATATCACCAGGGTCTTGATGGTGCCTAACGGATAATTGGCACTCATTGGACTTATAATGAATGATATTGACACATGATATACACAAACAATCAAACAAGGATTTACTGCTCAGCCATCTGCCTACTCCTGGTTAGTCTGGGCAGCTGGAGGGTAAATCACTGCTCTCATTTTTATTTTATTTTTAGTTTATTTTCCTTCATTATCACTTATACTTTAGTGAAAATAAAGTTAAATGAGTGTATTTTTCCTCCTAGAGCATTTAGATCTTGGGCCTAAAATGTCTGTTTCTCTTTTAAAACAAGAAATCAACCTTGAGAGATGTAACCAAGGTTTAAATGTTGTTTAATTCATAGAGAGATGCTCTTGTCAACCTGGATTATACTATGCCAAATTATTTTAGTCATCAAGAATTTACATGCCATAATAGAATCTGCCCTCAAGAAACTATAAATCCAAATCAATACATGCACACTAAGAGAATTTAGTAAGATGACAAGGCAGAGTATAATTAGTGAAATTTGGATAATTTAGACAGTAAATTGCTTGGATTAATAATAAAGCCATATGTTGACCTAAATACCTACCATTATTACTGATCTTCAAAATAACCAATTAGCAGACCTTCACCCCGAATGAGAGGGAGCAAGGCTCCAAACCTGAAGACTATGCCTTGCTCCAGGTCCCAAAACCAATGAGGGGCCAATGCTAGATTCAATCCACCATCTGCCAGCTTTCCAAGATTGATTTGTTTCCCCTACACTCACTGCTGGAATATCAAGTGGAAAGAAACAAAATGAAGAAGGAGAAGGAGGAGAAGGCAAGGAGGGAGGGACGGGGGGAGGGAGGGAGAGAGGAAGGAAGAAGGAAGGAAGCAGGAAGGAGGAAGGAGGAAGGAGGAAGGAAGGGAGCGAGGGAGAGAAGAGGGGAGGGGAAAAAAGAAAGACTGTTAGTGATGAGAGAGAAATAGGAATTTGAAGGTAAGATAAAGGAATAAATTGAAGAGGTTGGAGCTTTTGTAGAAGAGCAAGATATATGACCTTCTCCAAGCAAGCCTGACCATTTCCTATGATTCACTGAGTTTCATTTTATTTCATTTTTAAGAAAAAAACAAACCAGGCTAGAGAAGGCAAGTGGCCAAGGGCAGAAATAGTCACTGAACAAAAGCTTAACATAGTAAATCCTTACACTTGGCACAGAACTTGGTAAATATAAATACTTAACAAATATTCCTGGAATATATAATATCAAGAGCAAGTATGCATTGAGTACTTACTATGTACCAGCCCTGGCTAAATATTCTGCATGATTAACTGAAATGATCTTCATGACAATGCTGTGAGGTGGGTGCTATGCTTATCTCCATTTTCCATAAGAAATGAGGACACCAGTGTTCAGAAAGCATATGCTATGTGCCCATGTCCCAAATCAATGAAAAATATGACCCAGGAACTCAAGTTTCACATCCCCAGTCTCTACCCACCAGGTCTTACTGAATGAATGGAACCAGGACTTTCTCAGTTTATTCCAATTACTCAAAAAACAAATTTTTGGCTTTAAAAATGTATTACCAAATATACATTGTTTTTCCTTCCTATACAACTGAAATGAGGTAGAAACAAAGGGAAGGAATTACAATGTATTTCATCGTATCATGAGAGCTACAATCATTGATCCTGACATGTCTAAGGCTTCCTCTTTGCTCTTTAAACAGCATGCCTCAGGGTTGTCAGGAAAAGAATAGAAAATAAGCTTGAAAATTCATCAGTTCACATATATTCCAGGAAGCATTTACCATAAAAACAACTTTGCTTGGATATATAGTATAAGTATTAGTGTATAAAGTCCATTATTCCAGAAATCATAAAAGGAACTTCCAAGAAGCTTAATTTATTGACTGTTATTTTTGTGAAATGAGAGTGTTGAAAGGAAGGCAAAACTGAGATAATGGAATAGGGACACGAAAGAAAGAAATACCGGTAATGAATGTCAGTTTGAAACACTGCAATGGACCACGATGATGATTAAAATGAGTGATTGCCAATGAATCCTCACTGATGGAATGAACATTTAACTTAAGAGGGTCTCCAGGCTTTGGTGAAGAAGAGAAACTGCTTTTTAATTTATGAATAATAATATCACTGATTAAAGATTATGCACATTTTTGACACTGTACTAAGCATTCACCCACTGTGAATGTGCCAGTTAATTTTCTTAGCCATGAGGCAAGTACCAATGTCTCCAGTGTATAAACCAAGATGAAGAAACTAGGAATTAGACTTTTTCTAGAAAGATCCTATAGTTTTCAATAGTTCATCTAACCCAACTGAATGTTTGCATAACCAATACATTAATACCTCCAAGTATGGGGGAAATTACCACTTTGTGGATCAGCTATATTGCATTGTTCCTGTGTATTTGACTACTGAAATGTCATTTTCTGTATTCCCTTAAAATCTAGCTTCCTGTTACTTCTATCCATTGATCTTAATTGCACCTTCTGAGGTCTAATCATACAAGTAAAGCAAATATTCCTTGCGATACCCCTTAAATATTTAAAAATATCTGCCATATGTTAGCTTGTTATTTTCCATTAAAAATGACCAAAATGGGGTGCCTGGCTCAATCAGTTGGGCAGCTGGCTCTTGATTTCAGCTCAGATATGATCTTAGAGTGATCTTACAGTCATGGGATGGAGGTCCATGCCCAGCATGGAGCCTGCTCATGATTCTCTCTCTCCCTCTGACCTTCACACCTCTTTTCTCCCTCTCACTCTAAAAATCATAAATAAAGAATAAGGTAAAACAACCAAAATTACTATCAACATTATTTCATTATTCATTTTCAGATGTGAAAAAAAAGTAAAATAAATGTTATATAGACAATTGTCGGTCTCTGCCAATGAAATAAAAATTATTTATTGAGCATCTATTTAATTTTAAGAGAAACTGGAACCCTCTCTATACACTGAACTCCCAAGTTGCTGTATTTGTCCATATGTATCTACCATGCTATGGAGTGGCAGAAAACTGCTCCACCAAAGGCTGTTATGGTGAGAGAAAATCTTAAAAGACAGTTTATTCTCAATAACTTGTCCCTAATGTGCCCTCCTCCCTTCATCAAAGCAGTCCTTAAACCAAAAAGGAAAAAGGAAAGAGGAAAACTTCTGATGCTGATTAGGGATTAGAGCTTTATACTTCCTTCTTCTCTGATAGTCCATTCATGGTATATAACAGCATCCCAGATGGGGCAAGATTAGAACCCTAAGTATCCCAAGTCCTATGTCAGACACTGAATTAATAGCTTTCAAATATTGTATGCAGAATACTTCTGCACATCTTTATCTTCCACATCTTTATGCACAGAGAGCTATGATCCTACCAGCCAAAGGACCCCTGCCCTTGGCAAAGGTATATTAAAACATGTAGCTAGTGGTGAAAGAAATAATAAAAACACATTATACAATAACTGTCATTGAAATACACCTTATCTTTAGGAAACATTGCAGGAAACCTAGCCAAGAATGGTTTTCTGTTTGTATGAGTATTCCTACTTTTTGTTTGTATATTAAAGTATCTGTAATTAGTAATATACCCTATAAATCAGGATTTGGTAACCATTATTTGGAATATTCCCCAACATTTAAAATTCAGAAGCATGGCAGACTTAGTAGAATTAATCTTTCTTCATTCATTCAAAAGCTGTTGAGCATCTCCTATTATGAGCCTGTTGCTAGGATAACCATTGAGAGGAGAAGTAAAAGATGGTCTCCAGGGGTGCCTGAGTGACTCAGTTGGTAAAGTGTCTGCCTTTGGCTCTGGTCATGATCCCCATAGGATCAAGCCTCTCATTGGGTTTCCTGCTCAGCAAAGAGCCTGCTTCTCCCACTCTGGCTCCCTCTGCTTGTTCGTTCTCTCTCTCCCCCCACCACCCCTTTCTTTGTCAAATAGATAAAGTCTTTAAAAAAACAAAAAGTGGTCTCCAATAGAACAAATGCACAGAGAAGATATATATTCACATAATACACACTGCATTCATGGTTGGGAGAAAAGGGCATTTAGGCAAGGATTTCAAAGATGGTAATAGCTAGACTGAGTCTTAAAGGACACAAAAGCATATGAGGCATTGTCTAGACCACAATCTAATTGAGGAAACAAGAAATAAAATATTAATGAAGAAGGCTGAGTTGGATAAGCAGATTATAAATACTGTAAGCAAAGGAGATAAGTAACAAGAGACTACATGGAAAAGGTAGCCCTTTATCTGGGTTTTGAACTAAGGTTGAGGTCTAAATAGTTAGAGGACAGAGGCAAATTATGTTCCCTCTAACTTTCTCCCATCATTCCTAATTATCCCCTTTTGTGAGATTCTTAACAACCAAATAATCACGTATTAAATACCTCTATCTCCTTTTAAGTTGTAAGTTACATGAGGGTAAAGTCAAATACATTTTCCTCCCCTTTGTATTGCTCCCATTATTAACATAGTACTTGTCAAGGAGTGTGTGTCTAGTAAATTTTGCTAAATAGTTGGAAGGATTGAATTAATGAGCTGATTTGCTCAAGATGCTAAAAAATGTAAAACATTTTATAACATACCCATATTAATCAATAATACTTTGGAGATTAAAAATAAAACTTGGGGGAACAGCAGGAATTAGAAAAGGTTTAATCAGAAGATGTGAGCAGAGGACTGTCTGCAAATGAGGCAGAATTTAGACCTGATATGGTAGAAACTTTTTGAGTGTGAATGTGATGGGATGAAAAAGGTAAATTAAGAGTTGATTCAGGTCCTGTATGCCAAATGAATTACTAGGGAGTCACCTGTATGCCAAATGAATAAAAGAGGGAGTCACTAGAGTCAGGTAAAGAGCCAGATAGCTGCTTTCTCAATCGGGTTGGAAAGGGAGGAAGCCCTATTCTAAAGTGTTTTGGGTGGTCAGGGAGGAAATGAATGGCTAATCAAGAGAACAACTGCTTGTGAATAGGGTAACTTGAACTTGATTTGGTAACCAGATCTAGCTACATGATATGCTAGGCTCATATAAAAATTAAGTGGCAAGATACCTTGTTTCAAAAATATTATTAATTTCAAGACAGTGTCAGCAGAGCATTAAAATAAGTATCAGTGCTAAGCCTGGGCAGGGGCTACACACCCTTGAAGCTGTTGGTATACATTCCATATTAAGGAAAGAAGGAAAAAGCAGGAAGGAAGGAAATGATGAATAAAAAAGAAATGGTTTAGAGATTTGATTTTTCCATGAACTCAAAATATATAATACAGATTCACAACATTTTATTTATTTTTATTTTTTTATTAATTTATTTGAGAGAGAGAGCAATAGAAAGCGTGGAGGAAGAGGGGTAGAGGGAGAAACAGACTCCCTGCTGAGCAGGGACACTGAGGCAGGGCTTGATCCCAGCACCCTGGGATCAGGAACCAAGCAGAAGGCAGACACTTAATTGACTGAGCCACCCAGGTGCCCCATTAAAATAACCTTAAATTATGTGTGTGGCATATTTTTCAGGTTCTACTAATATGTGATTCCAATAAGTTATGGCTGTCTTTGATGCACATTACATGTTATTAAGTTTTTTTCCTTGTAGAGAAGCGAACTACACAAGTTTGGACTAGTGCATCAGTAAGGGTAGAACATTGGCCCCCATCCTAACCTCAAAATCAGCTGGTAACATTTTATGCTACATAAATAGCAACAGTATCCAATACATATCTCACTAACCCATTAAATACTGCTCAACCCAGAGCCACTTTGGCCATGTATTTATAAGCATTCTATTTAATTTTTTAAAAGATTTTGTTTATTTATTTGAGAAAAAGAGAGAGATAGGGAGAGAAAACACAAGCAGTGGGGTGGGGAGAGGGAGAAGCAGGCTCCCCACTGAGCAGGGAGCTGGATGTGGCACTTGATCCTAGGACCTCTGGATCTGGACCTGAGCCAAAGGTGGATGCTTAACTGACTGAGCCATCCAGGCACCCCAAACATTTTATTTGAAAACACATTGACTTGACTTTTAATTTCTCACATTATTCTCCCTGGTTCTCCATAGATCCAAGACAGAGAATGACTGACTGATTGATTGATTGATTGACTAGAATTTCAAAAGGCCCACAAAACTTTGTTAGGGCTGATAATCACTGTTGGGCAAAAAGAAGAACTTTGGTATTTTAACTTCTTTTGAATAGAGCTCTCAATAAATTCTATTCAACGTTGTTTATATTCTAGGAATTTCTGAATCCAACCTTGTCCCTGAATTCCTCCTCACTAGAAGGTACAAGCATATACAAAGCTGCATCTTCAATCTTTTATCTCATTGAAAAAAGGAATAATTCTAATTTTTCTGGCAAAGCAAACATGCAGGCCAAATTAATAACTGTCATTCTGTTTAGGAATTTAGCAATAAAGAAATTAATGAAAGAGATGGCTAATGTGTAAGAGGAATATTACAGGCATTTTTTGCTGTTTGGGATAGGGAGGGAAGAAACAACCATTCACAGTTAGGAAGCCATTTAGTTTCTCTTCAAAGAGACAATCTCGTGGTTACATGAGATACCAAATGCAATTAGATGAATAGGAAGGAAACACACATGAATTTACTGATATCACCATATTATAATGTTTCAAGAGTTCAGAGCAGTAATATCCAATCACTCTCCAAATCCTTGTAACCTTCTCTAAAATGCCGCATTGTATATGTTCATCTTGCAGTTTACGTATATTTTTTCCTCTTTTTAGAAGGTGAGGGGGAAAAAGATCAACAACAACAGAAAACCAAAAAACCCACAACCCTGTTATTCCCTAAGTAGTGGGGCAAGGGATGGAATGTTTGTGTGAAGACATCAAACTGTAAAATCCAGAATGGAATCTTTAAGTGGCCACTACAGGGCTAACTGTCCATGCTGGTTATCTTTACCTTAACACTGCAGGAATTAAAAAGGTAACACATTTATTTATCTGCCAAAAGGCAGAGAGAGAGTGGGAGCCTCTGGTGGTGCTGTGGTCTGGGCACTGGGCTCATGTGCTGACAAACTGTCCAGGGCCTGTGTCTTTCTCGACCTTAATTAGGATTCTCAATTCAGGACTGCTACCTGAACTCTTCTGGCTGCTGTGGTCTTGGGAGCTGGGGCAAATGGGGCGACCCCCTTGCTCATGAAATGATTCAGTATGTTCCCCTGCTGTTACCTATTAGCACGGTAGCTTCTGCAGCCATCTCCAGGCCAGTGCAGATTTCCTGCCGTCCCCAGGGCCCCACACCACACTTGAGCTAGCTGTTGTGAGTTTCCAAACTTTGCCTCAGAGCACATTTTCCTGACACATCAAGACAGACACATGCCCTTAAGTGGAGCTCTGCCAAGGCCTGAGACAGGGCAATTTGTCTAATCCTCCTAGTCATGGGGGCTTTGAAAACTCTTGTTTCTAGCATCATTAATGCTATGTCAACAACAACAACAAAGGAAGAAAGCAAGAAATTGTTGTAGAGTGTGTCATTACTGAAGCTGATCTTCCCAGGGGAAGAATCTTTGTTTCTAGTGGGGTCAAAGTAAAATAGGGAACATTTGTGTTCAAATAGCTTTTACAAAATCTATCACTGAAAAGTCAGCTTACTTAGTTGATCTTGAGGGCTATGTGTGTGCTCTGCTGGAGGATGGAAAACGAGGTTTCTGGAGTAGGGGAAGGAGACACAAAACCCAAGTGACTTGAAAGCTATGATATCAAGTTCTTGCAGTCTAAAGTAACTCAACAGGAACGATGTGGAAAAAAATAGGAGAGTCAGTATTTGTTCAGTGAAGGAAACTCAGTTCTATGCTTTATGTGTGCTGCCTCACAAAATTCTGGGCTATACCACATTGGGAGTTTACAGTACTATTTAAGAGATGTGGAAATAATTCATCTTTTTAAAACAAACTGTCAGGAGAATTCATGAACAACAACAACAACAACAACAACAAAACAAAACAAAAAGGATAGCATCATAGTTATGAGCAAAGGCTTTGGGTTGGAAAACACAGGATTCATTACTTCATGACCTTGAGCAAGACTTAACCTTTATGTAAACAACAATAGTATCAACCTGCAAGACTGATTGGTAAACTGTTTAAGATGCAAAATACTTAGGGCAATATTTGGCAGAGACAAAGGCATTAGTAAATGGAAGACAGCCTTAAAAACTGTAATAGCAAGGATAGGAAAATGCAGGAGAACTGGAGAGAGTAAAATTCAATCAATCAATCAATCAGAACAGAACAAAATATGGGTGAATATTTAACTTGATCTCAGGAAGGAAGAATGCTGCCTCAGCTTAAAATTAATGGAAGAAATCACAGGAGACTTAAAAAAAATCAATAAAAGTGCCCACATAAAAATTTAAAATTTCTGCACATAGGAATCATAAACAGAATTAAAAGGCAAGTCAATTACAATTATCAGTACCAATTATTTAGAGAAGAGGAAAGAAGAGTAATCAGAACCTGTGAGCATACCATTTTTCCTCCCGTGGTGCTTTGCATTTAGTTGGAAATTCAGACCACATTAACATAAAATAGTTTATAATTATAGAATATCATAAATATGCAATATTAGAAGGATTTAGCAGACATAAGTCTGACTGCATATTGGTAAAGAAACAAACTATACCAAATGGGACCAATGCTAGGTGGCTTCTTGGAGACAAGTGCATCAGGATGGCATCCAAAATGCAAGGACCCTTGTAGGATCCTCCCCCTGAAACATGTGTATTGCACAAAACTCCTGTTTGTCCTACCTGACTGGGCTTTATGAGGTTACAGTAAAGTCTGACATTTGGAGTTCTTCTTCCCCCTATCTTTTGTTCAGAGGCTGGTTGGCCACTTTACAAATATTATGAAAGACTTCCCTACATTTTATGAAGACTTGGACTTGACAATGATTAAGGTCACAGGCCTACAACTACACCTGGTCTCTTCTTATTTCTTGTGGAGGCTGAAATGCACCACAACACAAATGCACAATTCCAAGTGCCTCTAGGTTAAGACAGTAGTTATAACAAAGGGATTGCTTTCACTGATACACCTTAAAAATCCTTCCATACATTTTGCCTACACTACAGTTGGGGCCTTTTTTTTTTTTCTTTTTTAAAAGATTTTATTTTTTTGTCAGAGAGAGAGAGAGAATATAAGCAGGGGACTGGCAGGAGAAGCAGGCTCCTCGTTAAGGGAGCAGCCCCACGTGGGACTTGATCCCAGGACCCCGGGATCATGACCCCAGCTGAAGGCAGATACCCAATCAATCGAGCCACCCAGGAGTCCTTGCATTTTGAGCTTTTTAAAAATTAAGTTTCTAAATTTACAGTCTGATCTCCTTGACAGTTCCTCATAAATGGTAAACAATTTATAGTCTTCTGGTTTCTTGTTGGAATTATGTTCATATTTAGATCTTCATTACTTCCCATCCCTAATTTGGTTTTGCACCCCAGTTCTTATGAAGCAAACTCTCATATTTGGACAGGTTTACTATTCTAAGAATATACATGTATTGTTCAATGCCTCAGTTTAATTAAGAGAAGTTTGTTCTTAATAACATTCATACTTAAGCATTCTGCAGACGGAGAGTAATAAATCTTTCATGTCAGCATACCTCTCAGTATGTACTACAAGTACAGTTTCAGGCTCAGAATTCACCAGCTTATGAACCGGCCATGTGGCTGATAGTTTCCTTGCAATCAGCCAGTGAGTGGGAAGACGTCATCTTGATCTTGATCTGAAGCACAAAGCATAGTTGTAAGATGTTGTCTAGAATATAATGATTACACTGATCACCCTGAAAAATCAACTGGCAAAACCAAGAGTAAATGTTTAAAAATGTGGACTAGTGCTACAGAGAGGGTACCTATAGGTTAGTGGAGCTCAAGGTTGGATTCTGCTCGTATCCCTTGGGGGACTTTTAAAATAATACCAATGTCCTGGATGCCTACCGATTTTTAATGGTATCTAATACTGAGGATCACTAACCTGACAGATGAAAGGAGAAGAGCCAATCTGACTTAATCACCACTCATCAATGACTTTAGCATGAACTGTACGGCAAGAGCCATGAGATGCTCTGACTGAAAAGAACTTGCAATAAACACTGTGAATTCACTTCCTTGTAAACTGTGGAACACTGGGTCCAAATTGATGTATCGGCAAAAACATCCTGCACGGTATCACCATGATCACTATGTCAACACTTCACTCCCTACTTAGGTATCCAATACACTTGGCACACTTTTTACTGTCAACAAAGAAGCAGCTCACTTTTCTGTTTCTGTCAACTCACCTGGAAATAGAATATGGAATCTGTGGCGAACTCAGATGAACTCTGAGGAAGATGAAAAAAAAAAAAAAAAGCTACTTGGCTTCCTTCTCCCTGAGAGTCACAACAAATGCTCTCATCTGGAAGTTCTTTCCCTACTCCCAGTTTCTCCTTGGAGTAGCTCATCACTGGAGCCTCACTGACTCAGAATAATTCGATATGTCCTGTTCTGTAAGGAGTTGGCTGCTACCATGATAACCACTGCATAAATACCTAATGAAATGAGAACCGTCTGTCTCCTCGATCCCCAGCTGGGCTTGTTGCCTCTGAGCCAGGAGAATATCCTGAAGAAACTGCCTAGATGGAGTGCCTTCTCCAATAGTTCATGTTAATAACATTTTAAACCAAGGACATTTTCTCATAGTCTCGGGAACTATGGCATTAAGGAGGGTGCTTGCTTTTGTCTAGTATTCTCCTTATGAGGCACGCATTAGTTTCCTCCTTCAGGGCTTATCACTTTTTTTTTTTTAAAGATTTTATTTATTTATTTGACAGAGATCACAAGTAGGCAGAGAGGCAGGCAGAGAGAGAGAGAGAGAGAGGAGGAAGCAGGCTCCCTGCTGAGCAGAGAGCCCGATGCGGGACTCGATCCCAGGACGCTGAGATCATGACCTGAGCCAAAGGCAGCGGCCTAACCCACTGAGCCACCCAGGCGCCCCCAGGGCTTATCACTTTTAAGACCACCTCCCACCAATTGCGCAACTAGAAAAAACCGAAAGCCTAAATGCAGGAAAGTATCTCTGTAAGGAAGCAGAAAGTCAAGTCAGGGGCTCCGCATACAATACGTTTTCTATTCAGTGCAGCAATGATCAGATTTTGGCTAAGACATTGGTTCTTTTCTAAAATAGAGAAAAGCTGAAACGTGGAATTTCACATGTGCTTTACTGGATGTCGTTAGTTGCACACCACAGAAAGAGGCTGACTACCTTAAATGGAAAAGACATTGATTGGCGGGATCTGTGGAGTACACAGGTTTGATGTAAAGACCGGCTTCTAAACAAAAGATAATAATTGGGGCACCTGGGGGCTCAGTGGGCTAAGCCGCTGCCTTTGGCTCAGGTCATGATCTCGCGTCCCGGGATCGAGTCCCCCATCGGGCTCTCTGCTTGTCAGGGAGCCTGCTTCCTCCTCTCTCTCTCTCTGCCTGCCTCTCTGCCTACTTGTGATCTCTCTCGTCAAATAAATAAATAAAATCTTAAAAAAAAAAAAGATAATAATCAAGGCAATAATGAAAATCCAAGTATCATAAGCCACTTAAAAACTTTGTCAGAATTACACAGTTGGAATAAATGAGCTCCAAATATTTACTCCTTCCCCTCTTGGTGGCAAGTTGACTGCAGCAGCTCTGGGATATTGTGATTTATAATAAATACACAGATTTGGTCTTAGACTTCTTCCAGGCCCAGAGCTTCTAAAAACCTCTACTTTCCTGTGATAAGAGCAACAAAAGCGTCTTTTGTGATGTTAGTGAAGTGATTTCTTGAAAAGTTCTCAGGGAACCTAAGGTTGGGGGCTGGTTGTTGAGGGAGCCAACCAAGGGATCAGAGGGTTAGAACTTTCAGTCACCACCTCACCCAGGGAGGGGAGAGGGACTGCAGGTTGACTCAACCACCAGGGGCCAAAGATTCAATCCGTTACTACATAATGAAGCCTCCATAAAAACCCCGGGACAGGGTTAGGAGGCCTTCAAGGATGGTGAACACATGATCTGGGATAAAGAAGTGTTCATGGAAAAGGCCTGGAAACTCCACTCTAGAATTCCTAATACTACCTTAGTTTGTCCCCACTTATTCACCTGTAAACTTGAAAAACTACCAGAGGCAGTGAAACACCTAATTATCCAATGGAGTAAATAGAGGGAAAAAAAGGAAATTAGGAGTTGTTCATTCCTCTCTGTACAAATATGGACATAAAAGCAATTTAGCATAATGGGAAAAAAGTTTCCAGATTATATTATCTAGGTTCATATTCCAGCTTTCACATAATGGGAGATGAATCAATACCAGCATTGAATGCATTGAATGCTGGCATGCTTTGAAAGAAGGCATGCCTAATACTGTCCCTTCTATTAAAGAGAGAAATAAATGCAATAAAGCAGAAAGAGGTTAAGAAGTTATACAAAGTCATATGGCTGATGAGCATGAAAGCTGGAGGCCAGATAGCTTTATTTTGATTGGGTTTGAACTTTGAATAGATTTTGGTTTTTGAGTAAGGAGACGTGCAAGTCAGCCAGCGTGTCTGAGATCGATCCTGGGCCAGGATTTCAATTCCTACTTAATTCTTCCTATTTTCACCGTTCTATCCATCTTCTCTTTCAGAAGTAAGTAGGGAAGAGTAAAAATAATGTCTAACTCAGGCTCTTGATATGAGAAAATTCTGGTCTTTGAAGGGTAATCCATTTATGGAACAAAAGAGTCAAGTGAAACTGAACAAGAACAGAAAGGGAAATAACACTTAACATTAATCTGGAAGTGACGAATATTCAGGGAAGGAACTTTAGCTTCAGTTACAGACAAAAACACCACTGCTCCTCTCTTTGCACTGAGATGCTGGTTTACACCACAGATTTATTTCTGTGTCAAGTATATTACATGCTAGTTAACAATACTGATTCTCAGAGTTTTCTGTCCAGGTGAAGTGAAATCCTTTTTTAAAAGCCATTAATTATTTGCTAAGGCCCAGAGTTTGTTGATGTTGTATTGTGTTTTGTTTTGTTTTTGCTGTTGTTGTTTTTGCTTTCAATTTCTTGACTGTTGTCTATGCCCTCCTTCAACTCTGGAGTTCTCAAAGATAAAGTGTGCCTTCTTCTTTTCTTCCATCTTTCTCCTCTCACCAACTTTTATTGAGCACCTACTATGAGTAGTATTTAGGCCTTGTGGAAGCTATAAAGATAGGAGATGGTTCTCAAAAGATCAGAAATAGAGCTAAACACAATTAGCATATGGCAGTTGTGTCATGGGAGCAATGACAAACTTGTAAATTACCCTTTATGACTAGGAGTGGTCAGTTGATTAACTCAGCCATTGTGCTGTGAGTGAAAGCAAAGGCTCTCTTTCCATGCCAAAGAAGTTAAATGTTGATGCAAGACTTTTCAGCATATTATTTTTTGTCTGGATGTTCTTGATTGTGCTGTTTCAAAATGGGGAAGGAGTCATCGGCCGGGGTTGAAAGGTGAACGTGTGGAACTTAGCTCCCGCAATGACCAGGGCTGGATATGTACATGAATATGCATGGAACCTTTGCTACTTTATGAAACTGAAACTTCAGGGTAAATTTGGAGGTGCAGTATGGCCTATTCTATTCTAATACATTCACTGTGGGGGTTAGAGAACAGAAGAAATAATAATACTTACGTAGATCTTACTATGGGCCGGGACTATTTTAAGAAATTCCCACATATCATCCCATTTCATCCTTACGACAGTCTGATGAAACAGGTACTACTATCAGTATTCCCACTTTAAAAGATGTATAAATTGAAGTACGAATAGGCAATAGACTTGCTCACGAATATATAACTAAAATGTTAGGCCTGAGAATTAAACTTAAGTTACCTGGCTCTAAGATTCATGACTTCAACAATGCAATAAGGAAAAAAAAAAAGGTGGGTAATTATACAATGGAATAGACTGTCTTGATGTTTCAATTGGAATATTTGTGTTACCTACACTCGAAAAATACTATTGAGAACTATGCTATACTGGCCAGGGTGTTCAGTGATGATTCTCAATCCTCCCTCTGGTGGTAACAGAATCCTTGGGAGCCCATGAGGAATGCACAGGAGAAGCTGCAGGTGCCACTTGAATCTACTTTGTGGAGTAACTTGTGCTGGAGCACAAAGAGGTACACCCCACACTGCCAGCTCAATAGACTCCCCAAAATTAAAGTATTGTTAGGACATAGCTAAGGTGTCCTTCAGCACAAAGACATGTTGCTCCATGGTTCCCCTTCCTGACTGTGCAGCTCTTGCTTCCAACTCCCAGTGTGACACGGTGGTCTACACCTCACAACGTTTTGAATGAAGACAGGCTCATTGGGCCATACTGCAAATTGGTCTATGATCGTACTAATCCAATTCATATTTACCTTTTGCAATTTTACACTAAAATTCTTAACTACCTGGATTCATTCTAATGGGCAGATATTTAAATAAGCCATAACTGTCTTTGAAAAGCTACTTCATTCATGCTTCATCTATAAGCGCAAGAAGTCTACTGAACCAATAAATGGTGACAACTGTTAAAATTGCCTTTTTTTTCTTCCTATTGCTGTTTTTAGGAGTTGTCCTGCTTTTCCCGGGGATAAAAACTGCCCCATTTAACTTGAAATATTATGCTAAAGTCAGAGCCATATCAAATTAACCTGCATGATGTTCTGATATCTTCCCAACCCCATCTACTTTTCTGGAAAGAAAAAAATAATAATAATTTAAAAGGAGGAAAAAAGAAAGAAAACAAAGCTTCCTTTACCTGGCATTGAGCCAGGGAAGAACAAAGCTTTTGTTATTGGTTCTATTTATATTCCTAAATTACTTTGTTAGAAAGATGGGGCCTAATTAGGGCCTTCTGCTTGCTTAGAATAAACCACATCCTCCCCTTCAATAAAAGCCTTACTTGAGATAATATTAACAAGGGACAGGAGGTGCCAAGTATGAAGATAGAAGCTGAGAAAGAACCAAGATATTGTGAAGAAGATATGGAGCATGAGTTCCAGGAAGATTTAGGAGTAGGAAAATTGAAGCTGAGGGGATAGAGGGATAAAGGTTGGCGAAGGGGCCTGTGGGAGTCTGAGAGGAAAAGAAATCTCTAACGTCATTTCATCAAGTAAAACATGATGGGGGTGGGCAGGCCTGGGGAACATAAAGCCAGCCCACCTACAGGATCTCTGATAAAACATTGTTCAAAAATACCTTACTGCAACTTTCTAGGAAGAAGGACTGCTTCAAAATTAGCACAGGATGAAAGTCAGGCTTCCCTCAGAAAGCTGAGGGAAGAGTCACAAAGCCTGCCATCAAAGGGCACTGCCCCTCAGTCCGCAGACTTCATCAAAGTGTAAAAATAGACTTTTCTTTTGATTGGGCCCTTCATTATCCACACCTCACTCAGGGCCCTGGCCTGGTCTACTGTATGCATCCACTTAGAGCTTCCTTTTCCTGGCTGACTGGGGGTGACCAAAAATAAGAGGCTGAAGGATTTCTCTCAGAAAGAAACAAACAAGACCCTAATGCTCCCCATACTGCTTCAACATCAAGATGTCCAGGTATCACAGGCTTTCAGGATATTGTGTCTTTCAGGATTTCAGGAGAAATGAATTAGATTCCCTGTAGTCAATATAAAAATAAAGAGAATTTATTTACAGGAAAGCAAACATTTTGCTAAAAAGGAAAGAAAAAGGAGACAAACAAAGAAAAAAGAAAAAAATGCATCTTGATTCAGGACTGTCATAAGTAATTATAAACCACTGATTCAGTTAGGAAAGTAAATTATTTCTGTATGTCTGAAACTTTGAAAAGCTATAAAATCATCAGGTAGCATGTCACTGATTATTTTGGATAAAACCAATACCTGCCACCATTAAATGAAGGAAGAAAAGGAAGAAGAATGAAATATTATGTTTTATCTATGTCAAATTCTAGGCACTAGGTTGTAATATTCAAAGATCATGTTAGGTTTGTATCATTATATCCATTTTAACGCTGAAGAAAACTGAATCTCAGGGTAAATGAATCAGATTGCCCAAAGTATACAGCTGGCATACCTTTCAAGTCCATTTAAGAGTTTTTGAACTCTTAACTCTATGCCATGCTCTCTACAAAATCATGCTCCCAACAATTTCACTGTAGAGTGTGCCAGATGGTATTAGAAGCTCTGCATGTCATACTTGCCTGTGATAACTACTGAACTCTGCAGTTGTACTGTGAAAGCAGCCACAAACAATGTTAAGAAAATGGGAGTAATTATGGTGTGCCAATAAAACTTTATTTACAAAAGCAGGTAGCAGACCAAATCTGACCTGTACCACATGATGGGACATAATGGTGACAAAGTCACCCACCTCACTAATATGTCATAGGGTCTCTCTAATTCTAAAGGTGGTGTTTTTCTTTTATCTCTCCTGTGTAGACAATACTTCCCCACTAAAAAGGACAAATCCAAGATTTTTTTTAGTTAAAGCAGTTTAACTGAGCAAATGAAGTATTTGCACATCTACCCATCTGTGTGCCTGAGATCCTTCCAATTCATTTACCCATGGGACTCCATAAGTCATCCAGTTTATGGATTTTCAGTCTGTCTCCATTTCTTCTCAGCTTCTGAATCCAAGTGCAAACATTCTCCAAGCTGATTTTCTATTAAACAGAGCCACCTTATAGCTCCTGGAAGGCATATTAGGTTGGTTTATTAGACTTCACTTCAGGGGACAGCAATCTCAGAACACATTAAAGTCTATAAAGTTGATACATTTGATTAACTGCATCATCCCTGAAGCCTTATTCCTGGATTATCACTTCATTGTCAATATTTTTCAAATCATGACTTTGGCCTCCTTGTAATAAATTTGCCCCCCTTTTTACTCAGCTTGTATATGAGAATAAGGATCCTTTAGAGAATGTTCTAGTACCTCTTACATCCTTCTTTGAATAATCATACCATCCCCTGTCCACCTGTTAAAATAAAAAGAACATTTTGAAACTAATACACACTTTTGAAAATTATGTTTCAGTTCTGTACAATCTTTTATTTATCTTTACTCTCCTTTCTTAGGGAAAAATAATCAAGAGGGGGTTTATGTAGCTTCTATTATAATTATGATTTCTTATTTGCATAGGACTTTACTTCCAGAAATTTCTTAAATTGCTCTCCAATCTTACAACTTCCACTGGGGGCAAAATACAAAGAAGAAGAATAAAAAAGAAGAAATGATAGTAGCTATGTTGTATTAAATACTTAATAGGTGTCACAGACTATAATATTTAGCACCATATATATATATTTATTTATTTATTATGCAAACAAAAGCAGAGGAAAACCCAAAAGGAATATACAATCAGAGTGAACAGCTCAGATGGCAGAACTGTATGTAGGCACAGACCAAACTTTTCTGACTGCCATCCTCTGTTGTTTCTTCTATAAAATGATATCTAAGGTTTGGATTTTTTTTTTAATATAATTTTTTATTTTTTATAAACATATATTTTTATCCCCAGGGGTACAGGTCTGTGAATCACCAGGTTTACACACTTCACAGCACTCACCAAAGCACATACCCTCCCCAATGTCCATAATCCCACCCCCTTCTCCCAAACCCCCTCCCCACAGCAACCCTCAGTTTGTTTTGTGAGATTAAGAGTCACTTATGGTTTGTCTCCCTCCCAATCCCATCTTGTTTCATTTATTCTTCTCGTACCCACTTAAGCCCCCATGTTGCATCACCACTTCCTCATATCAGGAAAAACAGCATGGAGGTTCCTCAAAATGTTGAAAATAGAACTGCCCTATGACCCAGCAATTGCACTATTGGGTATTTACCCTAAAGATACAAACGTAGTGATCCAAAGGTTTGGATTTTTTTAGTGCAGGTCTGTTTTTTCAGTGTGAATCCATTAACTATTTTGAATAGATTTGCTCTGACCAAGTGGTCTGCTATCCTAATTTGCCTCGCTTACCTACCAAAGGTGAATTGTCCCAGGTACTAGGAGACTTGACTTTAAGAGATCAGGATTTTGATCTAAGCTATAAAAATTAGGGGCAGACTCAAGGAAGGTTCTACAGAGTACTAAATAGCTGACTTGATTACTAAGGAGTTATATGCCCATTCCCAGAGATGTTGATTAAGTAGATATCAATAGTATTAAGGATTATACACCTGTTTTTGTTTGTTTGTTTGTTTGTTTTTAGCAGAAATTCCTAGTGATTTGGTTTTAGGTGGTCCTGAGATCATGTATTTAACAATATGGCCTAAACAGATCTGTCTGAAACTGTCTCTATCTTTCTCAGTCCTCTTTTTCTCTCTGCTAACCAGGTCCTTCCATTTAGTCCACCAGGAGGGCCTGGCCTGACGCACTGAGGTATTGTTTTCTCCCTAAATCAGATAAACAGTACAAAGTTTTCAGGCTGAGACAAAGAGTTGACTCACTATCAACTTAGCACAACCTTTTCTGTTTTGGGCCTAGATCCTTGATCCAGAGCAATCTAAGTTTTGAGCAATGCTGCTCAAACTTTCTGAATTCTTGACTTTTAAGATACATACTGTTTTCCAGTTTTGCCTACATTTTTGACCAAATACTAGAAAAATATCCATGTGGTGCATGTCCTCATTGTACTTTTTATTTCTATGTAATTATGAATTATGGTTCAAAACTGAGTCCCTGAATAGATTTCCTCCAGACTACATGCTCTATTCTGTTTCTGTACTCTGTTGAGCAATTGTTTCCATGATTCTTCTTACATCCATAAATACCCTATATTCCTAGTCACGCACTGTTTTTCTTTGCTCATCTTCTGCCTAATAGACATTTCCCCTTGGAAATCCCAGAGATCATAAACTCAGCTTATCACCACCTCAAACCTGACTCCCTTTCTTTTTTTTTAATCTCATTTAATTGTGCCATCAACTCATCTAATCATTAATGGGAAACAAACACAACAAAATATGGATGTCAGGGGCGCCTGGGTGGCTCAGTGGGTTAAAGCCTCTGCCTTCAGCTCAGGTCATAATCCCAAGGTCCTGGAATTGAGCCCCACATCGGGCTCTCTGCTAGGGAGGGAGCCTGCTTCCCTTCCTCTCTCTGCCTCTCTCTGCCTACTTGTGATCTCTCTGTCAAATAAATAAATAAAAATCTTAAAAAAAAAAAAAAAACTGGATGCCATATTGGATTCTTTATTTTTCCTTTTGTCAACATTCAATCAATCACCAATCTACATTGCCCACGTATTATTTTAAAGTTAAACTTTCCATGTCACGTTTACCATATGTCCCTTAGTTTAAATTCTCAGCATTTCTCACAGGCACTGATGTCACCGGATTCTGTGAGGCCTTGCTGGACCCAATCTCCCTCTTCTCAATTTCTGCTCCACAGTGCAGCCTAGATGAGCCTCTGTATCCCAAATCTGACCTTTTTTCTCTTTAAGACACTTCAAGTTTTCATATTGCTAGAAGAATAGACTTCAATATCCATACCTATAAAAATATTACAACCTAAACTCTGCCAACTTATCCAAATTAATCTTGTTACATATCTGTCTGTCTGTCTGTCTATCTAACTATAACAAAACCCCAACCATCTTGCTTCCAGCTTTTACCACTCTGGATCAAACCACCATCATGTACTTCTGGCCCTCTGCAATACCCTCTCTTTTCTTCTACTCATCTCCCAAATATTTTCTCCACCTACTCCAAAGTGAATTTTTAAAATATAATTAGATTATTCCTCTCATTGGTACTCCAGTGGTTTCACATTGCACCTGGATTAAAGTTCATAATCCAGGCCTTAGTCTCTAGGCCCTGTATCATCTGGTTCCTATCTACTCTCTGACCTTTTCTCTCCATTCTCCCACTCATGCCAAACTCTCCAACCAGACTGACTTTTCTTTCTGATCACAAAATGAGTCAAGCTAATTTCTTCTTCAGGGACTCTGCACTTGGAATATTCCTATAGCTTTGCATTCCCATTGCATATGCATGTCGGGTTCCCACTTATTCAGGTCTCAATTTTCACCTCATCACAAGGTGCACCTTGATCACACGGGCAAATGCTAGCTGTCCTCCCCACCACTGTTACTCTGTATTATATTACTCTTTTATTTTCTTTATAACTTTTCTTATTACACAAATCACCCTTAATTAATTAGTTCACTAATATATTGATGCCCCTCATCCACTCAATCATAAGCTTACCAGTGCTCAAAGCACCAGCTCAAAAAGGATTTGTTGAATGTCAATGGCTTATATAGGTTATTCTTTCTGCTTGAAATATGGTTGTCTAACCTGGTCACTACTAATTGCTAGGCTCTTGACTATACTTCAAACCCGAGCTCAAATAGCTCTTATGCTGGGAAGTTCACTATCACCCTAAATACAATTTATTATATGTAGCTTTGGCTCTAATATATATATATATTCCTTGTCTCTATTACACCATCAAACTCTTTCATAATTATTTCTTTGCTTCCTTCATCCTAACTAGGACTCCCTGGAGTAGAGACTGTGTCTTAATCATCTTAGTATCCTTTGCATAGAACAATGAATTGTCTGCCATTATCTATACCATAGAACCGACAAGACAGTGTCATAACTGTGATGGCCACAGAGTTAGAGTCCTAAAACTAAAAGCAAACTGAACTTAAAAGCCTCACTCTGTATGTGTGCATTAGTGTTTCTACTTTTAATATATATAAAAGATATACAAGTATGTAAGGCATAGATAATCCTCAAGTACAACCCTCTAAAGAAATTATGTATAACTGATCCTCATATAGGAAATATCTCTTCAATATATTTGATAAGTCAATGCTGAATCTACAATTCATTCTAGCTATATTCATCTTGTTGATTTACAAATTTACATACTCTTCTAAAATGATAGGTTTAGAATGAAGAAAGAGTCAGAATCAATTATAATACTTAGTCTATGAGAAGTGCTTAAAAATGTTTCTTAAATGTATAAATAAATGAAAATATTCTGTGGGAAACTAATTATTGGATTTAAATTTTTCCATTTTTAAATCACATTAATGGATAAGAAATAAT
This sequence comes from Mustela nivalis, assembly GCF_964662115.1. Lineage (NCBI taxonomy): Eukaryota > Metazoa > Chordata > Mammalia > Carnivora > Mustelidae > Mustela > Mustela nivalis. The sequence goes on along the minus strand of NC_139023.1, from coordinate 50,745,220 downwards.
GCCCATGTTTATTTGCATTCCTATAAATGTTGACTGTATGCTTGCATCTACAAACCTATTCAGTTTTAATTATCTTTTCTTTTTGGCATTTGCATTCTATGTATTTATTTTCAGGAGGGGAAACAACTTTAACAACCCTTAAGAGACTCATGATCATGTCTCTCCTCTGTTGCTACTGCCAAGAGCTTTAAAACATCCTTTATCACCCTTTCATTACATGGATGGATAAACTTATTTGGGAATTTATATACTTACTTCTGCAGTTTCTCTAGTTTTCTAAATTCTGTGTTTTGAATTACACTGCTTTGTCAGCAAAAATGACTTTGGCATAGAGTCATACCTCCAAGTTAGAAAAAAGATCATAGAGACAGTGAAAATTATTCAGAAATTTCGAACAGCTGTAAGAATGTGTAGGAGGAAGAAGGAAGAGAGAGGGGGAAGGAGGGAACAGGAAAGGAAAGAAAGAAGAACAAAGTCAAAATGTAAGACCTCAAATGCAAAGAAAGACCAAAACACAAAATCTAATGAAGTAATGTACTTGGTTAGGAGACGAGAGCAGGCAGGGAATCACATTATGCACTAAGATAGCCAAGTCCTTTTGAAAACATTCTGAAGCCCATGACACCTGCAACTCCAGATACCTTGTCAGTGGAAATGAACTCATTGTGTCCAACCTCAGTGCACTGGATAGGCATGAGTGGTCACTCATTGTCCAACCCTAAGAGAATTAGAGCTAAGTAGCAAGACTGAAAATAACCTCATTGAGAAATGTACGAAACTGTTGAATCAATACATTGTATACTTGAAACTAATATTGTCTGTCAATTATACTTCAATAATAATAACAATAACTCCAGGGAATAATATAAATGGTCTCCCTGACTAGGAATGTATCTTTCCGTCCCCAAGAATATATAAAATCTAAAGTAAAAAGATTTAACAAAATCAAAATTATTGTATCTGAAGTTTATACAATTGATTTCTTATGTCAAAGAATTTAGGCACATTTAGACAATTTATGTCCCCGAAATTGTGAAAAAAAATGGTCTATTGGAGTGATGGCATTGTATTATTCAAAATATGAGATTAAGTAATTGACATAGATACGTGATTTTACATTGAAACTTTGGTAGACTTATGTGTAGTAAAGGGAGACAGAAGAGCATTTTTTAATTCATTGATTATAAATGATTAAGGTTTTTTGTTGTTGTTTTGGTTTTTTTTTTTTTTTGGTGGCACAGGAAAATTTATTAAAATCAGTTATCTAAAAATGAAGTGAAACATTATTTTTATGTCTTTGGGGCATCTGGGTGGCTCAGTGGGTTAAAGCCTCTGTCTTCGGCTCAGGTCATGATTTCAGGGTCCTGGGATAGAGCCCCGAATCGGGCTCTCTGCTCGCTGGGGAGCCTGCTTCCTCCTCTCTCTCTGCCTGCCTCTCCACCTACTTGTGATCTCTGTCTGGTAAATAAGTAAATAAAATCTTTATATGTATATATATATGCATATATATGTATATATATATATATGTCTTCTATTACTTCTTCAATATGTCTTCTATTACTGCACGTCATTGGGGCTAATAAAATAGTAGTATCTTTGCTATAATAAAGAAGTTGAGGGGTTTTTTTTTGGTTTTGTTTTGTTTTTTTGCCTCAAGCCAAAGAACCTGTTCAGCAACTTAAGAACGTCAAGTAAATACCTACTTTTATGTTATTAACTATACTGATGCTAAGCATTCCTTACTGCCCTTACTTCATGCTAGACAGTATGCCAAGCACTGTCTGTCTTTCATCTTATGAGGTTGTTGTTCTTACTGTATCTATTGGTAGATGAACAAACTAGAGAACAAAAACTTTACGTAACCTGCTCAAGTTTCCACACCTAATCATTTTGGGAACAAAATGATTTACTCAGAGTTATGTGATTTCAGAGTAAAATGCTTAAACACCGCAAGCCAGCCAGAAATGTAATACTACCTCTATCTCGTTTAACACAAAAGTCTTTAAATATCAGGTACAAATGAAACTTCAGCAAATCAAGTTAAATTGTAGGTCCCTTTGTTATTTGACTTTTTCTATTAGTGAGTAATGACCTTCATTTGTCTTTTTATTTCAATACAGATTTTCATACACTGGCTATCTTTAAAGTAAACCCAGCTTCTACATGGACTACTGAAAAATAGAAATTGAATGCTATTTTTTCTTTAGAAATTAAGATGAGTTTTGCTATCCCTCTTAGCACACTAATTTTAGACAAATTCAAACAATTCTTTTGAAAGTTACTGTGGGACAGAGATTGAAAGACAAACTCAGAAAAAAAACAAAGGATCCGTGTGGAAACAACTTTCACTTTGATCAATTATTTCAAAAGCCTCAAACTGGTCAAATTCCCTCTAGGTCTCCGACTGCATTAGTGCATCTCCAGTGTAAACTGGTATCATAATCCAGTTGGCTTAGTCTCTGTGTTGTGCCTTTAGCATTCTCTAAATTTTAAAGGAGTATTTCTGGGAGCAGAATATCAGGCCTTCTTTGGTGGCTTTTGGGGGGGGGGTTGGTAACTGGAAAGCAAATGTAAGTCCTTATTGAAATGTGGAAAAACCATGTGCCTAGGGCTCAAAAGGTAAGAGACAAAGAGACCAGGCATGTCACAAACAGGAACACCAGCTCCTCCAGGGGACAATGCCATCTGGTTTGCTGCAGACACACTTGTCAGAAGCAACAGACTCCTAAGGTCCACAGTAGCTCTATTGGTCTGGGTTGTTTAAAGTGGCATATTGAGAAAGGCTTGCAAGCTGGCTCAGGGGTGAGTAAGCTTTCCTTGGAGGTGACAGGCTCTTCCCCAGAGTAAATGAGCCAAATGCAAAAAGAGGCAAGTGAATTTTAGAAATGAGTCCTTATGGAGTACCTTGGAATATTTCAGTCTCGGGCTCTGCTCTACCAAAAGTCAAGGCCAAAAGCTTCCAGGGTATGATTAATATGATGAGTTTTAAAATATTCTATTTTTAATGCTTCCTTTTCAAATGCTTATTTTACTGACTTTAAAAACCAATAACACTTAGTTTTCAGATGAAAACAAGGAGTTTTCCCTTCCACACCAAAAAAGGGCATTTGTTTCTGTATATAAACAAAGATAGGTTACTTATCCTCCCACCACTCCCACCATCAACCACCAACGAAAGAAAAGAAAAAACAAAAACAAAACAAAACAAAACAAACAAACCAAAAAAAAAAAAAAAAAAAAAAGAAGGAGGGACCTATGACAGCATTAAGTGTCTGGAAGTTGACTGAGTCCCTCCAAGCTGGAGGAAGCCATGGCTCTGCTGTCCTAGAAAAGCTGCTCAAAAGATTTCTTTCCTTCCACTATCTTTTCTTGGAGCAGGAAACTATGGGGAAAAGATAAGAAATTCCTTAATCACAAAACCCAGCACTTTGGACAAAATTTATGGGACAGTTAAAACCATGTATGAATAGGCGTGCCTGTTTAGCTCAGATGGTTGGGCTGAGCTAAACCTGAGCCTTTAGCTCAGGTCATGATCTCCAGGTCCTGGGATTAAGAACCACATCAGGCTCCTGGTTGGCACAAGGGGGAGCCTACTTCTCCCACTCCCTCTGCCTCTCCCCCTTTTTGTGTGATCTGTCTCTCTCTCTCAAATGAATAAATAAAATCTTGGGGGGGAAAAAAAAGTATGAATAGCCAAAGAGAATATCTGGGTGGTGGATTAAGGTGGTGGTTATGCAGATGTGGAAACACAGAGGGATATTCTGAGACATAGCAGCATCATAATTTCTAAATAGTGACCATTTGACTGGGGGCTATAGTAAGAAATTAATCTTGAGACTCCACATAGTGGGTACAAAGCCTTGAGGATGGGTGGAGATGAGGGAAGTTTTCCTTCTGAGAAACTCTTACATGCCTTGAGAAGAGTAGTTGGCAGATGCATTGATTTGCTATTGCAGCTATACCAAATTATCACAGACTTAGTGCCCCTCAACAACACTTTGGCCTTTCTTCTAAGCCTCTGCTAAACCTGTGCTTGCCCAGGATTTTTCAACGAGTATTCTCACAGCACAGCGGATGGGCTGCCAGGTAATATAAAGATTTCGACTGTCCCACAATCATCTTCTGAGAACCGGGGAGCAGAGATGCTTAGGTGATGATAGTACACAGTTATGCAAGGTGTCTAAAACCACTGTCAGGTTAATTCTGACACAAATGTTCAGTCTATCCCACTTTGCCAGACTTCATATTCATGGTACTTTTCTTTTAAGATCCTCACTATTTTTCCCCCCACAGTGCTCTTTTTCATGGACTTTTCCCTTTCTGCTCCTATATTAGTTTTCTATTGTGGCCATGAGAAACTACCATAAATTCCGCAGGCTAAAGAAACACCAGTTTATTGTCTCACATCTTCCGCAGGTCAGAAGGTCCAGCAGGCTCAGCTCAATGTCTGTTTAGAATCTCACAGGGCTGAAATCGAAGTGTTGGCGGGGCTGTCTGGGTAAACAGCCTTTTCCTTGATCTTTCAGGCTGCTGGGCTGAATTCAGTTCACGTCATGGTAAAACCGAGGTCCACTTTTCCTGGCCGGCTGCCAGCTGAGGGCCATCCTCAGATTCCCCAAACTGCCTTCATTCTTTGGCTTGTGGATCCTTCTTTCATATTCAAAGGAAGCAATTGTAGGTCGCATCTTTCCTACATTACCTCTCTCAGACTAATTATTTTGCCTTTCTCTCTCGTACTTTTAAGGATCCATGCAATTGTACAGGACCCACAGGATAATCTCTTCATATCATGCTCCATAATCTTCCTCACAAATGCAAAGTCCCCTGAATTTGTAATGTAACACATTCATAGGATCTAGAGATTAAAGCATCTCAGGGGCCCATGATTCAATCAGACACCTACCCTACCCCTGCCAGTCCATTAGGCCTATACATGTCTCAACTCTTCCATTCTATGAAAGTTTCTCTCTTTCCATGAAAATCTAAGTGTATAGCTGAGTAACTCTTGGCATCCCTGAAGAGTGTATCACAGCTAACATGAACTCCAAGAATGCAGAACTGAAGTCAGTTCACACAGACTGTGGGCGGGTGGTGTTTTCTGATAGCCAAAGCTTGCCCGCACCAAAGGCCATAGTTTTATCCATAGTAAGAGATATACAAAATACTGTGAGAATTGGTGAGAGATAAACTGGTTTTCCTGAGTGAATGAAAGAAAAGGCTTCTGGGAGATTCCATTTAACTTGAGATTTGAAGGATGAACAAAGTTAAGTAAGATGAAGGGGAATGGGCAGAAGAAATCATTTTAAGTAAATAGAAGAACAAATACGTGGCTGTGAATGTTGAGAAAAATAAATGTTGGAAAAATTCTGGAGAAAAATATACTTAAAAATGTGTGTGTTTATGTTTCAATCAGGCATATAAATATTTTCAGTTGGCTAGCCTCAATAGGGTAAAATGGATAGAAAGTTACCTCCTTGACACGGATTTACAGATAGTCCTCTCATTGCACACCACCAGTACCTTATTAATCAAAATTCATTCATATTGACAAATTCATCATTTTGCATGAGTTTTAGTTATTATAGGCCCATACAAAATAATGACTACCCGTTTGCCTACTTTCTGTTAAAAGATTAGGGTAATAGCTAGAGGACATACTCATTAATTCAGAGTTCCCTGAAGATAGGAAAATTTGTTAATGCTAAATAAAACAGGACTGGATTTGAAAGTGATTTTGAAAAATTAAAGTAATGTATAATCAAAAGGAAGATGATATTTCTTTTTTATAATTTTTTTTCAATGCTTCAAAATTCATTGTTTATGCACCACACCCAGTGCTCCATGCAATATTTCTTAACAAGATGTCATCCGGGTAAAACAGACAAAAAAGAATATTATCTAATCAAAATAAGGACAATGACTAGTTAGAAACAGAAGTTGCAGAATAATCTGAGTTATACTGGTCTACTAAAACCAGGACAGGGAAGACATGTAACAAACACCCTACTCTGTGCCAAAGTTGAAATAATTTAAATTGTCTGGTGGTTATTATATTTAATACTTGAAAAATCTCCAAAAGGTAGGTTTTATTATTCCCACTGTATATATGAAGAAATGGAGATTCAGACGAGTTAGGTAAATGTTTTGGTGCTGCTAGAGGTGACCTCTGAACTAAAACTATTTGACGTGAGACATAATCCCGTTTCTGCTATCCCTCACGTCATGCCAAGAATACTGGCATGCATCATGTATGATGTGCAGGAACAGGCAGAAACTGTTATGCCTTTCAGATAAAATACATCATAGTTTAGATAACACCGTTGCTATACTATGGATCTCCTTTAGATTCTAAAATCATTTTCATTACAAACTACTGCCCTGCTGCAAGTTAGGATAGATCATACTCTTGGGGCAATTTGAAAGTTTTTGGAGAATGGGATTCCCTGTCCTAATATTGCAGATACAAAGATAGTAAAAGTATGAGATAAAGATTGGTAAAGGATATTTTTATAAGGAGGGAAGTGAATCAGAAAAATGCATTAATTCTATTCTGAGAGAGCAGAGAGATAGAAAAGCACAGCATATTAAATTAGTTTGCTAGAACCACCATAATAAGGTACCACAAATTGACCGGCTTAACCCACAGAAATTTATGTTCTTATATTTCTCAAGGCTAGAAATCCATGATCAAGGTGTTAGTAGGGTGAGTTCCTTCTGAGGGCCATGAGGGAAGGCTCTTTTACATCTTTGCTTGGCTTTAGATGGCCATTTTCTCTTTGTGTAATAATACTGTCTTTCCTCTGTATACACCCATATCGAAATTTCTTCATCTTCTAAGGACATCAGTGATACTGGATGGCCTAAACTACTGACGTAATTTAAATTTAATGACCTCTATAAAGATCTATTTCCAAATACGGTCACAATCTGCAGTATTGGATGTTAGAATTTTTTGAATTTTGGAAGGGAACATAATTCAACCTATAACATAGAGGAAAAAATAATCACATTAGGAAATTTATCTCTGTGAAATTAAAATATACATTAGAATTCACAAAAATACCAATAGGAATATGAAATCACTTATGCAATTGAGAAATCAAGGAATTAATAGGGTCCTATTGTGGCCTATTAGTATTATTGATGAAGACAAATATATAGACACTAATATCGACTTTCTATACCCTCACATGGTTTAAGCTTTTTATTTTTTTTCCATATCGATAGGTTCTCTAACTGTTCATTCTATAAATCTAAGAACAGCTAAATAGAAGCACTACATTTTTCTTGAGAAATGATATTCTTCAATGTCACTGGTCTTTTGTTGAGCAAATTCATGTTTAGAGATATAGATGGGGGGGAGGAGGAGATCAAGAATCTAATGCCTTCAAGACTAACGGGAAGCACCTCATGCCTCCAAGCATTACACAGAGAATAGAGATCTGGATCTCTGTTAGAGGTTTCAGTAAAATAAACTGAGAGAAACTACAAGTTTTGACTTTTCTCACTCCTTCAAATAGCCAGTCATGAGAGTGGTGACATTATTGCTTTTTTCATAACAGTTCCTCACAATGTAGGATATAGGCCTGTCAACTCAGAGTTAAGGGTGAACATTCTATTCTTATTCTATTTATTTTGTAAGAATTATACATTTTGTATGTTTGTTTGCTTTATTTCTTTTTGTTTTTCTTAAACCAAAAGCCTTTTCCATTTTGTTTTGTTTTAGACTGAAATAGATTTTCAGGATCGGGCTTAGTTGAAAAATTATGTGCAGGGAATGAATGGAACTGAGCTGTATTAGATAGTATGTCCCCAAAACTGAAAACAAAACAGCATTCTTGTACAGAAAACTACCATAGTGAATACACTGCACTGATTTGGGCTAAAACCTCAAGTCCCTAGATTATAGAATTCTGATGCTGAAGGCTGACTTTTTAGGTTGTCTGCAGTGGGCACTTAATTTAACTTAATGAGGTAGGATGTATTTGATAAGAACAATTGGGCCCTATCACCATATTTTAGATTGGCATTGAATACATTATGGCTATTTAATGAAAACCTTGGTTATTGTGTTTGGCAGAACAATTATTAATCATATAGATGGAGCAGAAAGGGACATGCAACATCAAAGCCGATTAACTCAGCAAAGTTTTCAATAATATTGTCACTTTTTATTAAAACCAATGGCTTGAAGCACAGTGGTTTGATGGAAGAAAAAGTGATCACAATACAAACCATAATAAATGGCAAGCACAAATCATAGGAAGCACTATGTAAAGGTACTATGAAAAACAGAGGAGGTATATCTTGTCTTTGTGATATCAGGAAAGTCTTTCTCCTTGCAAAGGTAATGTTCTTAGTTTAACAAATGGCAAGCAAAGAATATGTAAGTAGAATTTTCGGAGGCAGATGCCTATTTTAGTATCCCTAGGTCCTGTTTTCATCAGTCTATTCTTAAGCACCTGCTGTCTCAGGGCTGGCTCCACCAGGCTATAAAATGAGGGCTAATTAATACCTCTTCTTCAATCCAGGATATCCTAAGTTCATTATGATAGACTGCTATAATTCTGAACCCCAGTGAGTCAGCCTCCCTGTTTCCATTCCCTTGGGCAGCCCTCTGCCACACTGAACAAGATTGATGTATGCAACCAATAGGATATTATAGAAATGAGGTCATACAAGATATGACAGCTTCTGGCTTTTATTTCTCTTGGATCATTCTATTTGCGTGAAGCCAGCCACCATGCTTGGGGCTACTCAAACAACCCTATGGAAACTCCACATGGAGAGCAACCAGGGCCCCCTGCCAACAACCAGCACCAACTTACTGACCATATAAATAAGCTGCCTTGATAGAGGAAACTTCAGATCATCAAGCCTCGAGATGACTGTAATCTCATGAGAGAACCCAGACCAGAAGAACATAGCTAAACTCCTGGATTCCTGAGCCACAGAAGCAGAGAGATAATGAATGCTTATGTTGTTTTGAGCCACTAAATTTTGAGGTGATTTATTATGTGGCATTAGGTAACTAGTACACTGATATACACTAACTTGGAAATAATCTCTTAAAATCCCTCAGTGTTGATCAAGCACTACCATTAAACATGACCTGTTTCCCACTTTTCAACATCATATTGAAAATTCAAGCTAATGCAATAAGACAAGAAAAGGAAATTACACACACACACACACACACACACACACACACACTATATATATATACATATAAAAAACATATATATGGAATTCCATTACTTTATATAATATATATGGAATGAAGAAATAAACCCACCTTTGATCATAGGCTGTGTCAATGTAGGTTCATCAATTATACCAAATGTAGCACTCTGTTTAGAGGTTTTGATATCGGTGAAGTCTATGCATGCATTGGGGTAGGGAGCATATGGGAACTCTGTACCTTACCCTCAATTTTTCTATAAATCTAAAACTACTCTAAAAATATGGTCTTAATAAATTTTTAAAAAGAGGTACCATTTGAAAGCAATAAAACTTACTTGTTTTTCCTCTCTCTTAAGAATATAAACCCCACCCATGCAGAAATCTTAGCTTATGCTTTTTTCTGATGTATTTAAAATGTCTACAACAGTTCCAAGACACATTTTTGGTGCCTGTATTAGCTGCTATGACAAATAACCACAAAGTGGGTGATTTAAAAGAACAGAAATATTGGCTCATATTTCCAGAGGCTAGATATCTGAAATGAAGGTATCAGAAGGTACATGCTCCTTCTGAAACCTATAGGAAAGAATATTTCCTTGTCTTTTGTTAGCTTCTGGTGGTTTGCTGACAGTCCTTATTATTCCTTGGTTTTGCAGTACTTCAATCTCTATCTCCATCATCACATCATCTCCTCCCTGTGTGTCTCTGTCTGTGTCTCTTCTAAGGACAGCAGTCATACTGGATTACAGGCCCACCCTACATCAGTATAACCTCATCTTAACTATGACTTTAGTTATATCTAATTATTTTATGTAATTAATTGCCCTATTTTCAAATAAAATTACATTCTGAGGTATTGGCAGTCAAAATTTCCACATATCTTTTGGGGAGACAAATCCATCCCATAAAAGTGCCCCAAAATATTTTTCAAATGAATTAATACAAGTATGAAAGTGACAAAGGTTATAAAAATATTCTTTGGCCAATGATGATGTGGGAGGTCCCTTACTATGGCTAAGTACACCTGAGTGAATAAACCCATTAGAAAGGCAAACAGAGTTGTCTTGATAGTTACTTTTGAGTTTATAAGTATATTTACCACATATCCTTTTTTGATAAACATAAAAGCATTGTGTGTTATTCCTTCTTTTAATTGATTGATGAATAGATAAAGAAGATGGGGTATATATATACAATCGACTATTATTCAGCCATCAAAAATAGTGAAAACTTGCTATTTGCAATGACGTGGGTAGAGCTAGATTGTATTATGCTAAGCAAAATAAGTCAGTCAGAGAAAGACAAACACCATATGATTCCATCCATATGTGGAATTTAAGGGGGAAAAAACAGATGAATATATGGAGAAGAGGAAAAGGAAAAAAGGAGAAAGGGAAATAAGCCATAAGTGACTCTTAACAACAGAGAACAAGCTGACAGTTGATGGAGGGAGGGAGGTGGAGGGTGGACTAGACTGGTGATGGGTAATAGTGTGGGCACTTGTTACAATGAAAAAAATATTGTTTTTACATAACAAAACAGGAATCGTGATTTTTAATGTAAATTTCAATACTTAATATGTTTTTACAAAACATAACCACCACCACCCTGTGTTCCATCTGCTATGAAAATCACCATGAAATGGGCTTCAGTTTAAGAAAACAAGATGGCCACTGCAGTGATTCTAATCCTTAAATCAATGGGAGGAAAAAACAACATGATTTTATGACCAATACTGCTGTCTTATTCATTGATGAAAATATGCTGTTTTTTAATTTCCCTAATGGGCTGTAGCTTTGTCTCTAAATCATACGCTATCAAAATTTCTTTTAGGAATTTTAAATAAATCATTATTGCCTCATAAATAAATTATAGTATAATTATTCTTCTCCAAAGCCCATGATGATTTTCCTGTTTTTTACTTTAATGTCTCCTATTCCTCAATTCAGTATATATATATATATATATATATATATATATATATATATATGCTTATATATTTATATATCCTCAGCAAAAAGAAAAGCTCCTGCAATTAGGATTAGGGAATATCTTATCCTTACAGGCAAGGAGCAGAGCTCCCATCTTGACTTCTGATCATTTGTATTAACTTTCAACATCAGCAAAGTTGCACAGGGAATCTAAAATGTTCTCTCTTCCTTCAGGCCTCTGTGAGTTTGAATTACCTGACAGTTAATAGAAAGATACCTTTTTTTTTTTTTTTTCAAACAACAAAACTTTCATAGAAGTTAAAATGGTAATGACAGAAGAAACCTTAGAAGAGATAACTTGTCCAGAATTTTCTGTATCATGATGTGTTGGATGCCACTGATGGCATGTGGGATGCTTTTAGGTAGTAACACCCTATTGAAAAGTTGATCTAAATAAGAATATATTTGTTTTACATGGACATTAATTCATTTTGCTGAGGTAGCCAAATATTCAAAAAGTTAGTCTCTAAAGCTCCTAGTTTGAGTGGGGTATTTTACCAAATTAAACAAAAATGTATTAGAAAGAAGTGTTTCTTCCAGCCTGTGATTTCACAGATGCTATTGTTTAAGAGAATGGCATTAAAAAAAAAAATGAACCAATTTAAGTTTCACTGAAAAGAAACAATAGTATAGAAGCAACACTTGTTTAGTAAATATATGAAAATGGTACCAAAAATTGCTTAAGTTTAGTAGACATCAATCTAGCAGTTAAGCAGACTATAGAAAGAGGTAAAATGACTCCCCCACTCAAGAGTAACTGCTCTAGCTGGAAAGTCACTCATTCTTTCTCTTGATCCTTTGCTTGTTTGTTTGTTTTTCATTTTCTCTCTTTTTTGCCTCCAAATGCCTCACCCTTTACCTCTCTCCCTCTCTCTCTCTCTATCTATATATATACATTTTCTATATTATTCTATATTATTACCATCTGTTCATTTGTTTCCTCTACTAATCTGTAGGTTACTTGATGACCCCAAGATCTCATTTCATTTATCTTCGTGTAGGCACCAAAATTGATATGATGCTCAGAACATAATAGGGGCTCTCTGCATGTTTGTTGAATTAATAAGTAAGTAAGAGCAGTGATGGGACTCAGTTTTCAGGCCTCTGACCTCCCTCCCTAACTCCCCTGACCCTCTCCCACTTAGTCCAGAACCAATTCCACAATACCACACATCCTACATTTAATATTTAGATCTCCATTTCCAAGTTCAGAAGTTAAAAAAAGATGATGCATTTTACATTAACAAAAGAAAAACAAAATGAGGGAAAAAAAACTCAGATGATTTTTCAACCAAAATACTTTAATGTAGAAATAGTATTTAAATAAATAGTGCTTATTTAAGCAAATATTACACATGGCAGCACAGCTGATTTAGAGCAGAATAAGAAAAATGATCACTGATATTTATTATTTATATATGTTTTGATCATACCCTCATTGTGAACTTGTATTACAGGACAAGTAAACAGTCCAAATTCTAGTATCAGCTTTGCTTATTACTTCTGTCTGGCTTTGTTCAGATTATTAGTATCTTTCAAACCCAAGAGAAATAACAATTCTAGGTGAACAACACCTGAAATAGACCAAATAAGACCTGGGTCCCATGGCCAGGCTCCTTCTGTCAATGCCAATTCTGTGAATTGTATTAATCAAATATACACATTGCCATCAAATCTTTCATTTCATCATCCACTCAGTAATTAAACGCCCTACTTATAAACTTTGGCTTTGCCTATTATAGAGGATGTGAATATGTGTAAATTATAGCCATTGTCTTCAAGTTTTTCACAGTTTAACAGAGGATGGAGAACACAGGAAGTCAAAACTGTTGCAAAGTGCTGTAATAGAGCAATTTCAATCCCTTAGGAGTTCAGAGTTGTTAATTTGGTCATGAAAAGACTGTAGAAAATTAGGAGGCAGATGATAAAACATCCCGAACTACTTGGACCTAGATGAGAGTCCAAATTAGGAGGTGTGATACCTTGGGCTTTCTATAATTATAAAATTTATTTATAAAACTACAATTTTGTAAGTATAAAATTATAGTTCTCTGAGATTCCATCTTGTCATCTGTGAAATGGGTCTAATAATACCTACTTCCAAAGACTGTGGCAGGAATGAAATGAAGCAATGTCAAGAGTGCAGTACCCAGTGTTTTCTTGTAGAGAACATGCATTGGGCATTCTAGCCTGAAGGGTCAGCATGGCTGGGCACACCAGTAGTCAATTCTGGAGATCAGAGAAAGAAATCCATAGTAGGAATTAGAATGTGAGTTAGAGATAGATAGATAGATAGCTAACAAGAGTGAGAATCAAAAGGGGAGAAATCATAATTAACTAAAGGACAGATAGGTAAATAATATTCTAAGCAATAGAAAAAGTTCTTGAGGGGCCTGAATGGCTCAGTGTGTTAAGTGTCAGACTTGGTTTTGGCTCAAGTCATGATCTCAGGGCTATGGGATCCAGCCTCATGTCAGGCTCCCAGCTGAGCGCAGAGCCTGTTGGAGATTCTCTCCCTCTTCTTCTCCTTCTGCCCCTCCCCCTACTCTCTTTGTCTCTCAAATAAATAAGTAAATCTTTAAAAAAAAAGCCCTCAAGACTTCTGCCCTTCTAATATTACCTTTAAATACTCTTACTTAAATAGAAAAAAAAAAGAAAGAAAGAAAAGAAAACAACAAAAAACAAGAGAAAAATTCATTAATGACTAATAGTTAACAAAACAATTGCTTTGTGAACTAGCGCAAGCCAGGTGTTCCAACTAGTCTCGACCTGTCTTATGATGTATCTTAAGCCTGAGAAGGGATAGAGGGGAACTACTATCTTGCTCTCTCCTCCTGTATCCTTGCTCTATCCTGTTGCTCATGCACTTATCCATGGTTTGGGGTTCAGTCATCCAGTCCTTAGGACTTAAATTTATCATGTTGACTCCATATCTTTCAGGTCTGGCTTCTGATCCTCCCTATCAATCCCCATCAGTCATCTCTACACCTCCCTTGATGTTCTACCAGTTCCCAACCTGGTTGAAGACTGTTGTTTTGTTAACACCCTGTCTCCAGTGGTTTAACTAATAAAAGTCCTACTTTTTCCCATCAATGCAGATATCCCAGGATCTGGAAAGAAGTCTTGCCAGGACTCACAGTATAAAACTGGGAACACAGACAAATGCATCCAGAGGATATGAAGCAGGCCAAGGAAAAAGCAATACACAGGGAGTTTCAGAATTGTGGCAAACGGTAGCTATGGCCCAACCAAAGATATCCAAATGCAATATAAAAAGGCAAAAAGCACCATTCCAGCAAAACTATACACGTCCCCAAGCCTGGCGGCTCAGTCTGCAACACTTAGATAAATACTTAATGCTGCCTAGATTTCTCTAGGTCAGTCTGCAGCTGCCTCTGACCAAGAGGGTGCTTTTCATATGAAAAGGCACCATCTTACTTTTTTTTTTTCCTTAAAAAAAAAAAAAAGAAAGAAAGAAAAGAAAAGAAACAGCCTAAAAGACTTAAACTAGCTTTCCCAATAGACTACAAGACCTAAGCTGTTTTTCTTAAGATTCAGTGCACTAGGGCACAAAAGCCTGAAGCTGGCCCACTAGGGTTTCATCACACAAGGGAAATAGCTGTTTCATTCACTACTGTTGACACTCAGAAATGTCCTAAGGTTGGTGCCAATATATTTCTTCTATTGGGCAAACAGGCATAACAATTAGAATGACCTCAGAGGACATTACCCTCCAACCCCATAAGAATAGCAAATGGCATTTAACTAAGAAAACCCTGAAAGTATCCTTATCCTAATTAGAAGGTGCCACTGCCAATGGATGCCCCAAGGATGTGGAGGTCAGGAAATCCTGCCCCTCGGCTTTGAGGGCTGGTCCATTCCTTGTTCACCATTGCTGTCTTCATGCAGGTGAAGTTCCTATATTCTGTACTTACATTAAAGATGTGTCCTTTGCCTGGAAACATGGGTAGCTTCCTGTCAATCACTGTCACTGGGGTAGCAATTGTTAGGTAATTATTCACAGATGTACAAATGGTGTAGAATTAAAAACTGCTTGTTACTCATTTTTTAATGACCTTACCTCATTTCATCTCTGAGGGAAGGAAGAAAAAAAAAACAAAACACCTTACCAACATACTAATTGAGGTCCAAATTGGCCAATATGTATAATTAGTTCTTCGACAAGTTTCTCAACATCTTGCTTCCCTGTCCCACCCTTCCTTCCCAATTAAAAAACAAGTTTATTAAATATGTGTGCTCTTTTCTCCTAGTAAAATCTCTGGATCCCCAGAGTACTTCAGAAAGAGGAACACATCCCTGATTTTCCAGCTGTTAGGGGGAGATATGCCTATGAGTCATTACGCAGAGCTCTTTATGAAATCAAAAAATGTATTCATGATAACTGTTAATTTAACATGCTTATTTATATCACTGGAGCATGACTTCTGCATATAAAGGAGGACAGGGCGTGTAGTGGAAAAAATGGATTTGAGACAATTTATGAAACTGTGTAATTCTGCATTTTTATCATTTTTAAGATACCAAAGCCTGAATAAGAGGCATCAATATTAGAAAGTAGCTTGAAAATAATTTGTTCCAAGGAAAGGGAGACCTGAATGTCCCAACTTAAAACTTGTGGAGTGATATCTGAATTTTCAGGGCAGATTCTAATTAGAAAATTCATTTCCCTCTCTGAATGTGACTTGTATTTTTAATATTTCTACTGTTTCCACTCAGAATTTAATACTTGAGAAAACTTTCAAAACAATAGGTGAAAATATTTAATCATTCATATTTTTGTATAAATATTTAACATGCAATATGATATGTCTTATATAATTACTGAAATAGGATTAAGGAAGTTTGGATTTAGCCAAATACAATACTAGGAGTAAATGATTCCTGACATTCTATGCCATATTATAGTTTCCAATATACCATCAGCTACAGTGTGGATCTTTGTTTTACAGATTAGGAAGCAAGATTTAGAAATTTTGAATGGCTTATAGATGGTGAATGATAACATACAACAAGTCTGACTACTACACAAGTATAAATAGACCTGATAGAGAGTGACCATCATTCTATTTGCTGGAAAAGACATTAAACGTAAGATATGCATTATGATGTGCATTATGTGAAGGGAGATTCAACTTGTTTTTTTTTTTTAAACATTTATTTATTTGAGAGAGAGAGAGTACATAAGCAGGGTGAGGGCAGAGGGAGAGGGAGAGAATCCTCAAGCCAACTCTCTGCTGAGCACAAGCCTGACAAGACCTTGAA
This sequence comes from Mustela nivalis, assembly GCF_964662115.1. Classification (NCBI taxonomy): domain Eukaryota; kingdom Metazoa; phylum Chordata; class Mammalia; order Carnivora; family Mustelidae; genus Mustela; species Mustela nivalis. The sequence continues at coordinate 50,728,763 of NC_139023.1, read as the reverse complement.
CCCATGACCCGAGATCATGAACTAAGCGAAAATCAAGAGTTGGACTCTTAACCGACTGAGTCACCCAAGTGTCCCAAGGAGCTTCTGCTTTGAGGGCAAAAATATTGTTTCACTTATCTTTTCTGCTTGTATCCTACAAAATCCAGCTCAGTATTTTGCAAAAGAGAAGTACTTAATAAATGTTGAATGGAATGGCACTTTAAATTGCTATTATAATATAATTCAGTTATCCCTCTGCCTCTCTCTCTCATTCTTAGTCCTTTCGCATATAATAGTCCTCAAACTTTAGCTTTTGCCTTAGCAACACCTGGGAGTTCATTTTCTGCCAATCTCTACTCTCAAAATTCTTTTTAATTTGTTCTAGAGAGGCTTAAGAAGCTGTGGTCCTTTGGTCACCTTGAACAATAATATCTTAGGAATTATCAACAGTTCTTTCTTCTTGAAGTAGTGGTCAGCACCACTCAGTATGTATTGAGTCAGAGCCAAATTTGAAAAAAAGTCTGCTTCTTTGCTCCATTCTAGGGAGGGTGGAGGGAGGGATGAATACATGTGAATACATATGAACATAGGGTATGTGTAGCAATAACATTTCTTCTGGACACTTCATGCCAGGCAGCTATGAACTCTTTCTTTTGTGCCAGAGAAGTGATGCACTGTGGTAGATAAGACCATGGCCATAGGACCAGACACACCCACGGGGCTTTAAATCTTGCCTCCAGTACTTACCAAGAGTGAATTTGGATAATTAATTTAAATTCCCATGTCAGTTCCTAACATATAAAATCAGGACAGTAATAACTAGCTCATAGGTGGTGGTGGTGGTGGTGGTTTATTATGGGCATGAAATAGGTTATTTTTCATAACAGATATTTCAAAACTGTATTATCTTTTTTTATTCCATTTAAAGACCCTAAGTTGAAGAAATAAATACTGTATGATGAATCACATATGCTTGCACACTAAGTGAAAATATTACTGTGAATCCAGGAAATTAGTGGGTGTCATATACATGATCTTTAGCTTTTATTCTTAACCTGGGATTGAATGACTCTTGATTCACATTTATTTATTACTGTGATAGTTGGAATGTTGTACCCTTTTCCCCCAACCCTTGCCCAAATGGATAGATTGAAACCTAACCCTTAGTGTGGTGCATTTGGAGGTGGTGCCTTTGGAGTATGTTTAGGTCATGAGAGTGAAGCCCTGTGAATGGGATTGTGTCCTTAGAAAAGAGAACTCAGACAGCTCTGTTGCCCTTCCACCATGTGGCAACATGGTGGGAAGACTAAATGACAAGCTGTAAACCAGGAAGTGGGCTCCCACCAACAGTTGATCTTGGACTTCCCAGCCTCTAGAACTGTGAGAAATATATGTCTGTTGTTTAAACCACCCAGGCTGTGGTATTTTTTTACAGCCCATCTGTAAGTTGCTATAGGATTTTGCTTAATATTTTCAGTTGAACGTAAATCACTTGGCGTGACCAAATAGTTGTCATATTTCACCTTTAAAATGATATTAAATTTGACTCTTAAAATGTCAGTGCCAAAATCTCCAGAAATAATATTCATTTCCTGCTGGAATCTTAGAAAATAATGAATAACGTTTTCCCTTTTTTGTATATAAAATGGCAAGTATGAAATCTCAAAATGAGGATTATGTTTCAACTATTGAAGAGAAACACTGAAATAGAAGACTTTTTGACACCGTAAATTGAATGTCAACTTTCTTATTCACCGCATATCCTTCCCATCTTCCCACTTAGTATTACAGGCTTTGAATGACTTCAACATGCCAATAGCTTCATAAAAACTTGAATAAAATGAAACTGACTGAGACTAGTTCTCTAACTTTGTTATAAAGTAGCTGACAGAATGTGGCAATTAACCCATGCTCACATTAGGGCTCTTGTTCTCTCTCTCCATATATATACATATTATTGAGGTTATATATATATATATATATATATATATATATATATATATATGTTTAACCTGAATGGTTTGAGATTCCAAATTATTAAGCAGCAGACCAACAGTGTTTGCAGGGACCAACTGAATTGTTAAATAAATAATCATGGCTTTGCTGGTTCTTCTTTTCAAATATCTAACATAATGATAATGATTATGATGATAAAAATAACAGTACACACCAAACAACCTCTAGCACCCACAGTACTACTTAATTGCTCTGTACCTCTGTTTCCACATCTATAAAATTCAGATAATAGTACCCATCTCCATAATGTATACTGAACATTAAATTAATAAATCTTCCAGTGTTGGCACACAGTAAGGGCTATCAGGATGTCTGCTGTTACTAGCATCTCATCAATCAAATTTGGGGTCATGGATGTGTTGTTTGCCTAGTTGCAGGGCTGCAGAAACTGAAGCTTGATGAGGTTAATAACTCTTAAAGTCTATGCAAGAGGATATCTGGAACCTGAATTTAAACTTCAGTGCTCTGACTCCAGGTGCTCTGCCCTAATTCAGAGCCCTCACTTGAGGGAAACCCAAGAAGTTGGCTGAACCACTCACCCACAGCACGAGCTATCAGTGACCCTTACAGAGGGTTTCCAGAACAAAGGTTTGGCCCTCCACTGTCCTTAAGCCAATTTTAAGTATGAGAGAGAAGTAATTCTGCCTTTTGGTTAAGTGTACTTAAAACCTGCAAGTGTTCCAAAGAGTAAAAGAGAGGAAATAAGTGATGGACACCATCAACAGTCAATACCTGTGACTGAGAAATCACTCTGTGTGTATGACAGCAAACCATTACAATATCCAAAAACCAATCTATAAAGCTGGAGCGATCATAGCTGTCAGGGTCTATTCATCTCAGCCTTTTCTCTGTCCAGAGGAATAATTGGCTAGTTAGACCAGCAAAAGCTTTTGGCCCACAAATAAGATGCTAAAATTGCCAAATTTAGCAAATGAAAATACAGGCTTTACAGTGAAATTTTAATTCCAGATGAAGGACAAATACTTTCATATGTATATGCATGTTCCAAATGTCACACGGGGCATATTTATTCTAAAACATTATTTGCTTTTTATCTGGTATTCAAACATAACTGGTTGTTCTGGATTTTTGCCTGGCAGCAGCCTACTTTTGAAATTTCCTTTTCAGGGATGATTACCTAAGGAAGGAAGTTGTTAGGAACTTAATATTTCTGCCCTCCACAAATTTGTACGTTGCAGTTTAACCACCAATACACTATTTGGAAATGGGAGCATTCAGGAGATGATCAGTATTAGATGAGGTCATCAGGGTGAAGCCTTCCTAGTGGGGTCAGCCCCCTCATAAGAAGAGACACCAGGGAGCCTACTCACTCTCTTCCTGGATGCACAGAGCGGTCAGGTGAGCACACAGCAGAAGGGTGGTCTCCGACAAGCAAGAGAGGAGGCTTCCAGTGAAGAAACCTACCTTGCCAGCACCCTAGATTCCAGAATTGTGAGGAGTAAATTTCTGTTGTTTAAGTCACCAGTCTTTGTCTTTTGTGACAGCAGCCTGAGCAGACCAGGATGGAAATACTGTATATGGTGACTCATATCAGTAGCAGCTATATCCTGGCCTCACTCAAGGTCCTCTTCCATCATGATGCCACACTGTGCAGATAACCCTTCTCTGCCTAAATATCTTGGGTCTCCACAGTGTTCAACCCTTACAGGAACTACTGTCTGGAAGAGGGGTAACACATGTTTCCTTTTCTTCTCTAACTTCGAAGTCTTTCCACATGATTGGCTGCCCTCAGCTTCCATGTTTTTACTGTGCATTTCCAAAACTGGATTCCATTTTACTTTTCCCCACACCACACCCTTTCAGGTGCTAGACACTGTTGTACAGTATTACAAGTTGCCTCCATTTTTAAATCCTACCAGTAATGGATTAAATATATAAAGCCTTTACCTTCCAATTTCAGCCCCTTTCTCTGTGGCCCCTTCAATGGTTTTCACCTGACAGTGGGTTTAGTGGATTCAGGCAAGACTGAAAGAAATTACCCTAGGTTTGTGATTGAACATTGAATTCCACTTTTCTTTTCCCCCTCCAAAAAATGTTTGTTATAGAACTGTTGGAAAACTCAGCCTACATTTCCAAATTCACCAGCAAATTTTGTGCATAATTTTCACCGTGCTAAAATAAACTTTTCCAATTACTTGTATACACACATACACACACGACCCTGGTGGGATTTCTGTATTTCCATCTCCACTAGTCAGTGAGGTCTTGATTATAAACTGTAGTTTTATTTTTCTCTCATTCCCGATCTCTTTATTTCCGATTACCAAACTCATTCTCCCTCTCACACACACATACACATGTAATAAGCATTAACTCTGACTTATTTTTCATTTGCCTTTAAGCATAATTAGGAAGTGCTAATAAGCAGTTAGCAGCGACTCCACACAGCCGCTATCAATTGCTTTTTGGCCATATTAACCTGAGAAATACTCAATTATTTCTGATTTGTGAAATTAGTTCTGAGTTCTACCCTCTCAGTAAGCTAAGAAGGAAACAAGAGAAAGATTTTGCCTGGAAAAAAATAAAATTACCCTGAAGTAACTTCCCATAAAAGACTTGCAAAAAAACAATATAGAAAGAATTGTGTTTTATGAAATTTACTTTAGGCCTCCTGTATGTTGATCTTTTCACTCCAAAGCTGATTTTATTTTGGCTTATAAGCACAGAACAATTTGCTTGCTTGGATGGATGGTTGCAGAGTCTAATAAGTGTTGATCGTTAATAAAACCTTTCAGAACATGATAATGGCTTAGGCAAAGCACATTTATATACTAAAAGTTGAAGGGAAATGATTCTTGAGAGGAAAAGCTTTCAGAATTATGCAAAGAGTGAAATTTACTCAACTTTTAAAGATCCAGTGGGAGAGAATATGTATGCAGTTATGCTTGTTTAACTGACTTGGGCTGAGCTTTTTCCACCCAAAATAGATATATTTTACATAAGAATGGTATATATTGGTTTATTATAAGTTACATGAGCTTGGTTTCCTCTGTAAGTATTGCTTACGTTACTTTATTTCAAATTCATTATTGAATTCATAGCTCCGTTGCACTTTTTTAGAAAAAGATATTTCCCCAGTGAATGCATTTTACTTTTGTTCAGCCTGCTTCTTCACCTCCTCTAAAATTCTCAAATCTGACTATCAAACAGGATTTAATGAGCTGAAAGTAGGTGTGTTCCTTGGCTGTAATTACCCAACACCCAGTGCACCCCTCTCTCCTGCTGAGTTGCAATCACTGCTTTCCTTGGCTGTATCTCTATGCTAAGTGCTGAGTTGCTCAAAAGCAAGATATGGTTGTTATTCTTCAAAAGCATGAGTCCCCACCCATGGCTGGTACTTGATCTATGCCCAATGTACAAACAAACAAATAAACAGGGGCTCTAAAATGAGCAAAATGATCCAACCACTCAGAATACTAGAAGCAGTTAAGTGGTTGGTTGAGAACAACAACAACAACAACAAAAAAAAACTATTTCTGTAAACTGGTTTCCTGGGCTTAGGATCTTACTGAAAACATTTCATCCCATCTAAAGGAATATCACCTCAAAAAGTTCTGTTATCTTCTGACATTTTTATATCCCTGTAGGCTGAATATAATGATATTAATCATTTCAACGTGTATCCATGGTGCTTCAATATTTAAGGTAACTCCTATAACAATAGAACAGAAACAAATGTCTTCCTCGCAATATAATGAGTCACACAAGACTAACATTTTTAAGCAAATTGAAAACTGTGCAATATTTACCAAGTCACCATTGAAACTTGGTACTATAATAATTGCCTGACTATCCCCTTGCATTGCATTAGCCCTGGCAAGTTTGCGGTGCATTTTTATATCAACTATTTTATTTAAAATGGCACTTAGTTTTTAATGATACAAATATTATCGGCCCATGAAGGTTTTGAAAAAATCTGAAGTATAGAGTTAAATAAATGGTGGAAGGAAAAGGGAAAAGGAGGGCGGAAAGGCGGGAAAAGGAAGTGTTCCAACTGATCTGAGATAATAAAATTTCATTTCCTCAATGCCCCTCCTCCTGGTGTTATGTGGGCCACAGGTTAGAGAACTGAGTGAGCCAGGAGAACTAACACATGGAAGAGGGATTTATCAAGAGGCTTGGTCCCCAGAGGGGTTCAGAAGACTAGCCTGGGCTGGAAATAGAGAAGTTCTTTTTAAAGGAAGGCATATCACATCAATAGTTGTCACAATGAGAACTGGGAGCTTAAGCACCCTGAAAGAATAATAAATCAATGATCAACTTTATTGACGTAACTGATTATATTGCATGACTGAGGCCAGTGTACAAGAAAATTATCTGGGGGAATAAACTAGCCTACTTTTATGGCCCCTTAAGGAAGCAATAATACTAACTACTCTCAAGGCAACAAAAAAGGCTGTCGGCTGTAGGCACTTCAGTGCAAAATGTCCTCATGGGATGCCCTGTGAGAGTCCAACTCACTGCCAGTGTCCCCAGTCTGAATGTGCCATGGGCACAATTGGGTTTTACCATCATATCTTAATTATAGGAAAATGTTAAGATGTCCTTTTATGAGACATTAAAACTCAATGTAAATGATGACATCATGTGTGACTTTTCTAAAACAAACTCCTTGAATTTGTAAGCAAGTGGACACCTACAGAGAATTTAAAGGACATTTCTGTTCTAAGTTACATTTGGCACAGCACACACACTAGGCTCCTGGGCAGTTCTTCTGTGAGAGTTATTAATGTTCTGATGTTAGCAAAATATCTTTTTCTTTTAAATACAAAGCTGCTATCCCATTATACTGGGATGTATCCCAATATATCCCATTATCCCATTTTTTAAAAGATTTTATTTATTTATTTATTTGACAGACAGAGATCACAAGTAGGCAGAGAGGCAGGCAGAGAGGGAGGAGGAAGAAGGCTCCCTGCTGAGCAGAAAGCTTGATGCAGGGCTTGATCCCAGGACCCTGGGATCATGACCTGAGCCAAAGGCAGAGGCTTTAACCCACTGAGCCACACAGGCAACCCCTATTATCCCAATTTAAATACAAGAAGCTACCCCATAACTTCCTATCCCTTAGGGTTGACATCGTCGTATAGCAACACCTCCATTTTCGTTCTGTCACTGGAAACTCCTTAACCTTTAGTGACTTCAGGACATGGATCACTTTCCCTTTCTTTCCATCCTTTCTTATGGCTTTGGTTGGTTCATAGTGATGACTCTATGTTTCTTGATGTCCTGCATTAGTGCTCTGCTCCAATTACCTACTAGCCTGTACTCCATGCTTCACAAATGCTCTTTAATCACAAACTCTTAATTTTTTCCTATACAATAACCTCCTCTTTGCCATTCTCTTAATGAAACTAACTTACCTATTTAATAAGTATCTACCCAAGGGCACACAGTGAGCCAGGTATTGTGCTAAGTTCAAGACATACAAAGTAGAATAAGATGAAAATCCCATTCCAGTGGAGTTAAGAAGAGCAAAATGCTAATGAGGGCAGCAAATAAGAAAATTTGCCATTACGTGAAAGTCAGGTAAGTGCCACAGGAAGGGTATCTAGAGGGGATGATGGAATTCCAGAACAAAGAAATATCAATTAGATACTTTGGCAAAAACTTCCAACTCAAGAGCATCCATGAAAGCACTGAAAAAAAAAAAAAAAAACTGTCCCATCTTTCTAAGGTCCCCAGTTTATATAGTCTTTATTGCCTAGGAGACACATGATCTTATAGTATAGTTATAGTTATTAGAAGGTTTAGAGCTATTGCTAAACGTTAAATTCCTCTAGAAGGCTGATTTTAACATTCTTGGGTCATGGGTCTTTATCAAAATCTTAGACATAGTTATGTGATAAATTCTTACCTATCCATTTTTAAGTACTTTTGCACAAGTTCCCTTACAAAATCCTCCTAAAGTTGGGAATTTTTATAGTAATTATGATACCTAATTTACATATGAGAAAACTAAAAATTAGTAGCTATGCTATTAGCTTATGTTTACCTGAAAATTAGTTACTATGCAATTGACCCACATTTACCTAGCTAGTACATGGCTGGTCATGTCCTAGATATAAGTGGACTTATGGTAGAGATTGCTAACTATTCCTGAAGATTATTTTTTGTTTCTGCTTGGACACATAGCTGAGCTACATATCTCAGCCTCTGAAACAATTGACTTAGACCATGAAACAGTTCTAGCCGATGGAATGTGAGTGAACATGATGAGTGATAACTTTTGGGTTGCTGTAACAATTTCACACTTCTGCTCTTCTGTGCCCATTCTCTGCTTCAGGTGAAATCTAGTCTCATAGTAACTACTCTCATAGTTCCAAGAGTGAGATATATATATATCCAAGATATATATATCTATAATAGTTCCAAGAGTGAGATATATAAATATCCAAGATATATATATCTATAGATATAGATCTATAATAGTTCTATATCTATAGATATATATCTATAATAGTTCTATATATATCTATAATAGTTCCAAGAGTGAGATATATATATATATCCAAGATATATATATATCTATATATATATATATATATCCATATATCTTGGATATCTATAGATATATATATATCTTGGATATATATATATCTCACTCTTGGAACTATGAGAGTAGATATATATATAGAGATATATAGATATATATATAGATATATATAGAGAGAGATATTTATGATTTAATATCTTATATACATATAAGAGATTAAATAGAGAAGTAGATATGAGAATTCAGTTATCTTTTATTATATTCCCATTTTGAAGCAAATTAGGAAGAATAGCAACTCATGTGTTATATCCAAAAATAGAAAACAAAGCTTCAGGATATTCCATAATAATCTAGTTTACAAATCTTATTCACTTCTATTCAACTTTTCTAAATCTAAAACCTAAAAGATCTGAAGTTGGGAAAATCAGTAACCTAAAATTTCATCTTCTTTTGTCACAACAATATAACACACGTATAAATAGTTATTTTTAAAATAAATTTTTCTGGTAGATTGGCACCTTGACCCAACAAGCAGGTCATGAAATCCAGTGCCTTTCCATACTTCATAGAAACTTATTCAAATCACAGTAATAGACTTTCTACTCCTGGGAAATGAGCACATAAATGGCAGCATCCTTTCTAATGGCAATTCTCGACATTCTTATTAAAGTTCTGTGTTAAGTGCCCAGATACATTAAATCAATCCATTGTTTTCCATCCTCACAGACAGCCCAGAGTTCTGGAGAGGAAGGAAGGCCGCAAGGAAATCAATCATCAGAATGTGCTTCTTTTAACACATTATACTCTTGGTTAATTGGGTTTTAAAATAATCTGATATAAATTTGGGTTTAAATTCAAAGTCCTTGACAGAACTATTGCCAAGAAATGAGAAAGTAATATTTCTCTAAAACTATTACTTGAAAATCTTGAAAGAAATGACTTATCCATAATGACTTATTTATTTTTTTTCCCTATTTGAAATGCTGCAAGTACCCAGGCAGCACTAGAAAATGAAACCTTGATGTTGCACGTGTACTGAGACACCTGGTATTGGTCCACAGTTTTTCCTGCTGAGCAGCAGACAATGAGATGTAATATTGACATTCTCTTTGAAATGTTCCAGGGTCTACTAAAGAACTCCCTCTGTAGAGGCAGAAAGTTCACCTGAGAACCTTGAAAAGGCATATAACCTTAGCCAAGGCTTTAGATCAGATTTTACTTTTTCTTCTAGCAGAAGCTGGATAGCAAAGAAAAAACAATTTATTTCTTCATGATGGGCAAATAAGAAATAATATAATGAAAACCATTACACATGGGTCCAAAGTAAATGATACAAATTATTTAACACATAACCACAGCATCCCAGACATTTGACAGAATTGTGAATTCATGCCACTGATTTGTATTATTTTACTACAAACACAATGGCATCTGTCTTTCTGTAGGATATAGAGAGACTGACTACTTAGGAAGCCTTTCATAGTAGTTGTTGCTATATGTTGTTGTTACTTGAATGACAGCGAGGAGAGACATAAACTAGTATATATGGATCAACTAGTATATATAGATCAAACACTTGACACCTTACAACAGTTTTAATTCTCAGGAGTTCTCCAGGTGGGGTACCATTATCTTCATTTTAAAGATGTACAAACACGTATGAGAGGGTAAATACTTGGGGGTTAGGTCACCCAGCCGATAACTGCTGGGATTGGGCTTCAAAAAACATAAAATGCTCACAAGACTTATGACATGCCAAGCACTGTGCTAAGAAAATTCCATGGATCATCTCCTTAAATCTGCCCCGTAACTGAACAAAATAAGTCCTGACATTTTATTTACTTAAAACAACAACAACAACAACAACAACAACAACAAAAAACCCACAAAATTCGGATTTGTTTAAGAACTTGTCTTGTCAAAGAGATAGTTGAGTGTCTGAATAATTGTTCAAACTGAGATTTTCTGACATCACAACTCCAAACCGGTAAGTCCCAGTCCATAGTGCTTGCTAACTGAAATGCCCTTGCCCTTGCTTCTACATAACTCAGGCAAAGAAAGGGAAAAAAAGGAGAGAGAGAGACAGAGACAGTAAAGTTCAAAATAACAACTGTAAAATGCACACTTTCTTTTTTTTTCCTCCTCTCTTATCAAGTTCCCCAAATAATGTAACACTATAAAATACCAGTGCCTTGGGAGATTCAAAAGATGCTCGTGATAATTTAGCTGAACTAAAAGGTCCATTTCAATTGTCAAAGGAAAATGCTTTCTAGAATAAGAGAGCTTACAGAGGGCAGCACTGCATCCATCTTGACGGATACTTATGTAATAAATTCCCCAATCAGGATCACATCAAGACCAATGATAATTCATCAGCAGCTCAAGAGACAGTCAGTGTGGAGTCAAGGACAATTTAAAGCAATGACACATTTCTTCTAGGTTCAGGTCTGTTTGAGACAGCATTTAATACAGAGTCCATTTTTTTGTTCGTTTGTTTGTTTCTGGCTGCACTTACTTTCTTAGGCATCCTTTGGAAATATAAAATTGTGTAAACATTAAAAAAAAGAGTGCAGTAACATCCTGCCATTTCTAATGTTTCCATATTTTTATTACAGTATTAAAAGCTCTACCTTTACAAGGCAAATTCTAACATGATCTTGGCAACTTCTCCTGAAATACAAGCACAGCCCCAGAAAAGTGACATTCCTTGGGCACCAGAGATTCCAATTTCTGCACTCTGGATTTTGGAAATACTTTTCTAGCTTGTTGTAATTGAGGCTTTGACAGCCAAACAAATATGCTACAAGGGATGCTGCATATTTTGTAAAAATTCCCCATCTGAATGCCCATATTTTCTCTGCTATGACCTAGGATAGTGTGAACTTGTGAGACAGAGAATTTCACCAGTCTTGAGAGAAGGATCCACAAGTGAGACTCTTTTGGCACAAGGAAAATAACATAGCCAAAGCAAGAGTTTTTGAGGTATTCCAGGTATGTTCTGATAGCTTTTTTTTTAATTACCTAAATTCACTGATGTACCAGTTAATATAAGTGAAGGATTACATTTACATGAATAAAAAAGGGAAAATAATTTTATGGAGTTTTTGGGCACTAATATAAATTATTCTGCTATTTAATTGGATTTCAAAAAAGGATATAAATTTGGACTTGTATTTAAAGTCCTTGACACAACCTTTGCAAGAAATGAGAAAGTGAGATGATTTAGACATTGAGATTTTCCAGGATATGAAAGGATGGTTTGAATTCTTTCACCAACTGTGTTTCTATTTCTCCTCATTGACAATCAAACAAAGCAGCAGGAAATGCAATCCATTAGACTTAATCATAGTTAGCTCAAATCACATTTAACTATTCAGTTGAAGAAAACTACCAGCAAAACTAATTACAGAGCTACAAAATAGCAATGATAAAATTGAAGCACAACAATAGGACAGGAAACTCCTAAGAAATTGAGAATCAACAAATATATGTAATTGTCAGTGAAAAGAGGCAATCTGTGTCATTAACTAATTTTGAGAAGAATTAATTACCTTTCTGTCAAATATTTTAAATTATATCTCAAAATTCTAGAGTTCTCCTTCATCAACTAGACAAAACTTTAAATGAGGAAACATCAACCTGACAAGAATACTGATTCACTGCAAATAAAATTTCTTCTTGTCTCAAAAATAATATAACCAAATTTTACAACAAATTTCAAATTAAAAATACATTTTTAAATATTATATACCCTGGGGGCACTTGGGTAGCTCAGGGAGTTGAGCATCTGACTCTTGATTTTGGTCAGGTCATGATTTCAAGGTCCTGAGAGAGAGAGCCCCCTATTTGGCCCCATGCTCAGAGGGGAATCTGCTTGGGACTCTCTCTTTCACTCTCCCTCTACCCCAACACCTCCCCTGCTCATGCACGTGCCATTGCTCTCACACACTCTCTCTCAAAAATTAAAGTAATATTTAAAAAATTAAAAAGTAAAATATAAAATAAAATAAGATGTGCCCCATAGTACACAGATGAGAAAACACCTGTTTCACTCTTTAGTTTATGGATTCTTTTAGGATTAAACAGAATATCTTACTCAATATGGGAATTCTGCTAGTTGCTAAGTATGACTGGTGCAATTGCATATTTTTGACCTGGAGGAATAACCACAAGGTGGGTTCTAGGATCCTTCTATACCCACTGTGAGACAGATCAGAGTAAAAACTTTATTCATCATCTGACCTTCTAAGCCCTTCTGGTAGCCCACACAGACATTTTGGGCCTCCCAGAATTAGTGGCACTTCAGAGCCAGTATCCAGTAATCCCTTAAAGATCTGAATATTTCCTTTTCTTGAGTACACAATCAACCTGGTAAAAGGCCATAGGTCACTTTAAGAAAGGATGGGAAAAGATTAACAGAATATATTTTTGGTAATAAGGCCAGGTCCTTTCTCAAGGGGACCTGGCCTCTTACTTCATTCAAGGGGTTCTGAGTGCGCAAACTGGCTCAAGTCTGAGGACTGATTGAGGGAGCATGACTCTGTTTTTATGATTCAAGCTGGACTTTTGTTCACTTGACCTAGAAATCTTTTACTTATCCAGATCAAGTAAGAATTTAGTAGGCTTCTCATATTTTAACTTTCAGAAACACCATGATCAACGACCCACTGCCAGAGGTCTCCATGAGTCAGATGACTCTAATTGCTGCTTTGACTCTGCTTGCCTTTACAGGAACCATGCCAACCTTGCCTTGGACAACTGGGTGCTGCCATTTTGCTCTTGTCACCCAGTATCCAGTTACTCCCACTGCCTTTTGTTTTCTCAATTCAGTAACAGTAGTTCCCATTGCATTTTCTGTCCTAGGGACAAAAATGATCAGAAAGAGCTTCAAGGTTGCCGGTGTCCCCCTCACAAATTTATTTCTCAAAGTCATGGCAAAAGATGTGCCTTCTGGCCCTCTTAAGTGAGTGAACAGATCTTAAATGACAAATCCATTATAACATGTAAAGCTTCCTGAACCTTTGAATCCTTTCAATTATTTACCAAAGCAGCTCTAACATTTTAAGTTAATTTACTATGGGCCACCTTTTGGTCCATAGTTCAACAAACCAACCAAACTGTTATACCCCTTTCTAAGTTCCTGAGCCATAACAGTGAATCTAGAACCTCCGTCTAGTGGGCCTCTGGGTTTTGGAAGCAGCATATTCTTGATCTGTGTGTGATATTCTGGCCCATTTACTGAATGAGCCCAAAGCTGTTAGTATTGAGTGGGGCTCAGAACAAAAGAAGGTTCTTTTACAGGTTCAGGCTTCCATACCAGCTGTTCTGTCACTTGGGCCCTATGACCCAGCAGATTCAATGATGTTCGAGGTATCAGTAGCAGATAGGGACGCTATTTGGGGTTTTTGGTAGGCCCTATAGATAACTGCAATACAGGCCCTTAGGATTTTGGATCAAATCCCTGCAATCCTTTGCAGATAATTAACTCTCTCCTCTCCATAAAGAGTTTTGGCTGGCTATTGAGTCTTAGTAGAGACTCATTGCTTATCCGTGGGCCACCAAGTTACCATAAGACCTGAGCTGCCCATCCTGGCTTGGGTTTATCTGGGTCAATAATAACCACAAAATTGAGCCCCAAATTTGGGCATGCGCAACAGCTCATGATCATTAAATAAAAGTGGTGCATTTGTGATCAGCCTTGAGAAGGCCTTGAAGGTACAAGTACATTGTGTGAATAAGTGACCCAAATTCTTGATCCCCATTCCTGCTGTACTACCTTCTTTCTTCCAGCCTTCATATGACCTTAATGGAAGATGTATGATCAGCTGACAGAGAAAACTTAGGCCTGATTTACAGGTGATTCTGCATAGTATGTAGGGATCAGCCAAAAGTGGACAGCTGCAGCACTATAACCCTTTAGGAGGATATCCCTGAATAATGGGTAAGGGAAACCTTTCCAACAAGCAGAACCTGGAGCAGAGCACCTGGTTGTTCATTTTGCTTGGAAAAAGCCAACTGTGCAACTATATACTGATTCATGATTTGTGACTAATAGTTTGGCTAGATAATCAGTGACACAAAAGGAACATGATTGGAACACTGATGCCAAAGAGGCAATGAGATTTGTGGAAAGATCTCTATGAGTGGGCAAAAAAAGGTGAAGATACTATGTCCTAAGTGAAGTGAATGCTTACCAAAGAGTGACCTTGACAGGAGAATTTTTTAAAAGATTTTTATTTATTTATTTTGACAAAGAGAGAAATCACAAGTAGGCAGAGAGGCAGGCAGAAAGAGGGGAAAGCAGGCTCCCTGCTAAGCAGAGAGCCCAATGGGGCTCAATCCCAGGACCCGGAGATCATGACCTGAGCCAGAGATAGAGGCTTAACCCACTGAGCGACCCAGGTGCCCCATCACAGGAGGATTTTAATAGTCAAATGTATAGGATGACACTTTCTGTGTTTATCATATTCTCCCCACTGACCCTTATCATGGCCCACAGGATTCATAAACAAAGTGGCCATGGAGACAGGGATGAAGGTTTTGTGAGGTTGTAGCAACAGGGACCCATTCACAACACTTACTTTGCCATGGCCACTGCTATATGCCCCATCCACTAGTTAGAGACCAATACCAAGTTCCCAATATGGCATTCCCTATGGTGATCAGCCAGTTACTTGAGGGGAGACTGATTATATTGAATGACTTCCATCATGACAAAACAGCATTTTGTCATTATTGGACTAGACAGCTCTGGCTAGGATGAGCCTCCCCTGCAAAAGATGCTTCTGCCAAAACTAGCATCTGTGGACTTACAGAATGCCTTGTCCATCATCATGGTAATCCACACAGCACTATTTCTCATCCCAGAACCCACTTACAGCAAAGGAAGTATGGCAGTGGGGCCATGATCATGGAAGTCACTGGTATTAACCATGTTTCCTACCATCCTAAAGCATCTGGCTTGACAGAACAGAAGAATGCCCATTTGAAGACTCAGTTATAGCACCAAGTCAATGGCAATGCTTTGAAGGGCTTGAGCAAGGTTCTTCAAGAGTCTGTATTGCCCTAAATTGGCATCTGATATATGATGCTGTTTCTCCAATAGCCAGGATTCTCAGGTCTGGGTTTGAAGGGATGAAAATAGGAGTGGCACCACTTACTGCTACCTCTAGTGACCTACCAGCAAATGTTTTGCTTGTTGTTCCCATGACTCTGTTCTCTTCTGGTCTGAAAGTCTTAGTTCCAAAGAGAGGAATGCTTTTGCTAAAACAAATAAACAAACAAACAACAACAAAACCCACAACACTGATTCCATTAAGCAGGAGGTTAAAAATGCCACCCAGAACCACTGGGCTCTTCTTATATCTGAGTCAACAGGCAAAAAAGGGAGTTATCATATGGGATTGATCCTGACTACCAAGGAAAATTCTAACTGCTACTCCACAATGGAGGTAAGGAGAGTATGTCCAGAATACACAGAGTATCTCGTAATGTTACCATGTCCTATCATTACAGTTGATGAAAAGCTCCAAAAAAAGACAAATTCAGGAGTACTATTAAAGGCTCAGACTCTTCAGAAGTGAAAGTTTGGGTCACCCCACTGGGTAAAGAACCATGATTAGTTGAAGTCTTGCAGAGGCAAAGGGAAGAGTGAGTAGGCAATGGAAGAAAATTAGCTATGAATCACCAGCTACAAATACATGACCAGTTATATAAATGAAAACTAAGTATCTTGAGTTTGTTCCCTATTTTGTTATAAATGTGTCTGTGTGTGTATTAAGTAAATCTCTTTGTTCTCTTTTCTCTTTTATCCTCTCTTATCCTCTATCATGTAAGATGCATGTATCATAGTATTTAAGTATTGCTGAATTTACATAATAGAATTTAGGTTACAGGACATTAAGGAGAAAAATAAACATCAGTCAAGGACTTTCAAGGACTCTACATCCTCTTTTGAGAAAAAGGTTATGAGTTTGGGGTTGTACATATGACACTGACATCATATTATATAGAAATATAAACTAGATTACCTTCCATAATGTGAGGACTTTTTCTGGACTCTAATTGTAACTTTTTCCTGGATTTTAAATCTGCCACATGCCCTCCTGCAGACTTTGGACATGCACATCTCCAACTCTGTATGCAGATACAATATATGTGTGTGTGTGTGTGTGTGTGTGTGTGTGTGTGTGTGTGTGTATATATATATATATATATATATATTTCTTATTTTTCCTATTTCTCTGGAGAACACTGACTAATACACATCACCCGATTCTCAATGTGGTACTCATTAAATCTTAGACATTTTTTTTTAAATTATATAAAGTTGACCCTAGAACAACATAAGCTTCAACTCTGCAGGTCCAATTACATGCAGACTTTTTTCAATAAACACACTACAGTACAATAAATGTATCTTCCTTATGATTTTCTTAATAACATTTTATTTTCTCTACCTTACTTTATTGTAAGAATAGAGTATATAGTATATATAACATACAAAACATGTGTTAATCAATTACTTATATTTTCAGTAAGGCTTCTGGTCAACAGTAGACTATTAGTTTTTTTTTTTATTATTTTAATTTCAGTATGGTTAAAATACAGTGTTATATTAGTTTCAGGTGTACAATATAGTGATTCAGCAATTCTCTACATTATTCAGTGCTCATCATGATAACTTCCCTTCTGGTAATCATTAGTTTGTTCTCCTTAGTTAGAATCTGTTTTTTCGTATGTCTCTTTTTTACTTTGTCCATTTGTTTTGTTTCTGAAATTCCACCTATGCGATACACATATACAGTGGAATATTAGCCATAAAAACAAATGAAATCTTGTCATTTGGAACCACCTGGATGGATCCAGAGAGTATAATGCTAAGTGAAATAAGTCAAGAAAGACAAATACCATATGGTTTCACTCATATGTGGAATTTAAGTAGTTAAGTTTTTGGAGAGTCAAAAGTTGTCAAAATGTTGATTTTCAGGTGCAGACGGGTTGGTGCCCCAACCACCATATTGTTCAAGGGTCAACTGTTCAAAGGTCAATAACAGAAAAGAGACTTCTAAATTGTCTATGGATTTCCGCAGGCACTCTTTCCTGGTTTTTTAAAATCAAACAAAATCTTGGAAGAATTATTGAATGGTGTGGGGTTTATTTTGTTTTTGTTTGTTTGTTTGTTTTTTCAATTTCCTGCTTCTCCATCAGCTGAACGGATATATATGCGATGCATATCTACAGAGATCCAGGGTCACTTTGGCTCCTAGAACAGTAAATATATAAGCAGAATAAACCCGATAAATCATAAATCAAATCTAATATTACTTTTGGAGAGAAAGGGTTGGAGAATTCTAATTGGGACGAATGTGTAGAGCTCTTGCCCAACCCACACTATAGCCCCTATGGGCTGAACACAGAAGGGCCTAGATCGAGGGGAGGCGCAGTTTGGGTTAGCAGGCAGTAAAGCATGCTGGGAGGAATGAGGCCTGGAGGTAAGCCAGGTCTGAGTCACAGAAAATTTTATGACCTTGACAATAAGACTTCCCATTTCTAACCTCTGATTTTCTCATCTGAAAGCTGAGGAAGTTAAATAGCAAGTAAATCAGGAGATACGGAAAGGGTATATCCACATTCCAAGGTACCCTGATCCTAACATTGTTTTTTGCTTTGTGGTTATTGTAGTAAGACCTAGGCTTACTGAGGGCATTTCAGTGTCCTCTGAAAATCCTGGCTTGATCTTACAAATTCTCTCACAGTTTTCTTGGCAGATTTAGTAATCTATTTGGGTCTTCACTTTTGTTTTTTAGCTTTCCTTCATTCTGGTCATTGAAACAGAATCAAAACTTTAGTTTTTAGAGGACTTTATTTTGATTTTTAACTCTGAGATTTATTATAGTCCCTTAAAATATTCTAGATCCCTTAAAAGATTCTAGAAATAAAAATACTATGCTCACATATAAACTAGTCTGGTTGATTAACTTCATTAAGCACCTTGATTTATAATCACTTATTAGTTTCCTGAGATTGGTCTCAGAGAGTATTTGAGTTAAATATTAAAATTATCCTAGACTATCAGAGCTCTTATTGAATGTTACTCTATGATAGAACTGTGTTATCTTCTTTACTCACAAAACAACCCGAAAGTCATAATAGTTAATACTTAAGATTTTTTTTTACATAATAAACATGAATGTGATGCTTCCTATAAGCCAGGAAGTGTTTTAAGTATATTAAACATAATAATTCATTTAATCCTAAAGACAGTCCCATGCGGTTGTACCATTTTTTTTTTGAGAGACACTGAAAGCAATCACAGAGGAAGAGGGATCACATAGGCAGAGGGAGAAACAAACTCACCACTCAGTGGAGAGCCGAATACAGAGCTCAATCCCGGCACCCTGAGATTGTGATCTGAGACAAAGGAAGATGCTTAACCGACTAAGGCACCAAGGTGCCCCAAGGTTGTACCATTTTTAGAACTGATCTGGCAGATAAGTAAACTGAGACAGAGAAGTTAAATAAATTGCCAAAGACAGCGTCTTAATAAGCAGTAGAACTAAAATTCAAACTAGAAACTAGTTCCTAAGTCTGTGTCTTTAACCAGGGTAGTAAGGGGTTAAAGTTTCCTTAATAGGTATTCATAGTTATTATACTCATTTAAGAAATGAACAATTTGACCCTCAAATTCAATGCCAAAGTCGCATAGACTCTAAAAATTAGAAGACAAACTCACACCCAGAACAGTCTGGCATCAAAGCCTGTAATTTTTATTACTGTGCAACATTATCTTTCAGCTTAAAGGCAAATGACAGATAATAACTAAAAAAAAACCTGAAGCCCTGACAGGTTAATGAAGCTACTAAGACAACTGGAAAAATACTTGATGATGTTAAACATTTAATGAAAAGAGCATATCTAGTATTTGAGACAGAAAATGCCAAGGTGCCCACAGAAAGCTGGTTAGAGACAAGACAAAGACCAACCTCACCCTGGTTGAGTCAGCAGACTTATTCGGGCCATGATCATATATGGGACAGTCTGTATTCTGAGACCTCACATCTGCCTTTGACCCTGTGCTATTCTCAATTCCTGAATAAAGCCCCGGGCCTGTCTGCCACTTCACTTCTGCCTGGAATGCCCTGTTCAGTTGAGACTTACAAGTGCCACCACGCCCTTTCCAAAAACAGACTGCCTCCTCCTGCTACCAGTAGTAGAGACCATGACTATTAAATCATTGTACTACCGAGCACTAAAGTAAGAGCAGATGACCATGACTAGATAATTAATTCAGATAATATGATCATACATTTTGCATCAAAACTCTTCTGTTTCAGGATGCCTGGGTGGCTTAGTCAGTTAAGCATCTGACTTCAGCTCAGGTCATGATCCCAGCGTTCTGGAATGGAGCCTCGTGTTGGCGGGGGTGGGGGGGTGGTAGGGGGGTGGGCTTGCTCAGCAGGGAGCCTGTTTCTCTTTCCCCACCCTGCTCTCTCTTTCAACACTTAAAAAAAAAAAAAGAAAGGAAAAGAAAAACAACACTTCTGTGTCTTTGCTATAACTGTCCACACTACTTCAGATGTTCTTTCTTATCTATGGCAGTATCATCCAGTCTCCAAGAATATGCCAAATCTCACTCCATGAAACCTTTTCTCATTCCTATAGTCAAATAATCTCTTATTTGAATTCAAATTAAGTAGTTTTTACATCACTAGGTTTATCACCCTAATCTGTTGTGTGTCCTGATTTCATCATCAAGATGGCAGTCTCTTAGAGAGTAAACATACATTAGAATCCCCTACCAGGTCTTGCACTTAGCAGACCCTACAAACACAGTGGACTGTACCTGATTGTCTATCCTAAAATAAACTCCAATTTGACTGCGTTGTCAATCATTTCCCGCTGGCCAGAATAGCATTTTACCCAATCAAATGTATTTCTTGCTATCCTATTAAATGTTCTCCCCTACTCCAGCTAAGCTCAATTCCTTTCTGGCCTATTCCATCTCATTAATGATTTGATGTTGTTGCCCTGGTCGGCATTAAGTAAGAAAAGTAAGAAGAGACACACAGTGTATCTGTAGAATTACTAGTGTAGAGACATTAAATCCCTATATTGAATTACTGTAGGAATAATCCCCAAATATAAATTCAGATTTGTGATCAGATGTCCTTTTCCAAAATGTTTTAATGAGACAAATAGTTCTAAAACCTTGTTGTACTAACATTTTCAACCCAATAGCCATTGAAGAACCCAAGTATGCAACTCTGTGCCCCATAACAGAGTAAATACAAGAACATGGGATATACATGACAATACGATAAGTGACATGCTCTCCAGCACCCAGTGCTGGCAACCCTCACTCTCTCCGGAACTGTATACAATGTTATTTAACACATGTCATGGATTAACACCATGATAAATCAATCACCATTCTATTACCCACTGCATTAACCATGAACAACTTTATTCTCTCACCGAATAGAAAATTGAAGAATCATTCTTCAGAAGGCATGGTCTCACATGACAAGGTAAAGGTCAGATTTGCAATTTTAGCTTCCTCTGATTCCTTTTTCCCATTCTTATGTCTATAGAATCAAAAGAGCTAGGAAGTTTTGAGTAAAAAAACGAAACAAAACAAAAGCTAATAATTTGAAAATGCCCCTGAATTATGAATTATACTCATTTTTAAAGATTTTATTTATTTACTTGAGAGAGAGAGGGCATGAGCTGGAGGGAGAGGGGCAGTGAGAGACAGAAGCAGACTTCCCGATGAGTGGGAAGCCCAGGGTCCTGGGTTCATGACCCGAGCCAAGGCAAACACTTAACAGACTGAGTCACCAAGGCACCCCATGAATTACATTCTAAAACAAAAATTAAATTTCGTTTTATTTTTTAAATTAGTTTATTTATTTTAAAGAGAGAGAGAAAAAGGGAAAGCAAGGGGAGGGACAAAGGGAAAGAGTCTCAAGAAGACTCCCCACTGAGAACAGAGCCTGGCATGGGGCTCTACCTCACAACCACAAGATCTGTCCTGAGCTGAAATCAAGGTTCGGTCGCTTAACTGACTGAGCCACCTATGTGTCCCAAATTCCACTTTTTAAAATATACATTTAATATTATTAACTCTTTCAGTCTCATTCTCTTTAAGTTGCTATTTATCTTGTATCTTAATTATATCTTAGCCATAATGCCATTTGTTAATCTTATTGGAAAATATAATACAAACATACACATATACACTTTTTTTTGAAGAATGAAAATACATAATACATGTTTCCAGAATTCTCCAAGAAATTGTTTCCCTTAACGTTTCTTTCTAAAAATATCTGTGTATATACATATGTATATAAATAGATTATAAGTCTTTTCTGACATATTTATCAGAAATGAAAGATCATACAAAGAGTATTAGCACCTTAGCCATGTGCACAGTGTTAATTTTTTACTATCTTTTTGATAGTCATGTGAGTGGTAAGCAGACAGAATGTAGAAATGTCATATTGGAGCCAGTATTTAATAGAAATTTATATTCCACACAAATATGATAAGTACCTATAAGCTTTCAGTGTATTAGATTACATACTGTCTGTAGAGATTAGAGACAAATATATATATATATTTTTTTCAATCTTTTTCTCTTATTTTTTTTCTCTTATTCTGATCCAAATATACAACCAATATGGTTAATTATGGAGGGATCAGTAAATCTGGGCACTTTCCATGGACCTTTACTCTCTGCCTATCTTCAACTATAATCTTCCTTTTATTCTATTTCTCTGAAAGATCTAGTCTTATAGGTTACTCTTAAGAAATGGACAGTTGGCTGAAAAACTCAGTGAGAGAGGAAAGAAAACTGAGTTCACAGTGCACATCACAGAAAAGAACACGTTGTCAAATTCCTGATACTTGAGTTCCAGTGCTGAGTGTCTGTTTTCCTCCCAGCTCTTCTTCTCTCCTCCCTCTTTCCCTACACAGGGTGAAACTAAAAATCTCTGTTTTATACAACCAGAACCCTAGATTTTGTATCCCACTCAATATTTTTTTTTTCCCCAAAGGACCATGTGTCATCAATTATCATGAGCATTTTAAATATGCAAAGAAGTGGTAAGATCTTGTATAATATGCTATATTTCAGAGAGCTTAGATTCTGAAATTGTGTGGGGCTCTTGAGAAACTGTAATAAGTCCTCAATTTTTATAGATTATGGGAAGTGCACTTTACAGACATGTTGTAAAGTTTGAAGAGGCAAGAACTATCTATAGTTCTCAGACCCACCTCCTATATTCCTCCTATATTCCCAGGTTCTGAAACACACGTGTTCAGCCAGTGGTTCACATCAATTTCAAAGAAGAAGGGTAGCAATTAGAGACAAATTCAATAGACGTTAGAAACTAGTTGCATAAATATGAGGATGTCATATTTACCATGCTCATTTTCCATGTACATCAGCGAACACAGGCCCCACACATCACAGAAAGTCAAATATGTATTCATTTGACTATGATGTGATTTTAATTTCTCTTCTGTTTGTTCAATGACATATACTGCCTTCCTTCTGATTAAACACTTTATGGGATGTTACTTTCATTGTAATTAATATACTGTAGCTTCTGTTCAGTATTGACTTGATAATGGCCTAACATCTCAATCAATTTGGAAGATAAAGATAAATGGGAGAAAATGGAAGATAAAGAAGAACAGGAGGTTGAAGCCTCCCTTCTGCCCTCCTGGCTTTATGTCTTACATTTAAGGCCAAGGCTCTTTAGCTTCTAGGTGACCAGATACCTCGACTCACATTTATTTTTGAATGGCCATCAGGTATACTGCAGAAATAACTGTCAAAAGGTATGTGAATGACCTGGAGGAAAAGCATCAGAAAAGAAAAATCATACAAAGAGTATTAGTACCTTAGCTACGTGCACAGTGCTGATTTTTTACGAACTTTTTTATAGTCATGTGAGTGATAAGTAGGCAGTATCTAGAATTGTCATATTGGAGCTAGAATTTAATAGAAATTTACATTCAACACAAATATGCTAAATACCTACAAGCATTCAGTGTATTATATTATATACTGAGAACATGAGGAAGAGATGAAAATCAGAAAGAAATATCACAAAAGATGACAACTGCAATGTAAGTTCAAAGTAGTATCCGTCTTGGGCGGTAAAAGAATCACAGAAATAATGCAATGTTTTATAAGGTAGTTCTCCTCCAACCAGGATGTTTTCAATTATATATGACAGGACTCTCCCTTAACAATAGTGCAAAAGGGAATTCCTATACTGTGTGGGCCTTAACAAGTCCTTTCCAGGCTAGGAATTTATGATTACTTATTGGCTATTCTTGTATTGTTCCTTTGATCCTTTCACAGGCACTTGTGGAAATGCCTATGTTTTTCTTCAGGTAAGATAAAGAGAGCTCTGCTTACTTGGACTCTTGTAACGTGACATTTTTCTTCAATGGCACTTTGTGAATTTTTTTTATACCACTCTGAACTAGAGCGCTGAATCCATTGTGGGAATGGGCTGAATGTCCATCCATAAAGGGAAACAAGATTAATGACCTCTAAATGGGAATGGGCAAGAGCAATTTACAAGACTGAGTGACGGTCATATTTTATCACGGGCAGGTGCCTTATTCCAACTTTGCAAACAGTTACAAAAAATGCACAGAGCCACAGATCTTTAGCTTTTCTCTCCTCATGCAAGACTACTGTGTGTTTTGAATGAATAATGCCTACTATGTTTCAACGCTGAACTCAATCTCCATATGTTAATGATGATTTAAAAAAATTGCTATGTACTCCATGAATCAGAAACCAACAGAAAAAACATTTTCCTTCCCACCCCACACCACAGGGTCTGTATTCCCTTAGCAAGAAAAGGGCATCAAATTGTATTTCTCACTGCTTGGAAAATCCTTAGTGCATGGTCTACTCATTCTGTATTTTTTTGAATTTTCTTTCACCTTGGACTTTGTCCTTGTTGCAATGACCTGTGACTTTTAATCAGTATATCATCCGGTGTTTATTTTTATACTTTTGTTACTCCTCTAGGGAGTGTTAGAAGGTACATGAAGGGAAGATACTGACAAAATCTTTCTGGAACACATCATAAAGTAACAGAAATAAGCACACTTATTCCTATTCCTCACCTTGATGGTAATGTCCATAGTATACTCTGGCTAAAACCCATTCTAGTACCCACTAAATGACCTGTGTGAGTTTCCATATGCACATTTGAGGCCAAGAAAAAAGAGAGAGCTGGAATCAAAGTTAAAATGGATTAGCCATCTCTGGATGCAGTAGCTTAAGGCAGCGTGGATTTATTATTTCTGGTTTCCATTGGTCAGGAGTCCAGGGACAGAATAACTGAGTTGGCTGATAGTCTCATGGAGCCAGCATTAGAGTACTAGCCAGGCTCTCTTCTCATCAGGAGCTCAGGGTCCTTAGGCCACTCATGCACTTTTAGCAAACTTTAATTCCTTGTAGTTGTAAGGCTGAGGTCTCTATTCCTTTGCTGGCTATCAGCATGGGGTCACTCTGGGCAGCTTGAGGCCATCCAGGCTCCTCTTCATGAGCCCCTCCTCTATCTTCAATGCTAGCAAAGAAGACTTTCCCCTCTGTTAAATCCCTTTCTCGTTTTGAATCTCTGTTGCCTGGAAGAACCTTGCCCTTTAAGGGTTGGCCTGATGAGGTCAGGCCTACTCAGAATAATCTCCTTTCTTAAAGTTGACGATGCCAAATAACAAAACCCAATTATGGGAGTGATACTGTGATATCACATCATCATCACAGACCCCTCTCATAGTTAATGGGAGGATGTTTTACCAGGGTGTGGGTCTTTGAGGGTCATTTTAAAATTCTGTCTATGACATGAAGTATTGAAAAGAGTATCATGAAAGCAAAGCCTGAGCCAAGACAAATACGCTATTATCTCCAGGAGGGCTGTCCAGAAAAGGCAGCAAGAGAGCATCTCAGGAAAGAAAGAAGAATGCTGCTAATTTCTTGCTTAAGTTTAGGGGTTAAAAATGGGTTATTTTGACAAAGAAATGACATAGTTGAAAGTATTCTACTTTATAATATAAAGAAAAATATGGATATTTGTAACTTACCATTCTGCAACTGACGTTGTTCTCCCATGCTATTGGGTGACCAGGCTAAAGCCTGCCAGTCCTGCGTAAGCCAACTTATGAAATATCATGAATGCTCAATGAGTTACGAGTTCCACACCACTGGCAACATTCAAAGAAACTTCTGGATTTTTTTTTTTTTTTCTTAAAGAAAACAACAGCAAAATGAGTAACTAAAAGTATTGTTCTCAGTATTCTCAGTATTGACTAGAGCTGAAGAGAACTCTAATGGTAGACTGAGTTTGAACTTCCTGGCTACTTAACCTTGGGAAAGTTATCTAATTTCATTTTTGTCTTGCATACCTTGGTTGTAAATAGGGGGATAGAAAGATACAAGTTGATGTGATTAATAAATATGTTTTTAAATGCCTGACATAGTTCACATGAAGAAAATTCAGCCATTATTCTTATCGTTAGGTCTTCCTGCCTCTCTTAATAGTACCCAGAACTAAAATTTGTACATCTGGGCCCTACCACTGATGCCTCAAAATTTTAATAGGAACTTTCAGCCTCTGTCGTAGCACTTATGGTTATGTGCTTGCCCACCTATCTAATCTTCTGGATGGCAAATTTTCTTTTCTTTTTTATTTTTAAAGTAGTAACTACATGCAAAGTGGGGATTGAACTCACAACCCTGAGTTCAAGAATCACATGGTCTACTGACTGAGTCAGCCAGGTGCCCCAGGGTGGTAGGTCTCCTTAAGGAAAGAGAGTTGTGCTTCTCACTGATGTAGAAACAACTGGACCCATAGTAGAAACCTTATACATAGACATTGCTTGACTATCACATCTGTGTGAGCAGAAAAATCACTTTTGCGTATGAGTTTTCAGGTATAGCAGACACTGCCAGCTACCTGATTTACATTTATGCTTCTTACTAGCAGAATATAGATTTTGTTTGGGGAATAATGTGCCAGGCCCATTGATCCATGGTCTCTTGTGGTACAGTCCTGTCCAAAAGATGTAGGGGAAATATCTGGCACTTTCCTGACTGAAATGAGATATGAGTCAGGAGGTGAAGTAGCCTTTTTGTGACTTTGAAGCATAAACTAGAAGAGACACAAACTAAGGATAGGAGTGTGGAAAGACATAAGAAATCAGGGATACTGAGGATTTGAGAGTCATTGCAAAATAGTTGACAGAGTATCCCTATATTTCCTGATATGTGAGGAAAATATATGCCTATTTGGTTAAGCGACAATAGTCAGATTTCTGTTAAATGCAGCCAGGTTCAAGTTTTAACTGATACATCGTTTATTCAGCATTGGAGGCCAAAGATCACCAAAGAGCATGCAGAATACAGTTAATCCATATTAATGCCATCCTTCTGCTACTTGATGATACATAATTGGATATAGAGTCACTGTACAAATAACTTGAGGCGGGTGAGAGGAAGCACACAAGAAGAATAATGCCTAAGGATATGCTTAAGCATAACTTCAAGCAATGTGGAACAATCATCCATTGCTGGGCAACAGAGAAATGTTTAACTGAGCATCTCATTTTGCATATGCTGTGCCATATAATTAAATCAGCCTGCTCGGGAAAAGGGGACCACAAGTAGAAAAATTTAAGTATGACTACAGACTTCAAGAGAACAAAAGAGAAAGAAATAGTCCACAAAGTCTTCATGCATTAGCTTTTCTAGCCAAATACACACATGTGTACATTAATACATGTATGTATTGCAGTGTATATGCATGTATTTGGATATACACATTAATGTGTTCATAACAGAAATTCAGAATATCATTGCTATCAAAAACACAGAGTTGGGGCAGAATGCCTGGGTCATAATTCCGCGTCTACAGCTTAATAGCGATGTGTTCTCATCTTTGGGCCTCAGTTTTTGCACCTGCAAAATGGTTATAATAGAATCTATCCACAAGATTATTAGAAGGATGCTATGAGTTACTTAGTAGGAAGTACACAGGATAGGGCTTACCACAGTCTCCTATGTGTTGGCCAGTATTATTTTTTCAATGCCACAGAAACAAAATGCTCTCAATTGTGCATGTATAAAATAATGGCTTTATAGCCACATCTCTTTTTATATAAGTAAACAGAAAACCCACTGTCCCGATTAATGCTAATTTACATGTCACAAATCCTTATGAATTTTATAAAGTACCAGCAGCATCGACTACAACAGCTACACAGGTACCACATACTGAGTACTTCTAGGTGCTGGGATGTGCTTCATGCTTTACTTGCATTACCTTGTTTAATCCTCATAGGGCCAAATAATGCAGTATTATTGCCAGCCCTATAAAAAATTAGTTACTTATCCTTGGTAATAGAACAGGTGGAAGAACTGGAATTAAAATCCAAATCCAGGGATGCCTGGGTGGCTCAGTCAATTAAGTGTCGGCTTTCAACTCAGGTTATGATCCCAGGGGCTAGGATTGAGTCCTCACATCAGGCTTCACGCTCAGTGGGGAGCCACTCCTGCTGCTTTTGCTCTCTCGCTCCCTCTCTCTGTCTCTGGCAAGTAAAAAATAAAATCTTAAAAAAAAAAAAAAATCCAAATCCAATTCTGTCCCCAGAGCCTATATTTTTGTGCTTGATGCTGTTACTTTTACCTTTGCATTATTTATTAACTTAGATGACATGCCATAACTGAAAAAATAAAAAATATCTCCATTTAGGACACTCAAATGAGTTTCTATTAATACAGGGCAACGCACTTGAGCTAATTTCTACAAAGCAATCTCTTACTTACCATTAATCTCTTCTATTTATAATCTAGAATAGTACTGTTTGGAAAAATCTTAGAACAAAGGATAGCAAGTGTTAAAATGTAACACCTCAAATATTTGCTCAACCAAATGCTACAGAAAACACTACTTTCTGTCCATTCCCGTAAGAAGTGGCCCATGTGTAAGTAAAGGGTACAGAATAAAATTTAATAAACTTTTCCAGTATATACATGCCCGCTTCCAAACCTAGACACCCTCCGAGCATTAGACTTTGCCACCTTGTTATCTGCTGAGTATGCTCTTCATTAATTGTCAATTTAATTGCCTTAATTGTGTGCCTTGTGCAATGGCACGTAGCCAAGGGTGCAGTCTGAAATCCATTACATAGTCCACTCCCAGTGGTGGGTGTCCTGGGATACAGCTGCATCACTCAGGAGAAAAGTGTGCTTTTTTCCTAATCAGCATGAAGGGGTGATTCTTCCAGCAAACACTGTCTGTCATTCATAGCTGTGCCATCTTGTCCACCATCACCCCAAGTACCTGCGGAAACAGGTGGTATATAATGGGTCCTAAATAAACACCTGATTAAAAATAAAACCAAACCAAACCAAAACAAAACAAAAACGGAATGACTGGTCTACAAAAGGAGTAAACGGAAAATTACTCTTCTCCTTCCTTTCCTTGCCTGCACCTTGCACAGTTGCCCGCTGATGCTACTTCTTAGGATGCCCTCACCCAGAATATCTCTGCAATGTCATAGAATGGAAGGCCCGGGGCCTAATGTACTATTCCATTCAGAATGCACAAGTAGATGTGTGCTGCATAAGAATAAGATTAGACCCCATGCGGGCTCTTTTTTGCATAATAAAATCCCACATGTTAAAATGCAGATTTATTTTAAGCCCTGGAAGTGCTGACCATATGCCTCGGTGGCTGAGGAGATGGCTACTTAATAGATAATCTGCAATGCAAGCCAAAGAACTAATCATGGCCATCTGATCATCATGCTCCATCAAAAGCCAGCAATGAGGAGCTAGGGAACAGAGCCAGAGACAGGCTAGGCCTTTCACAGGCACTGAGAAATCAGGAGCTGAAAGGAACAGGAAGAGAAAATGAGTATCTCCCCACCCTAACAAAAATAACACAATAACAGCAATCATAATCGTACAGCTCCATTACCGTGGGCTTGCCATGAAACATGCAATTCCCTGACTATATTATTACCACTGTAATCTTATGTATCCCCTCTCACTTGGGAAGTTGATGAGGACATTGATACCTCATGAGGGTGGGATAGTTTCCAAAATCTACATCCCAAACTCTCCAGTGTTGGGTCTTTACTCTTAGTTCTGTTGAGTCCAAACTTAAGACCAGGATCCTGCATTGAACATGGCACATCATACAGGCTAAGCACTTGTTTGTTGAATAATCATAGAACAGAGTGAAATCAAAGTTTTGTCATTAAGTGAATTTAACAGATCAGGGTCATAACACTTCTTCTCTGGTGCATTTCTTTTTCTTTTTTAAATACATTTATTATTTTGAATAGAAGAACTTTAAAATGTCCTGTCATCTCTCTGCTATCTCTCTAGTTTTGAGAGGACATTGGCCTTTACTAATGACTGAGAGATATGAGCCAGTCTGTATTTCTTGGAATTCCTTAGTCTCTGTATTGGTCTGATGGGACTACTACAACCAGTACAGCAGCTTCCATAACAGAAACGTATAGTCTCACAGTTATGGAGGCTGGAAGTCCAAGATCAAGGCATCATCAGGGTTGAATCCTTCTGAGGGCTGTGAGAGAGAATGTGTCCCAAGCTTCTCCTCTACCTTCTGGTGGCTTTGCTGGCAATCTTTGGTATTGTTTGACTTATAGATATGTTACCTGTGTGTGTCTGTGTCCAAAGGTCCGCTTTCTATAAGGACACCAGTCCTTTTAGACCAGGGACCCACCCTATACCAGTAGGACCTCAACTTAACTAATTACATCCTCAACAACCCTATTTCCAAATAAAGGCACATTCTGATCTTAGGAATTCAACAGAGGATTTGAGGGAAACACAATTAAATTCACAGCAGTTTCATACCTGTGCCTTTGTGTAAGCTCCTCTCCACACTTAGGACACTTGCCCACCGTTGTCTTCCTCTCTCTCATGCTCTTTTCAATTGGTAAAATAATCTCTCAGGTCATCCTTACTATTTCTCTTCTTTAAGAAGCATTTCCTAGGGGCGCCTGGGTGGCTCAGTGGGTTAAGCCGCTGCCTTTGGCTCGGGTCATGGTCTCAGGGTCCTGGGATCGAGCCCCACATCGGGCTCTCTGCTCCGCAGGGAGCCTGCTTCTCCCTCTCTCTCTGCCTGCTGCTCTGTCTACTTGTGATCTCTCTCTGTGTGTCAAATAAATAAATAAAATATTTAAAAAAAAAAGAAGGATTTCCTGACCCAGTTCAACAAATCTCAGCTAGTATTATGAATAATGATACAAATAATAGCAGATGACTATGACTCACACCGAACAGTCAGGTAGCCATGGTAGAAAGCACGCTGAGTCCAACCTCTTTCTGCAATCATTTGTTTCTTAATTCTCTTACAATGTTTTTATCTTTTTTTTTTTTTTAATTAAAGAAAACTAAGGCTGCTCCTGAGCACTGGGTTTTATTTTGTTGGATTATAATTTTCTGGGTGCACACTTGGTCACAATAAACAGATCTACAGATCTGGGGTTATCACAGTGACTCTCTGCATTCTACCCTCTGTGCCTGATCACGGGCAAGACAAAACATGTCTAATCCTCATTTCATCATCTCAAAAGTCAGAATACAATTCTCAGGTTGTGGAGTTACTGTGATGGTTAGCGATATACCCGGTGTGTGCTCGATTCATGACATGTACTAAAGTACTCATTATTTAATGATTATTATACTTGAGATTATTGTCATCATACCAAATTAATACTATTAATGTTTCTCTTAGTCTATAGCATCAAAAGTAGAAAAGCATATCTTTTGGACCTATCTCTAACATGAAAATAACTGGACTCTGAAGGAGGCTCTTTCTGATTCAATATGTGAGCTTCTGTGCACAAGTCTGTGAAATCTTCTAGCATCCTTTAGAATCTTTTTTGACTTGCCTTTGCCTATAATTTCATGTTTGATGATTCTGTAGCACAGGGCTATTAAAATATTATCAAATATCTTTAAACATAATCTTACTTAAGATACATAAGTATACGGATAAATATTGAAAACAAGGAAAATCCTATAACTATCAAATATACTTTCCAGAAGCAAACACTGAAAGACCTTATTAAACACAGTGTCTCTTCAATTCTAGGGGAGGTAAGCTGATTGCTTACTTAAGTTGAAGAACCCACCACTCTATCTATCGTAAGTTATGTGACCTAGGCTATACCGCATAAAGGACAACATAGTAGAACTCAAGTCCAAAAAAGAGCATCTACATAATACATATTCTTTAATCTTGAATAAAACCTACTCTGGTCTTGGTGGTTGGGGGTAGGGGGCCGCATAGTGTCATAAGCACTAGATTGAAGGAAAGAGGCCTAAATTGCCTCAGCATATTGGCCCGTGATCTCTGCCCCTCTTAGGAAATGACAGAGTTGGTCTAAATCTTTTCTTCTGCTTCAGGACTTTAATGGTTCTGTAAATGTTCTCCAATAAGCTGTTGGTAATGCAAAAGAATTACAACAGTCAGTTTTCAATTGTATCCTCCTTTCAGAACTGAATTGATAAATAGACCAAAGTCTCTCAAAATAATGTAGATGTTTTTTATAAAGCAGCTTACAAAGTAGTCCATTGATTATTAAATTAGCTTTACAAATTTCACCTCAGAATCTATTTGAAAAAAATTTAGCTTTAGCTGTTTTGCCATCAATTGGATAGCTTAACATAATGCAGAGTGAGTATAAGAAATGGAATAAAGCCTATATACTTAAACTCTTCATTTCAGTGGTAAGAAAGCAACTAAGGTATTATTTAAAAAAAATGTTTTAGATGCTGTATTTTAATATGAAAGCAAGTGAAAAGGAAATTAATGAACTAGACATTGTAGCCTGGATTGACATATGTGGCAAATTACTTCTTAAAATAGTTATAAAATATTGCTGACTTAATGTTAAGTCAAATTTAAGATTCCTTGAAGCTTGAAGATTTCATCAGTATGGTACACTAGAAGCATATTATAACATTTGTTATAAAAATATGGGCTTTTTTTTTTTTAAATCTACCATTGGGTCTTTTACGAATCCATTTAATTGGTTTGATAACTAAAAAAAATATAAAATGGAGTTTTTAAAATATAATTCTTATTAATAGGAAAGATGATGACATATTTATGTTCCAAGGTTTCATGATATGTCATCTTCCTGAGCTAACAGTACCACTGAGAATAGAACGTGTCTATTCAGCAAACAATGATCTCCAGAATCGGTGATTGAATGATTCGTTGACTGATTCATTCATGCATTGATTTATTCAACTAAGAACTTTTACTGAAAGCCTAGTATTATGTGCCTGACATTAAAATATATATGTCTATATGGCTGTCACTAGACAAACTTTTGGGAATTCAAAGATCCTACATCCTTAGGAAGCCAGGTTTATCACACTTTATACTCAGCAGAGAAAATTGCATGCAATTGGCACTCAAAAACTGGTTATGGAGAAAATAAGGCACTATATTTTCTTTAAAAACTTGTAATATGTGTAGGATTGGCATTTTAGCATACGTATTTAGTCTACTGGAGGATCTCACTACCTAAGAAAGGAAGAAAAAAATGTAAGAATACAAGACTAGTTGATATTTTAATTTAGATCTATTGAGTTTAAAAATAATTTTAAAAATATATTTAAAAACTGAGTCCTGCTAAAATTTGATTCCCATCACTTTGGACCATCATCTTTATTTTATTCCTTTTTAAAAAATTAGAACTTTATTTAAAAAAATAGAACATTTTTTTAGAAGAGCTTTAGGTTCACAGCAAAATTTAGGGGAAAATAGAATTCCCACCTAAACTCCGGCCTCTCTTCCTCCCACCTAACCTCCCCCATTATCAACATTCTCTATCAGAGTGGTACACTTATTATGAACCTACAGTGACACGTAATCAACTAAAAGTCCTTAGCTGACATTAAAATTCGCTCTTGGTGCTGTACATCGTATGGGTTTGGATGACTGCATAGTGACATATACCATTATTATGATGTCATACAGAGTATTTTTACTGCCCTAAAAATCCTCTGTGCTCTGCCTATTCATTCCCCCCCCTCCCAAATTCCTGACAATAACTGATCTTACTGTCTCTGTATTTTTGCCTTTTCCCGAATGTCATACAGTCATAATCATACAATCTCTAACATTTGTACATTGGTTTCTTTCACATAGTAATATACAATTAAGTTTCCTCCATGTCTTTTCACAGGCTTAATAGCTCATTGTCTTTTAGCACTGAGTAATATTCCAGTGTCTGGAGGTACCACAGTTTATTTATCCTTTTACCTACTGAATGACATCTCGGTTAATTCCAAGTTTTGGCACTTATAAATAAAGCTGTTAAAAACATCAGGGTAAAGTTTTCTATATAGATGCAAATTTTTAACTCCTTCAGGTAAATACCAAAGAAAATGTTTGCGGATCATATGGTCAGTGTATGTTTGCAGTGCTAACTTTCTTCCAAAGTGCCTGCCACATTTGCTTTCTCACCAGCCAAGAATGGGTGTTCCTAATTGCTCCATATTCTGAAAGCACAAGATGTTGTCAGTGTTCTGGATTTCGGTCATTCTAATAGTGTATAGTCATATCTGGTTGTTTTAATTTGCATTTCCCTGATGACATATGATGTAGAATAACTTTTCATATGCTTATTTGACATTTGTACTTTATTTTATTTATTTTATTTATTTTTTTTTTTAAATTTTATTTATTTATTTGACAGAGAGATCACAAGTAGGCAGAGAGGCAGGCAGAGAGAGAGGGGGAAGCAGGCTTCCCACTGAGTGAAGAGCCTGATGCGGGATCATGACCTGAGCCGAAGGCAGAGGCTTTAACCCACTGAGCCACCTAGGCGCCCCGAAAGAGAGAATCTTAAGCAATCTCCACATCTAGTGAAGAACCTGACACAGGGTTCAATCTCACAACCCTGAGTCAAAAATCAAGATTTAGATGCTTAACTGGATAAGCCACCCAAGAGAGCACCATTTGCATATTTTCTTTGGTAAGGTTATCTTTTATGGTCTTTGGCTCATTTTTTTAGATCAAGTTTTTTGTTTCCTTATCATTAAGTTTTAAGAGCTCTTTGCAACTTTTTGATATTATTTCATTTTTAAAATTTTACTAAGGATCTCTTATCTCTTCATTTGGTCCTGACAGAGCTAACAGATGAATCTTGTTCAAGTATGAATCTGATCATGCATAAATACTGATACACTTTATTAGTTTTTCTATAAAATAGACTCTTCTGCTGGTTTTCAAACTCATCCCGTTTCTATCCTCATTTCTCCTTCTCACCCTTAACTTCCATTACTTTAATACATCAAATAAACCTGAGCTATTTCCTCATCTGGATACTTGGATAATAATTGCTACATTTTAGGTCCTTCTGAGGATTAAGGAAAATGAAAACTGTTGGCATACAGTACGTACCCAATAAATCACAATGATTCATTATTGTTATTGTTGAGTCTGCATGCTAGAAAGAGTATGGTTACTGCGACACAAGAGAACTTGAATTCAAATCCTAAGTGTTACTTGTCAGCTCTTTGTTTACACACAGGCTACTTTATCTCCTTAACCTCTGTTTTCTTTATTTATAAAGTGATGAGAATAGATGATGGGAGTCACCTGGTTAAAAGCACCAGGAGAGTTTATTTCCTTTCTGTTTCATCCTATACATACTCTATTCTCTAGCTTCAGGCTAATCACCATTTGCTTATTATATCTGTTCCTTCTCTGCCATCAAATACTTTCTCAGGCTGTCCTTCAACTAGCACTCCTTTAGTTCTAATAATACTTTACCCATCATAGAAGGCTCAGCCCAAGTGTTTCCCTCATTAAGAGTCCTTGGATTTTTCTAAGAAAAATGCTTGTTATCCTCTGTATCACTCTGTATCATACCAAATATTATATTTGTATATATTCTCATTTATATATACCTCTTCCCTCATCTACACTTTAAGCTCTAAGAGACAGGAAGACATATGTTATTCCCCTTCATGCCTCTTAAATTAGCTACCCCAGTGCCTTGCACATAAGAAAAATTCAATAAATTTTGGTTAAATTAACTTCATTATGATTTTTCTAAACATTCTGGACTCTGTCATAAATCCCTTACTTCCCATCTAAGGTAATTTCTGCATTTAGAACCATTTCACATGAAGCAGAACATGTAACATGTTTAACTTCCTATTGATCTATCCATATATCTTTTCAAATTTTCCCTGAAGATGCAGGATCATGGGTAGTCACAGAGCACAAACGGAGATTAAAGTTAAGTATAGCTCAAGGAAATTTTAAGTGTTTTGGCATATGCCACTTGTGGGATTAAACAAACAAACAAAAGCATATAAACAAACAATCCCAGGAGAAGTAGAAAGACATCACTGCCAACTTGGACACACAGGTCAGAGTTGGCTCATAGGGCATGGGTTTTTTCATCCACCAGTCTAACTTGTTAAAGCTGTCCCTAATCAGAGTTTCAAAGAAGGTCTATTCTTGGAAACTTAGTTCCATTTCCCAGTATTGGCTGCAGTAATGAAAGATAATGCTACTTACCATTCTCTTTTTATTTTTTATTTTTTATTTATTTTTCAGCATAACAGTATTCATTATTTTTGTACTGCACCCAGTGCTCCATGCAATCTGTGCCCTCTCCTGGTTCCCCCAACCTCTCACCCCCCCGCCACTGCAAACCCCTCAGATTGTTTTTCAGAGTCCATAGTCTCTCATGATTCACCTCCCCTTCCAATTTCCCCCAACTCCCTTACAGCATTTTCACTTCCCATCTGCAGTGCACCCAATTCTGTGAGATAGTTGTCAATCTGCCTTTCCTATGAGGACTCCGTGACTAACCAAATTGACTCAAAGTCACTAATCATCTGCACAACTGAAGATTCCAGACAAAATTCTTCTCCTGACTCCAACTCCCACCCTCCTTCTAGTATACCACACTCAAAAGATTCTTTTCATCCTTGATTTTACAAGACATCCTTGAAATATTGAGAGGCAAGCGACAGAATAAAAAATAAATAAATTAAGTAGCTGATATGGAATAACCTTAAATTAGTGCTAAAGCGAAGGGGAAAATTACAAACAACTTTGGTATGGTAAATTACTACAAGTGTTTGTTTCTCAAGGGAAAGAAAAAAAAAAGAACATGTTAGGTCTAAACTGAGTAAGGACAGTTGTCCAGCTATGGGGAGAATTCTCAGTTCCTAGTGAGGGGCGATACAATCCATCCGAAGTAGTTTGCAGACAATTTAAAAAGGAGGACTGAGTCCAAAGCTCCCCTCTGGAAATCTATCAGACCAAAGGATATTAGCAGGAGTGCAACTGTTTCTGGTATTTTAAACATATTGTCACCTTCATCCTGAAGTTTAAAGAACAGAAAGCAGAGCTGGGAATGCCTTGAGGTATTTCTGACTTTACAGGCCTCTTGAGCTTCAGAGATATTGACATTTGTTATATTTTTCTCAAAACCTTTCCAGTAATGGAAAATACAGCTTCTCTTTATTTCTAATAGTCATTTTTTATTTTTGTCTGTAAAAAATTTCCAAAGTTACAAGGTTTACTATCTGAATACACATTTCTCTTCCCACAATCCACAAAAGATCTTCTTCCCAAGCCACCAACACCACAGAATAGAATAAAAGTTGTCCACGGGAGTGAAAGATAGGATACCATAATATCTGCCTACAAATTGATTTGCTAAACAGCATTGGGAACTTGTCTCCTGTTATAAATGTAGCATTATGTAAGACACCCAGAATAATGATAATAGCACAAAAGCAGCATTAATTAGGGCCCTATTTCTTTCTACTTAGGCCTCCTACGTAACATTATCTTCATGTAATTTTGGTTTGTGGTCTAAAATAATTGTTTCTATATAAAAATGATTGTAACAGCTTTGCAATTACATATGTTCACTCTAAAAACCCACAGATCCTATACAAAGAACTAGCAGAAGGACTAAAATATTAACCCAGGAAAAGATTCAGGCTGGCATTGCAGAGATAAATGTTTATTATATCTGGAAAAAGCCAGAAGGAATAGCAGAAAGGTTATACCAACATCCTCTAGTACTTTCAATTTTCTAATAGGAAACTTAAACAGTAACTCTAATAATTTGTTCCTAGGGCTCAAAAAAGAAAATCAAACATAAAGTCGATACATTTTACATTGGTAATTTAAACCATACGAAAACAGAAGAAATATTGGCTATTATTTTTTAATGTTGCTATAATTGCTATTTACCCAGAAAATGTTTCAAAACAGTCTCATTTGGGGCAGGCAAGTGGAAGAAGGTTAAGACCCCAGAGTGAGGGCTATTTTAGAATTATCAGGGAAAAGGGGAAAGCAATTATTCTCAAGAAGACATATAAAATAACTTAAAATCTGTTTTTTAACTGCTGGTATAGCCCTTGTCAGTACTGGTTTCTAACTTACTTTCAGTCTTGATGCTTTTGAGAAAAGAAAGTAGACACAAATGACATTAAAGCGCATATCAAGCTGACTGCCACCTTCTTTTTTAAAAACCCTTTTTGCAAAGACGGATGGAGTTTTGATAATAGTCTCCTGACTATGAAAAGCTGACCCGGGTGCACAACGGGGGTGTGAGAGGAGGGGAGGTCTAAGAGTGGGGGAGCATTGTGATGGTGAATACCTCTGTTCAGAGGCCAGTAAGATTAAATAAAGTCTATTTTACCTGTGTTCTGCATGCCTTCAAAGGCATAGGATTGGTCTCATAACTAGTTTCTGGGTGTTGCAAATTGACCCACATGGGCCTTGAACCTGTGATCACGATCTTGCTTGTTCCAAGGCCTAATACCTTTGTGGTGAGTATAACATTGCATAATTTCTGAAAGGGAAAGTTCCTTTAGAATCCACTAACCTCCCTCCAGGCATTCTGCACATAATATGTGAGCACCTCTAACCAAATCTATTCTAGAAAAGCCCAATGTCTAATATGTTGAAGTCCCTTTGTAAGATACACTTCAACAGCTTCTGAAATGTTGTACCCCACTGCCACTACTTTGCAGGTAAAAAAAAAAAGAAAGAAAGAAAGAAAGGAAAAAAAAAAAAAAATCCAAGGCCCAGAAATGAGATGTAGGATTCAAACCCAGGTTCTG
Source organism: Mustela nivalis (assembly GCF_964662115.1). Lineage (NCBI taxonomy): Eukaryota > Metazoa > Chordata > Mammalia > Carnivora > Mustelidae > Mustela > Mustela nivalis. The sequence continues at coordinate 50,690,058 of NC_139023.1, read as the reverse complement.
AGTTCATATGCATTGCTAGTGCTTCTGACCTGCACTATGGTTCTATGCACTGGTTACATTTATACTACCCTATGGACACTCTTCAGCAGGTGTATCTGTTAATAAAAACAGAAGCCATCAAAAGAAATACTCCATAAACTAATATTTAAAACAGGCATACTGATGGTTGGAAAATGAGAAAGTATTAATTATGAAAATACATTTAAGTCCAATAAACATTTCTATTTACCTTGCTACTTGAAAGCTGGAAATGGCTCTGGTAAGTAAAAAAAAAAAAGTTAGGATGTAGGTCTATCTAGGGAAACAGCCTAGCAGAGTCATTAAAAGCATTAAACTTTAGGGTCAGACACTGAGATCATCTTTTAGCTAAGTTATTTACTAGCCATGTGGCCACAGGTAGGTTACTTCATCCCCCTGTGTCTCAGTTGCTTCCCAGAGATACATACAAGAGACTAAAAAATGACATTCATAATAGAAATGTAAGTCCTGCTCCTTTGTGTAACTATGTCATCAATAACATGCCATGGATTAATTTTTTTTTTTTGGATTTCCCATACTGTGAAGATTTTGTGCATTAGATTTTATTGCATTGTTCTTGTGTTAAAATTTTAACTTTGTTACACATATATGTATAATCTTATACATATATGTGTAATATATATATTTACAAATATAATTCTAAAATTATAATTTTAAAATCATCATAAATTTTTTATGAATTTATTTAGTATTATTTATTTATTTTTTAATATTCCAAGAGCAGAGCCTGAAGGGGGGAAATATATGAACCGCCTTGGCATTCCAGACCTTGGAAGGTCTTGACTCAAATTCACTGATGCTTAATTTCTTTATATATAACATGGATGGCTATTAATGCACACCATAACATTTCTGGTAAAGATTAAACAAAATAGTGCATATAAAGGAGCAGCACAGTGATTGACATAGAGTGGGCCTTCATTTGATTACTGTTGTTGTCATCTTAAAGAAGGGAAAAAATCATTCTTTTTAAGATTTACTACTGATCCTCTAATTACTCAGCATATTTCCCAAGTTCAAGAAAGGGATGGTAAGTAATAATTTTATAAACTTCTGAGGATGTCTCCCATTTTCAGAGTCTCTGGATAAGATGGAAGATTTGTTCTCATTAACCCTTTTTCTTCCATGGTTAAGGATAGTGGGCAGAGATGCCATAAAGATAGGAATAGGCATTTAAAGACATGCGTGAGACTGATAATATCATAGTAAGTGGTACATAATTATAAACCTAATTCCTAATACAACTTCAAACTTCGAAAGAAACCAGAAAAAGCTGAGGAATGGCCATTACTCTTTTTTTTTTTTCTAATTTAAATTCAGTGAGCCAAATGATAGCACATCATTAGCTTCATATATAATGTTCAATAATTTATATGTTGCATATAACATCCAGGGCTCATCATATCATGTGCCAGAATCCCTATCACCCAGTTACTTCATGCCCCCACCCAACTCCCTTCCAGCAACCCTCAGTTTGTTTCCTATAGTTAAGACTCTGTGATGGTTTTCCTCTCTCTCCGATGACTTCCCAGTCTATCTTCCCTGCCTTCTCCTATGGTCCTCTGTCCAGTTTCTTATATTCCATATATCAGTGAAACCATACGATAATTATCGTTCTCTGATTGACTTATCTTGTTCAGTATAATAATACCCTCCAGTTCAATCCACATTGATGTCAATGGTAAATATTCATCCTTTCTGATGGCTGAGTACTATGTCATTGTATATATGAACCACATCTTCTTTATCCATTAATCTATTGATGGGTATCTTGGCTCTTTCCAGAGTTTGGCTATTGTGGACATTGCTGCTATAAACATTAAGGTACATGTGCCCCTTCAGATAACCACATTTATATCTTTGGAGTAAGTACCTAATAGTGTAATTGCTGGCTTGTAAGGTAGCTCTACTCTTTTCATTGAAGACTCTCTGCTCTCATATTTTAAATAAACATACCCAGGTTTTTTGTAGAAGCTAATCAACAGAAACAACAAAAACTGAACTCATGGATCTAAGAAAATTGCAGATGAAAAGCCAAAATGGAGCATCCACAGGACGATTAGGCACGTAGCCAGATGACCCTGCATGCAATGGAATTTCTGCTGTTTGCAATGGGCAAAAAGGTAAGTCATAAAGACATGCCAGCTGTTTTGCAAAACTCGTGTGGATAATTCTAACCTATGCTGAAGCAGAAGACCCCCAATATCCAGATCTTCCATTTCCCACTTAGAGGCACAGCTGCAGCTACCTGCATAGATCCCTGGAAACTGTCCTTCTTCCCCTAACAATACTAGGAGTCCCTTTTGGTTTTTGTCATTTTGCATTATTGTGGATGGATAAAGGAAAAAACTAATTTTAATATAGTAAAACATAGCAAAAGACACATTTGTCAAAAATTTCCATAGTAGGGGCACCTGGGTGGCTCAGTTTGTTAAGCATCTGCCTTTGGCTCAGGTCCTGATCCCAGCATCCTGGGATTGAGCCCTGTGTTGGGCTCCCTGCTCAGCAGGGGAGTCTGCTTCTCCCTCTCCTTCTGCAGCTCCCTCAAGCAATGCTCACACAGTCTCCCAAATAAATAGAAATCTTTACAAAAATAAAAATAAATAAAATAAATAAACTTACAAAGAAAAAGATTTATTAATTTCAAACAGATTTATTAATATCAAAACAATCGATATCTAAATCCTCTGTATCTTCTTTGGCTCCATTTTGGCCCAAGCAATTCCTCTGATTGGACATATACTGTTGTGGCTCCCACCTATAGAAGAATACTGCATTCCTTTCAAACATTTTATTTCAAACACCCTCTTAAAACCTTTGAAAAGGAATGCATAAAAATAAAACTGGAATGTCTCAGCTTTGTTACTTTTTTAAGATGAGAGCATAATGCACTTACTGAGGTAACATTGCCTCTCTGTGATTTAGAGGAACAGCTTGATGATAAAATATACAATAATTTGTCCATAAAACTTTTGTTTTTTGTGGGTTTTTTTTTTTAATGTCATCAATTGCGCTGGATCTTTACCTCATCAGAGCCTTTCCAAGTGTATCATTGCAACAGATCATCTCTCCCCATTACTGTATCCATTATCTATAGAGCAAGTTCATCCAATTTTTCCAACAGTTTATGAGAAAAAAAAAAAACAAATAAAAAAGGCCTACTTTCCCATATATCAGTGTGATTTATGCTAGTGGTAAAGCCCAAGTATTTGTATTTTCTCTGGCTTTTCTATTTGCCTAACATATGAAGTGGCAGAGTTAATATTCCTCTGAAAAACTCTGCTCTGGTCTCTACTGATTTGAACATAAAGTTCAAAAGGAGATTGTATCTTATAAAGACTCTAAGCTTACCGCATTAAATTAACAATACTAATCTCTGTGTTTCACATGGCACTTACTCAGAGAAGTTTTATAGACCTTAAGTGAAAATGCCAAAGCTGTCTTTTAGATAAAAGGCATTAATGGAAACTCCTCTAGACATTCCTTCAGGTCTTTTTAAAGGATATACTTCAGCTTGTGGTAGTCAATAAGGAGTTAGGGGTGGACCCAATGTAGATTTTTTCTTCTCTCTTTACTTTTCCACAACTCCAGACTTCTCTAAACCTCACTGACCAGGGAGACATAAAAAGAGAAGAGAGGAGCATGAAGGAAAAATGAACAACCACTCATAAATGTGAAAAAATAAACAAGAACAACAAAACAAAGCAAACATTATCATCATCATACTAAAAATACTGAGAGGGAAACAAGACACCAACATCATTACAAGATCCAGTTATAGTCCCCATGCTGTAGGAAGGGGACAAAGCCAAACCCAAACCCAAGCAATTCTGCACAAGGGATAAAGAGATGGTAGGACAAGAAAGAGGAAAGTTACAGAAAGCTTCCTTGATTCTGTAAGCCTTGCCTTATTCTGTTTGGGCTATAGCAAAATATCATAGACCAGGAGCCTTATAAATACATTTATTTCTCACAGTTCTGTGAAATCCAGAACCACAGCGCCAGCACATTGGGTGTGGCAGCTGGTGAGAGCTCAGTTCCCAGTGCCTCCCATGAGGGATGCTACGGACCTCTCTAGGATCTCTTTTATAAAGAGGAGCAATCCCATTCATGTAACCTAAACACACCCCAAAGGCCCCACCTCCTAATACCATCACATTGAACATTAGGATTACAACAAGAATTTGGAGGAGGGGCGTAGAGGACTAGGGAAGGAAGGATGTGGGCACAAACATTCAGACCACAACCAGATCACAACACAATTCCTGCTCATCTCACTTTAGCTTTTGAATTCTCCTTTACACACCTGTCTATGGTTTAGCAAATATTCTTTTGTAGCCCCAACCCCCTCTGTTCTTTATTTCATGTGTTCTTTAACTCAAAACCCTTCTTTTGAAAATCTACTATATGCTCAGCTAAGATTAAAGACATAGTACATAAATAATGTAATTACTAATCTCATTGGGCTCAGTCTTGGGGTTGGGGCGTGTGAGGGAGGACCCTGGAGAAAGAGTAAGGGATGGAACTTCACAGCCCTGCTATGATAGGAATCTGCCCAAGGCACTCTGCAAATCCACCCAATAGCAATGGACCCAGACACAATTCTGTGTTTTTATACTAAAATCGCCAATTCATGATAACTGCCTATGTGCAATGACACAGGCAAGTCTTGCTCCGAAAAAAACATGAGACAGAAAATATTGCCCCCTTTTTCTGTAAGTTGGTGGTCTCCACTGTGGATATGGAATAAGGTATGGGAAGAAAATATTGATAAACTATTATGAATAATGCTTTTATTTATTTTTTTAGAGAGAATTAAGTTGCACTAACTCTTAATAAGCACATTGATTGTATGTCACTAAAGCACAGAAGTACACAATGGAAGGAAAGTTCTATAGTGGCACAAGCTATACAGTGAGGAACCAACACACACCCATTCACACTCAACATAGTGCAACATCTTCTAGTTCGTGTGTGGCTGGTTAGGGAGATTTCTTGAACACACTGTTTGGAGGTTATTCCATTCCCACTCAGTTTTACAAAAGAGATAACAGAAACAGATGATTCATAAAAATATGATCTCCCTGATATGAGGAAGTGGTGATGCAATATGGGGGGTTAAGGGGGTAGGAGAAGAATAAATGAAACAAGATGGGATAGGGAGGGAGACAAACCATAAGTGACTCTTAATCTCACAAAACAAACTGAGGGTTGCTGGGGGGAGGGAGTTTGGGAGAAGGGGGGTGGGGTTATGGACATTGGGGAGGGTATGTGCTTTGGTGAGTGCTGTGAAGTGTGTAAACCTGGTGATTCACAGACCTGTACCCCTGGGGATAAAAATATATGTTTATAAAAAATAAAAAATTATAAATAAAAAAATAAAAATTAAAATTAAAAAAAAAAACAAAGCTTGGGTTAGAAACAATATTCATAATGCTTGCCCAAGACAAGAACATAGCAGAGGTGACTCTTCTGATCATTAGCAGACCTTGGTTTCAGTCAAATGATGGGACAAGGAAAAGATATAGTCAGATCAGATGTGAATGAACCTCTGACAATGTGAAATTATCAAGATGCTATCAGGTATCACAGTTACATTCTATATCTTAAAAGTGAACTTCATCCTAGAGGTATTATGTGGACTTTTAACCACTGTGTTATTAAGGCATGGATGGGAGGGAAAATGTATATTATGGTTCAATAAACAGAAGGTATGATTGGTTCTTTTATGTTGATATACATGTGTATGTAATAACCTTTTCAACCATTCAAAGTACAATCCCTTAATATGTAAAATAAATTTGGAACTGAAGTGTAATAAAAAAGAAAAAAAGATCTAGATTTTCAAAAATAATTGAGATGACATAATATTATTTTTCTCACAAAGTTATTGTAAATATCCTGTTATTTATACAAGAATATATAATATATATTATTCTAACATTTTAATAAGAAAAGATTTGAATTTTGTTAATTAGTAAAAATATTTAAATATTTATTATATACCTATCTCACTATTTTACATTTTAATTTTTACATGTGTTATAATTTGTACACAGTTTTAGTATGTGTGTGATTTATAAATAAGGACATATTAAGGAGTATGTGCTATCTATATCTATTTCTATATATTTTTTTAAATTGTAAGGCAGACAATCAACAATGTGATAACCATTGTCGTTGATCACAGGGAACCACTTCAGGCGGAAGTCAAATCTGTGTTCTACTGTCTCCACCTGGGATTAAAGAAAGGGCCTGGGAAAATATATATATATTTTTAAATTTATTTTTTATTTATTTTCGGCATAACAGTATTCACTATTTTTTCACCACACCCAGTGCTCCATGCAATCCATACCCTCTATAATACCCACCACCTGGTACCCCAACCTCCCATCCACCTCCAATTCAAACCCCTCACATTGTTTTTTAGAGTCCATAGTCTCTCATGGTTCACCTCTCCTTCCAATGTCCCCCAACTCCCTTCTCCTCTCTAACTCCCCATGTCCTCCATGCTATTTGTTATGCTCCACAAATAAGTGAAACCATATGATAATTGACTCTCTCTGCTTGACTTATTTCACTCAGCATAATCTCTTCCAGTCCCGTCCATGTTGCTACAAAATTTGGGTATTCATCCTTTCTGATGGAGGCATAATACTCCATAGTGTATATGGACCACATCTTACTTATCCATTCGTCCATGGAAGGGCATCTTGGTTCTTTCTACAGTTTGGCGACCGTGGCCATTGCTGCTATAAACATTGGGGTACAGATGGCCCTTCTTTTCACTACATCTGTATCTTTGGGGTATATACCCAGGAATACAATTGCAGAGTCGTAGGGAAGTTCTATTTTTAATTTCTTGAGGAATCTCCACACTGTTCTCCAAAGAGGCTGAACCAACTTGCATTCCCACCAACAGTGTAAGAGGGTTCCCCTTTCTCCACATCCCCTCTAACACATGTTGTTTCCTGTCTTGTAAATTTTGGCCATTCTAACTGGTGAAAGGCCTGGGAAAATATAGTAATAAACAACCTACTTGCAAGAGGTTGGGTGGTGACATAGCCATTTTGTCAAAGCATATCTAAATTAGTATATTTATTAATTCAATTAAATTCATTAAATTATAAATTAAGGAAGACATTACATTTCAAAATAAGCAGTGCTAGTTCTAAAATATTAGGTAGAAGTATGGTCTAAATAACATTAAGCTTATGTGAGGAATCTGCTTCAGCCAGCTAATCTCTAATAGCTGAGGAAGAAAAAAATTTCTCTGACTAAATCAGAGATCCTGGAGAGGGAGGGTTACAAAGTCTGCTAATCTGGTTGGATTTGAGAGCTAATGTCAAGTATGGATTACATCCTTTTTTCATACAAACACATAGGCACACACATATCAGTAAAGCACAGAATGTACATATATACTATGTACATATACATCACTATGTGCCTCTCTATTGCTTGAGTACCTGCATTATGTCAGGATTTACTAACATATTGTTTCATGTCTCCATCTCAACATAAAATCCTCAAAAAGCACCCATATATTATGAGGCAAATATGATTTAAAGCCTTTTCTATATTACTCATTTAATTCTCATGAGAGAAAAGCTATCACTGTCCCCATCTTACGGATGAAGAAACTGAGGCATAGAGAGAATAAACCCCAAAGTTATACAGGGATTGGTTGCAAAACCCAGTTTTGAATTTAGGCAGTCTGGTCCAGGGTCCCTATTCCTTCCCACTACATTATTTACTGAGAGGAGAGCCATGGGTCAAAAAGGTCAACTTTCCATACATTTATACCACTTTACTTTTTCCCTCCAATATTATCATCTTTTGCCAAACAAGGACGTTTTCATTAACCTAAACCCCAAAGTGGAAAAGCATTTGGGGTGAAATCTATTGCCTTTTTGTTGTTGTTGGTGGTGGTGGTGGTGTTCTAGGTTGCAGGAAAAGGGCCTATTTGAGGAAACATGGAGATTTTCAAAGTAAAATAAGTGCATGTGCTGTCATTGTGAAAATTATACCTATACCTTAAGAGATCGTAAACTTCTCATGACTACCTCATTTTAAATAATTCTTAAATGTAAATCTTCTAAATTTTCACAATAACATTTGCCTATGCTGAAATATCTGTTAGTTTTCTGTATAAAATATGCATAACCGATAAGATTATATTTTATTGTTTGGTAGAAAAATAATACCCTCACATGGTTTCACGAACAATTTGACAAGTCACACATCTGTAATGGGATGAGATTTGACACACCAAACATGCTTCTGAATTTTCAACAGTAACATCTCCACTACAATTGGAGAAGAAAATCTATCATATTTAACTTACATTTTACACCTCAGTTCCATCTGATAAAATAGGTACACAGAATCTTATGAATGAAAAAGTTTTAAAAATTTTTTGTAGCTTGTTATGTTTATCCCTGTTTTTTAGTCATTCTTTTTCTTTTAATAAAAATGAAGTAAAAGTGGGTTACTCAGTGTCATTTTGTTTTTACTTGTTTCTCACAGGTCATATCCAGAATTGACTAAGCACCATAAGTGTTCAACAGATTTTGATTTTATTTTTATCACATGCCTCATAAAACTGATTTAGAAACTTAAAAATGTGTCACTAAAATATTGAATTATGAACAGTCAGACCTTATTGAATTTCCCAAATCTAACAAGAATGGTTAGCTATGAAAGCAAACAGATATTCTTCAAATGTAGCCAGCCACATAAAGGCTTTCTTATAAGGATCTAGAAGATTCTGAGCCACCATGATGGAGATCATGCCAATTTTTTCAGAAGCCAATAGCTTATTTTTGGAAGACTCTTCCTTCTGCATGGGGGTCTGATAACATTCTCATCACAGAGTGATTTGGACCTACTTTAGAATTATAATGGAGGCCAAAGAAATGTGGGGAAAATTCCCACCACGGGCACAGGTAGAATTATTACCTACATGGACATCCTTCTTACATTATCTCTGCTTCACAAAATCTTCATCACATTTCAACTGTCAGCAGAAACCAGTTCTTCTCTTGGCTATACCTCATCATTTTCTCTTAGTGTATTTATATGATTTATAAACCCTTTCTGCTAACAATACTCAGAAGCAAGAGTGTTATGACACTTGGACCTCCAAACCAGAGTACAAGCCTGAAACCTGTACTCCAAGGCACATGTTGAGAGAACAAAACCCTACTGTCTTGCAAGAGTCAGTATTCATTTTAAAGGTCTAATGATTCCCAGGAAGAAAATTAGTTATAAAATTGAGTTATACACCAGCAATTCCCCTTTGACTCAAAGGTCATACTTCAAGCAAATACATCCTCCTGGAGCCTAGTCCTGCAACTTGAAGGAAACAAATCCTCCTGAATACGAAGCCTTGTGCAGTAAAGCTGCATACTTCACAGACTTCATAGAACTTGACTGATGCTTCCTTAACACACAAAGCAGGGATACAACTGATCTCATTTAAGATATGAGACCTATAACACATCTGCCCTGTGATCATTCCTTAATCTCTGTTAATGTTGGTTTCCACCTCTGAAAAGGGGGAAAGAAACACCCTTTCCCAGAGCTGCTGGGGATTTTAATGGAGGTAATAATCTCCTGTTCATCTGTTCATAATTTACTTATCACTTGTGGGGAGGGGAAGGTCAGGGTGTATATGTGTTTGGTTTTTATCAGTCTAGTATATATTTATGGGTAGTTATGTTTGTTTTCTTAATCTCTTCTGTCTAGCTTAGACTCCATGGAAGTACCATGGTCTCTTTAATAAAGGATAGAGGGAGGAGAAGGAGACTTTTGGGACTACACTGTCCTAATTATCTATTGCTGTATAACAAGTTACCCTCAAATTTTATGGATTAAAACAGTAACTATTTATCTTGCAGTTTCTGGTGGGTCAGGACTTTGGAAGTGGTTTAGTTGGGTGGTTCTGGTGCAGGTCCTTCATGAGATAGCACTCAAGACATAGGCCAAAACAGTGGGTATCTGAAGATTTGATGGAATCCAATGATCTTTCAAGAAGGTACATTTACATGGCTATTGATGGATAGCTCACTTCCGCACAATGTGGGTTTCTCCATAAACTAACCAGATGACATGGCCAGGGGCGTCCCCAGAGAGATCCAATAGAGACAGAGTGATTACAGTGAAAACCACAGTATGGTTTTTTTTTTTTTTATAAAGATTTTATTTATTTGTCAGAGACAGAAGGAGAGAGAGCAAGGGAGCACAGGCAGACAGAGAGGCAGGCAGAAGCAGAGGGAGAAGCAGGCTCCCTGCCAAGCAAGAAGCCCGATGTGGGACTCTATCCCAGGATCCTGGGATCATGACCTGAGCCGAAGGCAGCTGCTTAACCAACTGAGCCACCCAGGCATCCCCACAGTATGTTTTATAATGTAATCTTGGATGTGACATGCCATCCTGTCTATCATATTCTAATGATCACAGAGATCAACCCTGTGACAACGTGGGAAGAGACAACAAGAGTCTGTAAATGCCAGTAGCATTTACCTAGCATCTCTTGAGTTATAAAGCACTTGTCACAAATAAACAACTCTATGAAGTAAAAAATCAGAGTTTAAATTACTTGCACATGGCCATTATTACTCAGAGGTTGTACTCAAAATGACTGAGAAGTGCATGCTACTGGGCACCTGAGTGGCTCAGCTGGTTAAGCATCTGCCTTCAGCTCAGGTCATGACCCCGGAGTCCTGAGATTGAGCCCCATGTCAGGTTTCCTGCTCAGCAGGTAGTTTGCTTCTCCCCCTGTTCATGCTCTCTCTCTCTCTCTCTCTCACTGACTTTCTCTTTCTTTCAAATAAATAAAATATTTTTTAAAAACTGCATGTTATTTTAACATTTTCTTTACATCTTCTTAGATCTCTTCATTGATTGAAATACCAACTTTTATTCTGATACTAACTAATCTTGAATGAATTACAATAGTCATGGGACTGACTTTAATAACAAAAAAATATAAATAAAATGCAATGCTGACTTATGAAGGCAGAAAGTTAATTCAAATAGATAATAAGGGAAATTTTATTAAAAATGGAAGATTAAAAAAAGAAGAAATCTCTCTTTAATATAATATTATTGGATCTTATCCCAAATCCTATGTTCTAAAAATTTAACTTCTATCTCTGGTGAAATTTAAAAAAAAGAAAAATTTAAAACAAGAGGGAGAGAAGTGTTATTGAATTTATTATCCTATAAAACTATCAATCTACTCTTGAACAACAATCTTAATGCACTGTACCTTCTGAATGAGCTAATGATAATGAATAATGAACTATTCTCCTATGCTTCTAAGTAAATAGCCAACTTTAAAGCTTCCCCCCTCCAAATAGCTGATTTCAGTATAAGTATTAAATACTATCAAATCATTACTTGGCCTATCATTTCTGCTTGACTGAGTTGTAATCAATGTTACTGAAGAACTAGTGAAAGTTTATATGGTAGTTAACTGGCAAATAATTGTACACATGCTTTTCTACATGGTTTTAAACATCCAAACTCATCTGTACACATAAAGATACCAAAATATATCCTAACGCCTCGCAGGGAGTATTAAATAACATAAATGAAGTGGTTCCTGGGTAGCTCAGTTTTTAAGCCACTGATTCTTGGTTTGGACCCAGGTCATGGTCTCAGCATGGTGAGATCAAGCCCCACTTCAGGCTCTGTGCTCAGCGTGGAGTCTGCTTGAGATTCTTCCTCTCTCCTTCACCCTCCCCCTCTATCCCTTACCCTGTTCGCTCTCTCAAGTAAATAAATAAAACTCTTTAAAAAAAAAAAAACAGAAATGGAGATAAAATGGCATCCTATCCACACATTCAATCTTCTTTTTTTTTTTTTTTTTTTCATTTTTTGACTTTTTATTTTTTATAAACATATATTTTTATCCCCAGGGGTACAGGTCTGAACTGCCCTATGACCCAGCAATTGCACTATTGGGTATTTACCCTAAAGATACATTCAATCTTCTAAACTTCAAAAATTCTAGTATATGTGCTGCCGAAGCGAGCACTAAACTTCAAAAATTCTAAAAAAATTGGATTTAGAATGGAGAATATTAATGACCTGTCAGCAGAGTTAAAGTAATATTCACAGCTTTTTGCTGTATCTATTGAATTAGATCCCTAGTTGCATTTTTCTTAGAGTCATAACCAGAAACTTGGCTCTGCCAGACGTGGAAGTCCACAGATCAAGCAGGAGTTAACAATGTGCATAGGTGTGTCTGTGTATGCACACCCATGTCCTTTTTGATGTCTCCTACAGGATTGTGGGCATGGGTTTTTTCTACATGTGATTCAAACAAGGTTTTGGATCTGTATGCGTCTGGGTAAAAGTATCTTTGAAGAGAAAGAGTGTATGGTGATTATTGGGGCCATTTAGTTCCTCCTGGTTATGATGAGTGAGTAATGTTCCTTAACTGTTTTGAATATTACCTCTTGGAGCCTGCAGCGTTATCACTTCTGCAAGTTATCTGAGAAGCAGAGCTGTACTACACTCAGCTGTTTCCAACTGTAACCTTTCTCATTGGACTTTTGAGAAACAAAGCTTGGATTGAGTACCTTTGCCCAACAAATCAGGAACTAGAACTGGTCTTGTTGCGCTTATTTCATGGGTTTTCGCCCTATGCTGTGATATCTTCAAATATGACAGCCATAGTCATGCCTGGAGAAGCATCTCCAAAGCTCAGTCATCTGTGGGCCCCATTCATGGTTGTGCAGCGTCCGTGGTCCCCTGAGGACCATTCCACCAATTTTACCCTATCTGTGTAACCTCTGGATTGATGTTTTCAAAATAAATCCATTTTAGTTAAATAAATGTATCATAACATGAAAATGTTCATTCTCGTGGAAAGAACATTCTTTTCCCATAAATGGACTAAACCTGTTAAAAAAATACCTTCTAAACCAAATGTGAGTATGTTCTCAAAATTTAGGTTTCTCTTCTTACCTTGCTGGAGACTGGATCTCAGATCTGCTCTCTTGTTAAAAACAGAGAGTCATTGGTTTTTCAGCAGTGGTAAAGATAGATTTGCAGGAGCTCAGGGTATCCATGATGTTAAAAAATTGAAAGAAATCATGAAAGGGCTACTTCCTTATTGTATGATCTACCTATTGTTTAATATCAAGTCTGAGTGCCACGTAAAATCAGTTTACTTATCCCAATGTTGGCATCAGACACTAGGAAGACCTGTAGTCTGGACTCCAGCAGAAAGAGAAAGGGGTTCTCACCAGGGGCTGGAGTTCTTGCCCTAACACAGTCACTGAATTTTTAGATAAATCTGGTCTACCAACAAGGGTGTTAGGAGACAATGATACTGAGACAACAATGCTGAGCATTAGGGCATTCAATGAACCTGGCCTCTTGGGGCCTCAGGTTCCTCTGGAAAATGACAGGAATGGATTGAAGAGTCACTGCTTCCCACTACTGGGCTCTAGAGTTCATTATCTTCACCAGCTCTTTTTGTTATCAACATCTGTGACACTCGTGTCTTTTACTTCTCAGAGTCAGGGAGCTTTTGAGGAGTAATAAGACCTCCCCTACTTTTAAGAAAGATAAACCAGAAAATAGGAAATGAATTTTATCATATTCCTAACTCAATCACCTGCCTATAAAACTCCAGTGACATTTCCAAAGTTAAATCATAACCTGGATAATTCCTCCTCAAATCTTCTCCACAGATGACTCTTCCTTTGGAAATTCTAGTGAGGATACTCAATGAACTCTCCGTTCTAGGTGAAGAATGATTATTTTTAGATGAACAAGAGATCCTACTTTCTTCCCCTCATTGCAGCAGAGATGTTTCACGCTTCTTTTGACTAGTCCAAATTCAGAATATAGCTATGTCTGAAAGATCCTGTCAACAGAAATATATTCATTCAAGAAATGTTGTACTCCTTCATATATGAATAAATCAGCTCTGGGTTTGAAGTCTATTTTATGCTATGAAACTTCTTCTTTCTTAAAGATGACTTATACGATTTTATCCCACTATATTCTTCCTATATTTGGACTATTTTGTGTCTCAACATTGCTTATCATCACCTGCATTTGGAAAGAGGGGACACCATCAAGTCAGAAAATATATGTTACAAATCAAATTTGGATAACTTCAGACATAATACATGAAACACTGAACTATATCAGCTAAGCTTACATAATTAATACTGTAATCACCTTCTGTAATGATAAAGGGCTATTTTAAAGGAAGAAGCCAAGTACTATGTGAAAAATATGATTGAGGTGATTTAAGAAACACATAAAATTGAGTTAAGCGTCTTTTTATCCATCAATCTTCGGAATATGCATTGGAAAGAACATGACTCAGGTATCTTAGCAGAGATAATGGATATCTATAGAAGTACTTTAAAACTAAGGTTGGAGATCTAGATTATAAAATAGCTCATACAAGAAAACAGAAATGCAAAGTTAAATTTACTTTTAACCACAAAATGCTAATTAAATCCATTGGAAACCCAGATGGGGAGGACGGGGAGTTCCTCAGACCACTCACTGATTACTGATGGTTCTTTTTTATGTTTTCTTTCTTTCTTTTTTTTTTTTTTTCTGGTGGACTTCTTTTGAGTTCATATTTTCAATATTATACACCCAAAGGCTTAAAATGGTAAAAGGCATCCGGCCTGATTCACTTGAAACACCCTATTTTAGCTCAAAGGGTATATAATTAGAATACTAGTATTCTAGCACTTCAAGATATTTTTAAAGGTGTTGCAAAACTGCTATATTATCACAGAAGATTCCTCCCTGGCACAGAAAATGGAAAAGCTGCCCAACATGTTCAGGGTACTCTTGAATCTGTCTTTTTATTGTCCTCATCTTTCCATTTCTGGCCGCCAATAGACCTCTTGACTTTACCTTTGCAGTCAGCCCCTCTTCATCATCTGCTGCTCACCAGGCTTCCTAAAACACTGTGCGATGATAGTGACACATCTCTGTTCCAAGGCTGAAAGGATACCTCATTTAACTGCAATGCATGAAACCCCCGACTTCTCCCCAATCCACATTCCCCACCACTTCTCCCAAACACACTGCTTGACTAGCAGTGCTGTCCAGCCCCCAACTATGGCCTCCACAGTTAAATCCCAGCTGGAGCCACCATTCTCCCCACTGTTTCAATCCTTGACCCTCTCTATAGAGGTCAGAGAACTTACTCTGAAATCATCGGATGGAAAATGGTGTAGGCTTTGCAGGCCAAGCAGGTTGCCTTACCACTACTCAACTCGGCCATTATAACATAAAAGCAACCATAGGTAACACACAAATGAATGAGTTAGAGTCTCACTAAAACTTGTTTCAGGTTCCTACATGTAAATTTCATATAATTATCCTCTGTCATGAAATATTACTCTTCTTCGGATGTTTTATCAATCACTTACCAATGTAGAAACAATTCTTAGTTAACGGACCATACCAAAACAGGCAACGGGCAGGACTCGGCCCATAGGCTATAGTTTGCTGACTCCTGCTCTATTGTATAGTTCAAAAGAGCAGCCAGTGATGAGCATGATTGAATTTAACTCCCTGCTCGGAGTCCTGCAGAGGCTGTCAGTGCTACTCAGAGCAAATGCTCAGCTTCTCACCATGGCCTGTAAGGTCTTATATATTTTGGGCCCCTTTGTTTGTCTCCCTTTATCTCCAATTACTCTCTTTGGTATTTTTCTCTGCTCTAGCTAACTGACCTACTTTCAGTTCTTTGAACACACTGAGCACAAGCCTGTCTCAGGGTCTTTACCCTGGAAGGTCTCTGGCCTGGAATCTGTTTCTCCATATATTTCTATGGCTCCCTTGCTTGCTTCAAGATTTTGACCTAATGCCATTCTCATCAAGAATCTCTCCTGACCACTTGATTGAAATTGTAACCATCCTATTACAAGCCCATTGTGCCCCCCTAAATTTCATATACTGAAGCCCTTTCCCCTACTATTTGAGAACATAAGGGTATTTGTAGATAAGGTCTTTAAAGAGATGATTCAATTAAGTAAGGCCATTAGAATGGGGGTTAATCCAATCTGCCTGGTATTTTTATAGGAAGAGGAAATCTGGACACATAGGAACCTATCAGAGAGAGGAATGGCCATGTGAGGACATAATGAGAAGGTGGCCAGCTGCAAGCCACAGAGAAAGGCCTCAGAAGAAATCAAGTGTGCCAACGCCTTGGGCTTGGACTATGAGAAAATAAATTTTCTCTAGAACTGAGAAAATAAATTGTTGTTTAAGCCACCAAATTTGTAGTATTTTGTTGTAGCAGCCCTAGCGAACTAATACACACCCCAACCTCCATAGCCCTCCCAAACCCATTTACTTTGTTCTATTTTTACCCAGAGCACCTATCACCCACAAATATACTATCTAATCAACTTAATATGATTATTATCTGGGAGTTAGTGAGATTCTAACTCATTCTACCCCCCCCCACTACATGATAGCAATGAACCTTTGTTTACTGATGTATTCCAAGTTCCCAGAGGAGTGTCTAGAGGAGACCAGACATGTAACAAGTATCTGCTGTATGAATGAACCTTAGAAATATATTTATCTCTATACATCCCCTTCCTCTGTTCTCTGTTCTTCCTGGGAAGTCCAATCACCAGCTCAGCATCTCCAAACCCAGAGCCACTAAAAGCCATATCAAAAGTTATCAACACTAAAATGTCTCTTGCCACAAAACAGAGTGAACCCTCTCTTTGGATTTTATTGATACACTGTCTATTCCTCTCTCCTGGCACTTAACTTATTCAAGTCTGCATTAAAGTTATTTTCTATATGTTCTAATTCCTCTGTTAAATGTTGAGCTTCTTTTTTTTTTTTTTTTAAGATTTCTATTTATTTATTTGACAGAGAGAGATCACAAGTAGGCAGAGAGGCAGGCAGAGAGAAAGGAAGGGAAGCAGTCTCCCTGCTGAGCAGAGACCCTAATGCGGGGCTCGATCCCAGGACCCCAGGATCATGACCTAAGCCAAAGGCAGAGGCTAAACCCACTGAGCCACCCAGGCACCCCAATGTTGAGCTTCTTTATGATACAGCTGGTGTCTCATGCAAGTTCCTACGCCTCACTATACCTTCTTAGTGTGCCACACACACTTGAGGCAAGATAAACCTTCATGAGCTCATATACTTTATTATTATAAAAATATGTTACTGAGCAATTACCGTGTGTCAGGCTATGTCTTAATTCTGCACATTACCACATGATTAACAAAATCTTTGTGATGGTGGCACTGTCATTAACCCCTTTTACAGATGAGATCACTGAGCCTGAGAGAAGTTAAGGAACTTGCCCAAAGTCACACAGCTAATGCCTGGTGAAGCCATATTTCAAGAACAGGACTGTCCTATAGAGGTCAGGATCGGGAGTATACAATCTCATGAATAAAAACGAAAAGAGTGTTTAAAGTAAGAACATCAGTATCATGTTAAATGAAAAAAGAAAAGAAAGAAATATCATTCACCTAAATTTTTAGAAGCTTGAATAGGCTGACTTCACATCTATGATGACTGCTTTTCTTGTTCTGAACTTAGAGTATAGTCATTGTGTATTCTTTAAATTTATATATGGACTCTGAGAATTTAAAATTTCATTATTTCATAACAAAATACTTCTCCAGATTGATCTTAATTTATTGGTAATAATTGAAATAATCTTAAAACATAAGTGAATTATATTAAATACATTTGGTTTTCCTAAATTCCTAAATATAAGTATGTCTCCTATCTTCTTGCAGTATCTCATAAAGAATTTGAAAAGTCAGCAGGTTTACTATTGACTTCTGAAATAGATAATTTCTACTTTTTATTACTGCTGTTAATTCCATGGCATCTTATATCCCAGAAAATAGGCAAAATTTTATCCATTGATGAAGAAAAACACTTTATTAGCTACTAATTTTGAAAATGTGAGAACATTACACTCATGAATTTTTGGCAGAAACATTTATGTTGCACATAGTGAAGCAACATATAAGTTATTGACAATTTTGGGGTAGGAGAGGACTTTTGGTGAAAGTATTACAGCATCACTGAGTATAATCATTTAAGTATACAGATTTTAAATTGTATCATTTTTGAAGGAGATCTTTAAGTTAGGTGTTCTATTTACTTTTTGAAAATTTTAAAGATTTTTATTATTATTTATTTATTTGAGAGAGAGAGTAAAATCGAGAATGAGCATGAGAAGTGGGAGGGTCAGAGGGAGAAGCAGACTCGCTGCCGAGCAGGGAGCCCAATGAGGGACTCCATCCCGAGACTCCAGGATCATGACCTGAGCCAAAGGCAGCTGCTTAACCAACTGAGCCAACCAGACATCCCTACTTTTTGAAAATTTTAAATTGTTATCAACCAAACCCACTTTGACCTTCTCTGAGGGCTCCAAAATAATGGAGTGATGTCAGCTGCTAATAAGCTTCATATGATTTGTCAGCATCCAAACAGAGCTTAACACTACTTGAATGAATACTGATCCCCCAACTACCGTCCTTAAAATGCTGACTTTGAAAAGCCCTTGCTGGCAGCTGGAATTGCATTTGCTTGATTTTTCGGATGAAAAAACCAGTGTCATGGGATTCCTGAATGTAAACTGGCTTAAGATGGCCCACTCAGATGAGGTGGTGCTAAGACTACTTCAAGACATCTTTGCTGCTCTGGCAAGGCATTTCTCTCAGACCAAGTCACCACCACAGGCACTTATTACAGTGTAAGGCTGTGAGAACAATGTGCTTCTGCAATGGTAGTATCACGGACTAGTCACAAGACTAACTAGTCTCTTGACCTTGGTAAAATCACTCCAGCCACTTGGACCTCCATATTCTCTTCCAAAAAGAAAGAAGTCAGACCAAATGATTTTTATGGTCCATTGAGAGTCCTCATGTCTCTGATCCAACAATATATTCCAACACAACTATTTATATAAGTAGCATGAAACACATAACATTGTCTTTGTTAATGTCATATGTTGTGCACTCTCACTAATTGAGCTCCAACAAATTTCTTAAACCTTCAGAGATCATGAACTATGCTTCTACTTAGAGACAGGCTAGGAGGGCCTGATTGGAAGGCACAATTGCATGCATTTGGGTAAATGCCCAGCAGTTGGCTGTATAGTTTCCCTTGGGGGACTTTAGTAGACACAGCATAAAACTGATCTTTAAAGTTCTAAAAGCCTTTTATAGAACTGGCCTCATACCTCTTTGACGCCTTTTGACTTTTGTTTGGCTCAAGGAATTATAAGATGGTATGAAACTCTTCTATGTATACCCCATAATAAAACAGGCTCTATGTATCTTAGCAGCATATTACAGAAGAGGAACATAACTGATTTGGCAGGCTTTAAGGTTCTTCTCCTAACCTGGTGACCTTGCCCAATGAAAATCTTACCATGTAGAGGTGATAATACTGAGCTAGGAGAAGTTACAATTTTCTCAAAGTTAGAAACAAGCTGGAGAAGAAAACTGCAAACAGAAGACAGAAAACTGAGATCCCAACAATATGTATTTTTTGTTACACTTCTAAAACTACAGCACATCCAACATGGTGTATTTTCTTATCTTCAGCAGGTTTACAGTAGCTAAAGACTGAAGAATCCATAAATTTCTATTACCTTAAAATTATTAAAATACAATCATTATCCATATAATATGTTCACTGTAGGAAAGTGAGAAAATACAAATACATAGACATTTATACATAAATTACTCAGAGGATAAATGACTTTTGAAACAAATGGACAAGTATATACAGCACCTACCCCTATCTTTAATTGTGTAGTTATACCTCCTCTGTGTACAATTAGAGAGAATTCAGACTTTCTGGGCTCTGGATTATGTACAACAGTTACTATAATGGGGAAAAGTACTGGGCAGAGATAAGAAAAGGCAGAACCACAACAGAGATCAGAATGGGTAGCTGACATGACCAAGATCACAAGAAGTGATAGAGGCAAACAAAAACAATCCTACCAAACTGGGGGAAGACAAGCAGAAAAACAGAAAAGGAAGATGTAGCTTTGGCCCCTAAAAACCAGTTCAGTGCAATGCACTCATACATTAGATGACAACTTACTGAACATTTACTATGTGCCAGGCAAGATCTAGGCGCTCGATTACAATAATGAATAAAACAAACATGGCCCTTAAAAAGGAGTTTACAGGGGCTCCTGAGTGGCTCAGTGGGTTAAAGAAATGTAACATTCACTCCCTGATCACTGTTAGCCACAGAAATAATATCTCTAGACAAGGAATATAATCTTCTGGTGGGCTTTGACGGTAGTTTCTGCAGTAATATGGTTGTGGAGGCATTCTTTCTTCTACAAATAATACCACTGATCCTCTCTCTCCCAGCTGCTTCCAACCTACCTTCCTTGGCTCCCCCCTTACCAGCCTCTCTCTCTAATTCTTCAGAGGAACATATCTTAAAGGCTTACTGACTCCCCTGGGTTGCCCATTGTGCTTGCCTCTTGGCCAAAATCGCATGAGACAGTTCCCCCTCTGCTTTTCAAAATCTTAGCACATGTTGGTGTGCTGAATTGACTGTCTTGCATTTATTGGCTCTACTGACAGGGTAACATAGGACAGGAAGGAATCACGAAGAAATAGTTTATAAAACCACAAGGCTCAGCCTTTAATAACCACTTAATAAATGTTAGTTGAATAAATAAATGGCAATTCCAGTTATTGAAAACAAATAAAATCAAAGGCAAAAGGGTTTAAAAATTGCAGTCATTTATCCAAGTTACTTTCTATTTATTCCTAATTACTAGGCAGCACAACGATGATGAGGTATCCAATTACCTTTGGGGAAATTCAATCTGAAACAAACAAAGTGAAAACAAAAACAGAACATCCTAGAGACACCAGATCAGTAATAATGATAAAAGTTACCATTTGCTGGATGCTTCACAATACCGGAAATAAATGGAGGAATATTCCTATTTCATAGATGGACTGACCCAACTCAGAGCAGCTGGGTGACTTTCACAACTGTATGATCAAGAACAAGGCTGAGATGCCAACAGGAGCCTCCCACCCCTTCCCCTGGGCATACCCTTGCCCTCCAGAAGCACAGCTGGGCTCTGAGCAGAGAGAACAGCTCTCCTGGAACACATTTTCAGAACACTTTTTTTCATTTTTAATGTAATATATTTATGTTATGGTCATTGAGACCGTGATAAAAAGACATTAGAGGAAGCAAAACAGAGCCCAAGAGTGAGCCAGACTCGAGACACAGAATGGAGGGTGTCAAATGCTGGAATGTTTTATATGAGGTTACTCCCCCAACTTGGTGAAGTTCTTTCTCCTCTCCCTACCCCCGGCCACCCATTCAGTTTTCTCGAACTCACTCGCCTCTGAAAATCATGATTATTGCCCCTCCTCAGCTACTCGGAAATGTGGATCTCCTTCACGGTCCCAAGCATGCACCTTTAAAAAATTAAACATAGATCCCAAATAGAAAACATTTTGAGACATCCTGACGTTACTGCGGTATCTCTATCAGACAGGAGAAATGGATAGTGTTAGGCATACAGCCATCCATTGCAGATGCTTGATAAAGACTAGTTTGTTTATCAGATTGTTTAGCATATACTGCAGAAAATATATCAGTGCTGATTTCTATCACGGACAGCTGGACTTTGCTTTCTTCCACAAGTAAGGGCACCTCCTCAGCTCTTGGCCTCTCCCCACCAACCCACCATTGTATCCCCAAGCTGAAAAGTGAAGTTAGAAAGAAAATACAGTTTATCAAAGATAATTCACCATCATACCCAGCATACACCATCCATAGCCATGTCGTCCAGGTTATAATTCTATTTTGCTATATAACAAATATTGCATTGTTTTCTTGTGCCTTAATCTGACTGATTATGGTGATATCTGCTCTGAAAACAATCAATTTGTTTAAAGGTGTAGGTTCATTTTCCTTATAAGGTTTAAGAAACACACAGAGAAATTCTGGACCAAAGCTATTTGGACAAAATAAAAGATAAACAAGGATGGTGAAAGATGTGGTAGAATGACAGAAATCTTACGAGTCACCCAGGGATATGATTAGCTTCCTCATGCCACTTCCAATATCTTCTGAAGGGAAGCAACACAACCAATGTTAATCATTTTTAAAAAATGAAGCCTAGTCAGTGGTAATACCTATGATGGGTTAAAATAAAATAATAAATACGGCCATGAGCATATTTCTCCTACTTGGAGTGGGTTTTCCAACTAGCTTCTGGAATGGGATTAGCTGGTGGAAGCACTAACAATAAATCTGAAGGTTAGAAGGAAGGAGAGGCCAACAACCATTTTCCCTCTGGAGTTTTCTACTCTTATATCTCCATAGGTTGGCCGTGTCCCAGGACTAAAGGCCACATCTATCAAGCAGCCATCTGCATAGTCTCCCTCTCCAGGCTCCAGAGAGGGGCCCCTCCCTCGGCCCCTCCGTGGTCTGCTGTTACTAGCTTTAGAATACACATCACCTCTGTTGATTCCCTTGCACCCTGCCCACATACACAGACACTCTATTAAATTCTTTTCTTGACTCTGAGATCTCGTCTCAGGAGCATAGCTATTACATGTCACAATCAAGGTACAATGTCCTTAGCAGTCTTGGTCTCATGGTATGAAACTTCAGTATTTCTTTAAGGACTTAAAGGAAGTGTTGATGACTAACTGCTGAAGTTTCTGGTAAGAAATCTCTGATTATCTCAACCAACAGGGACAAATACAGCTCCTTCTATGGATATCAGCTCTTCCCTTTAGACGCTATGCAACATATGGATTACTTTTGTCTATCAGCAACAAATGAGTTTTAAGAGTCTAGCACATCTAAGACTGAGATGGTATCACTGACTAGTTTGAAGTTCTCACAATGATAAAACATTCTTCTTTTAAAGTCTTCAAGCCCTATAAGTTTACCTCATATACTAATTATGTGGTAAGAAACATCAAAGGTCATTAAACACTAACATGAGATATTCTTCTGAAATGAAAGGAACAACCGGTATATATGTGCAAATGTAGGTGTTTTTTTTCCGTGAATCCAGGGATTCTCTACCTAGATTTGGCAACAACGGCAGAGTTTGAGGAGATGAGGCAAGATGCTGAATCCCTCAAAACATCCCTTCACTCCTGAATGAAAAGTTCAACTAATTAACAGAGGCCAAAATAATTCTTCCAATAAAGTTTAAAATGCATACTCTGTTGGGAAAAGCAGTACAATAGCATATATTCCTTGAAAGTCAAGTATAAACATCATCCTTCTTTGCTTTCTTCTTACCTGAGGGCAGGTTTCAATAGAAGCACCAAAAAACTGAGTATATCACGGCAAAACTTTCTGCGCATTTCAATAATCTAAATTTTACATAGTGCTTTAAGGACTATAATCTCACTTGATAGCAAAATTTGAAGGAATTAAAAAATAAAAATTTAATCAAGAACAGCATAAATTCAGAGCTGGCAGGCCAAGGGAAGGGTAACTGCTTATTCATTTGTCACGTGGCAGCACCACATGAACTGGGATATGGAAACACCTGTCATGTTTTGCCAGGATTAAATTTGAGCTGTGTGAATTTTTAAATATGGGAGGACTTTGGGAATACATCCTTTGCAAGAGATGTATCTTCCCAGTGTTCAAATGTGGCGGTGATGGGGACAGAAGAGAAGGTCAGAGGAGATTGAAGACTTGATCTTGTGATTTGTAATCAGGAGGAAGAAAGAAGGGAAAGGCAAAAAGAAGTAGATACAACCAGACAGGCTTTCTTAATTCTCCAATTTCGCTACAACACACCCTTTCTTTTCTCTTCACACTTTAAAAATGTAATATAAAAATATCTTAATCTTTATGTCACTAGCCTTGTGGATGGCCTGATTCACAGTAACTTCAACAATGACTGTAAGGCTGGAAACGATGCAAACTTGCAAAATAAATGTGGCTCGTTTGTGCACATTCTCTCTTTCAATCTAAAATTTCCTACTTGATGAAGTGATGAATGCTAACCTCATGCATTTAATACTATGACAACATTAAATTTGAAATACTTTAATCCACAAGTTAAATAGTAATTCAATGGCTAACAGGATATTTTGATTTAAATTCCTTTTGTTTCCCTAAGGTGGAAAGTTGAACTTGGCCACACCTATATACCTGGCTTCTTTTTTTTTTTTTTTTTAACTTTATTTTTCCAGTTTTCCAAGATTCATTGTTTAGACACCACACCCAGTGCTCCATGCAATACGTGCCCTCCTTAATACCCACCACCAGGCTCACCCAGCCCCCACTCCTCTCCCCTCCAAAATCCTCAGTTTGTTTCTGAGTCCACAGTCTCTCATGATTCATTTCCACCTCCAATTCTTGAAGCCTGAAAGAGAGCCCCAGGAAATATCCACCTGAGGCATTTGTTTGGGGGCACACTTGCTAATAAGAACATGACTTCAGATCTTGATTTTTTAAGAAAACTATGTACAGAGAATTGATAAGTGTCTAAACACCCACCAAATAAGTACTATAAAACATTCCAATACTAAATTTCACACATAAAGAGGAAACAGGTGAAAATCTTGTATCTGTAATATCATTCAACCTTTCTTCATGGGTCAACATTTATAGGACAGGCAATACTATGGGCTTCTATGGTACACAAATTGCCTATCAAATTGCCCACTCAAATTAGCAGTGTCATATTACAATCCTCACAAATTGTTTCCATTTATTTAGATGTATAAGGATATATTGGTTATCATGAGCCACATCTAGAATTGGGCATAAAATGGTACATGAAGATGCAGGTCTCAAATCAATAAAGAATTAGGATAGTTAATAGTGAATTGTACCTCACTACACTGAACATGCCACTGACATGTAATATTTGCTTATTGGATTTCTGACAAATATTATATATAACAAAGGATCTTTAAAAATCCTTTTATTTTCATGATAAGTAAAGCCAAATATACGTGTTTGTAAAACCTACTCTTTGAAGAGTGATTTGTTGTGATAAAAATATGTAAAATGTTCCTGGTAAAATAAAATTATTTTATCTGGACAAATCTTTACCACTGAATTTGTATTCTCTATTACAAAGCTTATCTTAGATGAATTAACAGCTAAATTATTTATTTATAAGCAGTCATAGGCATTGTCAAAACTTATGTGAAAAGCTCTCAGAAAAGGAAGGGGCTTTCCTCTAACTTGTGATAACACCAATAAAACACATCAAAGGAGAGTTTGTATCCATGAAAATTTCTTTGTACTTAAAATTTTCTGTGTTTGTGTAAAGGCATGGATATTTTGGATATCAAATGAAAGGCAATTGCCAACAATACAGAGTATGTATTGGGAAATTAACCTGTTTTCAAATGTAAAGCATCACTGTTTCCTCAGATCACATCTTTAATTGAAAAAGTGAGAATAAAGAGCTTGATGGTAAAATGAAAAAAAGAAATCATGCAAGGCTCTCTAGTATTGTTTTAAATTTTTGATAACTACAAAGATATATGCTGATTGTTCAGGATACAATTAGCAAATGCTTGCATATCCAACCTTAAAGCAAATTTTTTAAACTAATTCAACTCTGCTTCCTACTTCTTCATTAATTACTAGCCAAGGGACTTGAAAATGTCCTAATGAATTTTACATTAGATACTGCAACATGAACAGTGTATATTATCACAGCATCTAGTAAGTGCATAAATTGGCTTTTCCAAGTTGCATTTTCCGTGGTTGTAAAGATTCCAGCTAGATCTTACAATGTTTAATATTAGAGCCTGAGCCGAAAAGATTTTTACAAGAAACAAGTTACTGTAATCACATTTCTCAAGCCATAAATCTATCTCACTACTGTATAATAATCTGTCATATTTCTCAAAGTTCTTGGTATTTTTTTTTTTTCATTTTGTGGCTCAGAAAGAGGAGAAGGTGTCCCACCTATATTGATTTCTAAATATGCATTAAATAGGACTGGAAAAATTGCTGCTATGTCAGTTTTCCATAAATTTCATATTATAAATTGCCATCCAGTTCTTGGACACCCACTGTATTTCAGATTCAATATTTACGGTTTACGACTTCACAACCATTTACCATCTTCATAAAATTCCTTGAAAATGAAAGTTTAAGAAAACTAGACATGGACTGAGCAAAAAAGGCAGAACACTACCCCTAAATCCAGTAAGAAACAGGTAAAACCTTAAAATTGCCTTATCAAAGAGGAAAATACAGACTACCATGGAAACCTCATAGAAAGCTTTCTTTTATAAAATATTTCTCTAACTTGATAGCACGATAAAAGAGCACTGTCCAATGAGACACGCTGTCACAAACAGCACACCATCCTTAATGGAAAGTTTAAAGCCAATGTCATATTGATACTACTGATCACATTGACACGATAAAGCGGCCATACTGACGGGACCATGTATTAGTAACCGGAGTATTAAAAAACTGGGTGGAAAATACAACAGAGCTCAAAGTTAACAAAAGTCAGGTATAGACTCCCAGTTGTTACTCTTAAAATCATCAGAAGTCACCACAATTTGCCCTACTTAAAGACAGCAGCTGATAACAATCCCAATGATGTTTATTAATACTTAATGCTCCCAGAAATTGATTTGCAGAGTTATTCTTTCAAAAGTTTTTTACCTTATCAGGGTGTCGACAGAATCATATATGTAATTCTGCTGTTAATTATAAAGAGTTTATTTCCTAGAGCAAATGTTTCTCACATTCATCTCTCAATCTCTGCATCACGTGTAGGTTTACATGCGGTCCTTCTAGTTACTTAAAACAAATACGCACTGAAAAAGCAAACCTAACAATAGTGCTTCATTGGCCAATATCAAATGGTAGCATGATATCAAGCAACTTTGTCTCTCAGAAGTTTGATGGTCCATTAAAAATGCCTCTTGTCAGAGTCAAAGTAGTCTGGGTCCCACCTGTCACTACCTTAATGATGGCACTGCCTAGCAATTTCACGGGCAGCAAAACTACTGGTTTGGACTCATAATTCTGGAACATCTTAAAAATATTTTTTGCTATCAACACTTAGATTTAAATAGAGTTTCCATTTCAATCGTGCAAATTTCTAAATATTAAAATAACTGCAATGAAACAAATACCAAGCCTCTCATGGACATTATACTCTTAAGCTGTTTTTACATTTTGCTCACATTTTGCCAGAAACTGAGAAATTCAAAAGAAATGGCCTTAACTCTTTCATGACCCCAGCTCTGTGATCAACTACTAGAAATCATCTATGCATTATAATAATCCAAGAGTTCTAGAGAATTTCTAAATACCTGCAAGAGGATAACAGATAAGTGATTTTCCAACAATCTGCAGCAAAGCAGGAGAGAGAAGGAAACCCCTCACACAAGCATGCATTTAAAAAAAAAAAAAAAAATCTTTCTAGTCTGCAGACACGGCTTCCTGAGATTGAGGCACATTTAACAGCAACACTGCCAAAAAGACACAAAAGATACATCCACAGAATCCAGTTCTCGCCCCAAATTAGAGCTGCACTGCACACATTTTTAGAAACGTGAATCTCAGCAAACACAATTGTATTTTATTGACAAC
The DNA here is from genome assembly GCF_964662115.1 of Mustela nivalis. Taxonomy (NCBI): domain Eukaryota; kingdom Metazoa; phylum Chordata; class Mammalia; order Carnivora; family Mustelidae; genus Mustela; species Mustela nivalis. The sequence goes on along the minus strand of NC_139023.1, from coordinate 50,662,410 downwards.
ATTAAAAATAAACACAACAAAGAAATAGTGAGCCTTTCCTACTCCATTTCATTCTCATGCTCTACCAGCCTCTTTTATTTAAAAAAAAAAAAAAAAAAAAGTCATTACCTGTATGAAGAGAACCTGTTAATAGTCTGAGAAGGTACTGGGCAAATTTCAGTATTTCACGTTTACACCGCTTTCTACAGCCACTCATCTTAAGCAACAAGGTATTCCTCTGGTGAGAGCCAGAAGTCTTTGCCAATTAAAAAAAAAAAAAAAAAAGAAAGAAAAAAAAAGACAATCTCTGAGGGGAAACTTCTGTCTCAGTTTATGTCACAGGCTGCCTTACAACTCCTGTGGAATTAGCTGGGAGTGTCTGAATCAGAAATTCCTTTAAAAAGCTAGAGAAGCCGGATACGGATAGAACAGTAACAGGGTGGGGGAAAAGGGTTGCTTCTCAGGATGGTCACCAAGTTCTTCTGTGGCAATAGATTGGCTGCCGGCTCCCACTTGTAGTAACCCACTGTGGTTCAGCTCAGCAGCCCCTCTCCAGGAGCAATTGCAACCTCACGGACCATTCACAGGGAGGCGGGGACTGTGATGCCAGCTCATCAATGAATCAGCATGTAAGCAGGTGAGGGGACAGATGACAGGTCACTGGGGCTGAAACCCTTTGGGCACCAATAAAAAAAGAGACTGCTAATGCAATCAAGCCTGCAGGGAAAGAATATCAGGGTCTAAAGCTATACAAAATGATTCTTACTACCCCCCCCCAAAAGGGAAGTAGAATAGCATGCTGTTCAAGGTCAGACATCAGACAATTCCCTGATACAGTGTTAATCAGATTCAAAAAGCCTAAACGGTAAAAAAGGCACATCTGAGGAGCTGACCCTGATTCTAAACAAACAGAGATGAAGATTTACCAACAAATGGAGTCAAGGCTGTTTTGTCACAGATAAATACATTCTATTTCATAGGCACAGAGGTGGAAAAGAAGCTGTTTCCTAAATTTGGATAGGTTTTCGGCACTGTCCAGGTTCAAGTAATTTGGAAATTAAAAATAAAATAAAATAAAATAAAAAATCGGTTTCGTTCAAAATACAGTAGCCTGGAAACCACAACTTTTAAGCCCCAGTACTTTGCCTCCAGGCAACTGAGCTCCAAAACTAATTTCCTGCACTAAGAGAAAGAGATGACTCAGTTTCTCCATATTTCTAAAAGGCAAAGTGCAACTTGCTAGCTTCCTACCGACCGGCTTATTTTGAATTAATGGTGAGAACAAGTGGGAGAGTTTGCAGTTTTCACAAAGTATTCTTCCATTCAAGGCAGGTTGTAGAGGTAGGAAGTGAAATGAAAGCCAGAAAACTATAGGCTCATCGTCTTTGAAGGTACAGAGCTTTTATTGTTTTTATTCTTGAGAGCCTAGGGCAGTTTCTAGGATTTGTCTATGCTCTAGTTTATATTCCCAGGGTGTTTATTTGTTTCTGCTTGTTTTGTATAAATATAAATATTATCTCTATGAGATTTAATATACATAGAATGTGCATCCTCTGTGTTTAAATACCTAGACAAGTCTTTTTTGTTATTTTTTTCCCTGACAGGTGTAACAATCCTAGATGAAACTAATATTTTCCATATTTTCCAATATGTTCTTTTATAATAAAGAAAGAAGTACTCCTAGAATCATAAACTTAAACAGACTGAGGAGTAACTCACTCTTTCTAGAATGTTCCCTCATTCCCAGACACTACAGCATAACCATTTGAATGGGATAATGAAACATTCTTTCTAGGAATTTTTAAAACATCCACTAAAAGTGTCTCAGATAAAAACAATTTCACACACAAAGTTTAACAACATTAATTTTGAAGTCCTTGCTCATACATATTTGCAGGAATAATGAAGTCAAGTTTGAAACAGGCAGAAGAAACACCATTGTAGCTCCATAGTTGGACTAATTACTCTAAAGCCACATTTTCTTATTTATAAAATGGGGACTTAGATAATATATTTGTTTGTTGAAGAGTAAAATAAGATATGACAAAGATGACATTAAGTCCAACACTTTCATTCATTTATGTAGAAATGATGTACTGAGCATCCATCATATTCCATGTGTGGTTCTAGGGCTGGAATAGAGCAGTAATGGAGAAAGACACACTCTGGCACTAGAACCATGTATGGAACATAACGAGTGCTCAGTACATCATTTCTACTTGTATTATATAGTATTCATGGCACTGAGATCTCAGTATAAAAATTTTAGCGAAAAAAAAAAAGGAAAGAAAAGAAAATATCACATGTGGGTAAGAGCTAGGGAGATTATGAAACTAGATTGGTAGAATAGAACGTGAGAGGGTCAGGAGAGGCCTCTCTCATAAAAGACAAGGAGCCAATGATCAACCATGAAATGCTTAGGGGTAGGAACACAACAAGTGAAGTGAAGTTTGTACAAAGACCCCAAGCTGACAAAGATTTCAGTATCCTAAAGGAACAGAAAGAGGGAATGGTCACTGAAATCTATTGAGCCCAGAGAGACTTATAAAAGAATATTTCATGTAGACAGACAGGGCTACTAGACAGAGTCTACAAGTATGTAGGGCCATAGAGCCAGGGTAAGGAGTTTGGATCTAGTCTATATGGGCGGGAAGGTCATTCCTGGAACTCAGAAAATTGTATGATCCCATCTGCTACACAAAGGATGAACTGTAGGGCCTTAAGAGTAGAAGAAGGAACACCTATGAGGAGAATCACAATGGTAGCATGGCCTAGATAGGAAAGGAGAGAAAATACCAAGGAATCAACAACAACAACAAAACTCCTAGAATTAATTAGTGAGTTTAGCAAGGTCATAGGGCACTAGCTAAACACTGAATCATACTACTGAAAAATCAATTGTACTAGCAAAAAAATCTATGGACACTGAAATTTTAAAAACAATGCCATTGATAATTGCTCAAAAAATGAATATTTAGGTATAAACCTAACAAAAAATGTGTAAAATTTGTATTCTGAAAATGATAAAAACTCAGATACAAAAGTAAAAAAATATTTAAATAAATGGAGAGACATAGTATGTTCATATACTGGGAGACTCAATTTAGTAAAGATGCCAATTCTCCCCAAACTGATGTCCAGGTTTAATGTAAGTCCAAAAATTTCAATCTCAAAATCACAATCAGATTTTTTAAAATATAGACAAGATTGTGTGTGTGTGTGCGTGTGTGTGTAAAAGGACAGAAGAACCTGAATAGATAAAATGACTTTGAAAAGTAGAGTAAGTCTTGAAATCATTCTACCTGATTTCAAGAGGTATATAGCTAAGTAATCAAGACTGTGTGCTAATGGTAGAGAGATGGACACATAGTTCAATGGAAAAGATGGAAAGCCTAGAAATAGATCCACGCAATTATGCACAAGTGATTTTTGACAAAAAAATGCCAAGATCAAGTCAATGAAGGAAACAGCCCTTCAACAAATACAAGCCTACAATTAGACATCTTCAAGCAAAAAGGGAACTTTAACCAAGGTCTCATATTTTATATAAATATTAGCGCTCACTAAATCACATACTTAAATGTAAAACTATACAAGTTTAAAGGGAAAAATAGGAGAAATTTTTCAAGATATTGAGCCAGATTTCTAAGACTTCACACCCATGGTATTATTTATAAAAAGCAGAAAATGAGGGGTGCCTGGAGGGGCTCAGAGACTGAAGTGTCTGCCTTCAACCCAGGTCATGATATGAGGTTTCTGGTATCATGTCAGGCTCTCTGCTCAGTGGGGAGCCTGATTCTCCCTCTCCCTCTGCCAGCTGATCTTCCTGCTTGTGCTCTCTATCAAATAAGTAAAGGATTTTTTTTTTTTTTAAGCAGAAAATGGTAAGTTGAATGTCATCAAATTTAAAAACTCACTCATCAAAGACCCTGCTGAAAAAATGAAAAGATAAGCTATGGGATGGGCACAAATATTTGCAAACCACACATCTGATAAAGGACTAATATCTAGAATATATGACGAGCTTTCAGAACTCAACAGTAAAAAGCACAAATCCAAGTGAACAGGAACAAAAGACAAACAGAGACATTTCATGGAAAAAGGATATAGAGATGGACCCCGAATTATCATTCTTTGATTTAACAATGGTGCAAAGTGATTTGTACCCAGCAAAATCTCTACTTCAAAATTTGACCTTTGATCTGGGCCAGTGACATGTAGTGAAACACTCCCTTGTGATACTGGGCAGCCACAGCTCCCAGTTAGCCACACAATCACTGTTGTAAGCAACCAATACACTTAAACAACTATTCCACATCCATAGAGCCATCTTGTTTCTCATGTCCAATACCATGTTCGATAAACTGCATGATACGGTCAACACTTTACTCTAAAAAGAGTACACTAGGGTACACTATTATACACCAATTGAATGCTAATGTAAGTACTCTGAGCAAGTTTAAGGCAGGCTAGGCTAAGCTAGAATGTTCAGTAAGTTAGATATAGTAAATGCATTTTTGACTTACCATATTTTCAACTTACGATGGGATAGAACCCACCATAGGTTGAGGAAGATCCATACAAAGGGCATATAAGCAAGTGCAAAGATTTTCAATCTCCTTAGTCACTACTGACATGCAAAATAGAACTATAATGTGGCATCATGGCACATCTACCACAATAGGTAAAATGAAAAATTAGTGCTAAGACAAGGCTGGCAAACAGGCAGAGAAACTGGATCTTTCACATATTGCTGGTAGAAATGAAAAATAGTATAGCCATTCTGAAGAACATTCTGATAGTTCTTTAAAATTCTAAAAATATGCCAACCATATAACTCAACAATTGCACTCCTGCGCATTTACCCCAAGGAAATGAAAATCTATACTCAGGCAAAATCTCTGATGTAAATCCTTACAGTATTTCTACTTATAATACCCTAAACCGGAAACAACCTAGATGCCTTTCAAGAGGTAAATGACAAACAAACCAGGATGCTTCCGTTCTATGGAATACTACACAGCAGTAAAATGAACCTCTTACATACACAGCTTGGATGAATCTCAAGGGAATTATGCTGAGTGAAAAAAGCCTACCTTAAAAGGTTACATACTGCATGGTTCCATTTATGTAACATTCATGAAATGACAAAATTATAGAGGGAGGCCAGATTAGTGGACACCAAGGATTAGATAATAGTAAGGGAACACACGGAAGTAGATGTAGCTATTAAAGAGCAATATGATGGAAATGTTCCCTATTCTGACTGTATTATTGTCAATATTCTAATTGTGATATCCTATTATGGTTTCCAAAAGATGTTATCACTGGAGGAAATTGGATGCTTTACCTTGGGATCTCTGGGTAATTTCTTACAATTGCATGTGCATCTACATATCTCAAAAGAAAAGTTTACTTCAAAATTAAATAAATAAAAATTTTCATAAAGACCATTCTAGCATCTACTAGGCATTACTATTTTACTTTAATTTACTGTTCCAAATATACACAAGTAAACCAAACAGACAAAACCAGTGATTCACGGAACTTGTAATGGGGAAAAAGAGTCAATAAAATGTGGCAAGAATGGGCTATGCTGAATGGAGGGAGGGGACAGCAGTGGTGGTAAATCAGGGTCATCGGGAAACTCTTCACTGAGGTGACATTTAAGCAAAGATTTGAAGGAGGTGCGAGCATGAGCCATGTGGACACCTCGAGTACATGCATGGGTATCATCTTTCTATAGCTCCTGGACAGCCTGTCAATATTCTTTTTTTTTTTAAGATTTTATTTATTTATTTGGCAGAGAGAGATCACAAGTAGGCAGAGAGGCAGGCAGAGAGAGAGAGAGAGGAGGAAGCAGGCTCCCCGCCGAGCAGAGAGCCTGATGCGGGACTCGATCCCAGGACCCTGAGATCATGACCTGAGCCGAAGGCAGCGGCTTAACCCACTGAGCTACCCAGGCGCCCAGCCTGTCAATATTCTGCTGTTCATTCTGTTGGGGAACTTTCTTGAAATCAGCCCTCTGTAAAGTTTCAATTTTGATGTGGAAGCCGAGAGCCTCAACATGACCAATCTTTCTCTAGAGAACATAATCATAAATCACTGATTTTTGTTGGGGAGCCCATTCCCTATATCTATTTATTGTTGGGAGGTGTGTAGGAGAAATATTGTTACCTAAAGCTATCTTTAGGAAAACAAAACAAAATTAAGACAATAAATAGAAAAGGCTACAGACTATTAGAAAATAAAAAAGAAAAATGCCCTTAATTATCAGCAAATTTGACTAGTATCGTCATTACCTCCAATAATATCAATAATCAAAGTTACAAGGTCAAAAATAACAAATGTCCTTCATGTTTCAGAAATGCTTGTCGAATGCCACTGTCATTCACAGAGAAATGTGAGTGAACTTTACAGCAGCTCACAAAGGCTCAAAGGTTTTACAGAGGAACAAACTACTTAGCACTTCAGCACATGGTACAGAGGCTGCTAACATTTCTTGCAGTAAAGTTACAGCTAAATTTAATGTAAAGACAAACTGGCATACCATGTGGTATGAACCAAAGGGTCTATGAGGGATGATTCCACAAGCAACCACTAGTCTTGTTAAGTAAGTTACTGAGGAACATGAAAGTGCAGGTTTCTTTTAAGATGTATTTCTCCTCATTGCATTTTGGATGATTTTTTTTTTTTAACCACATCTTTTTGAGAAGTCCAAGTAAAGCAAGTCTTAAATATGCTTGGGTCACCTTTTGCTCCTTAAAATGGAAAAATAAGCAGGACAGATTGATTAAGGGAAGAGGGTTGGCTTTCCTTCAAGGAAGACAGAGCTCAGTGATTGCCGAGAAGACTTGCCACAATAGAGTTTTCCCCCAAATTCTGTTCCTCTCAATAGATCTTGGTGTGTTCTGTGTGTCTCAGTGGGAATAGACATTGTTATGCTTTTCAGATTGTCACAAGTTGCAAAATTAAACATGTGCAGCTTAAAAATAGCTCACCATGGGGCTGCAGAGAGAAGCAGAGCAGAGCCTTGCGGCAAAGTCACAGGTTTTGAAAGTGGGTCTTGATAAAATATCAGACTAGCTAGCGTCCATTAGAGAGGAATGTCCCAATGCCAGGTCCATTATTATTCCAGAAACATCACTATTCACCTACTTCAATAAATAAGGAACATGCCAACATGCTCTTTTGTATCAAGTTTAGAAATAGCTTTGTGAATACAAAGCAAGTCAAACTTTAACTTACTGGCTCGAGAAGTCTCTCTCTTGTGTGTCTGGGTCTAAAGCAACCAAAAACCATCTAATCAACATTATAGATAATATCTAGATAAATGCAATTTTTCAGGTGTTCTACCATAGCTTAATGGCCTCATACAATGAGACCCAAACTATTGATCAAAAATGATGTATCATTATGCCTTCGGCTCAGGTCATGGTCCCAGGATCCTGGGATTGAGTCCCACATGAGGCTTCTCGCTCAGTGGGAAACCTGCTTCTCCCTCTCCCTCTCCCACTCTCCCTGCTTGTGTTCCCTCTCTTGCTGTCTATCTGTCAAATAAATAAACAAACAACAAGCAAATAACATGTATCATTAATACAAATATTTACATGTGACTAGATCCATTACTACAAATTACAAATATTTTTGAAAAATAGGAGGGCTGAAGAAGTGAAATGTTTTCCAGAAGATGAAATTCTAGCTTTTTTTTTGCTTTGTTTTTAAGAGGAAGAGTCACAGTTTTTCCAACAGGAGTGTTCAAAGATAAGTAAAAAGTGTTTATGACCTAAGCATATACTTTAGGGAAATGGTCCATTGGAAATATGTGCTAGCTAGAGCTGGGGGCTCCTTCAGTGGGGTTTCTCCCACCTGGGTCCCTATGTAAAAGCCTTATTATTATAGTTATGGGAGCTGGGAACAGATGTGTTTTGCTGATGGAGAGCCCCAAGAGTCAGAGTCAGATGAATGCATACTCCTTAAAAGAAAATAAAAATATATTGAAGAGTCTTACAAGTAGAGATAAGGCTGAGATTGTGGGTGTAGAAATGAGCTCTTGTGTCAGCATGTGGTACTTTGAAGGACGGCAAACATCAGAAGGAAAGATGCCACCTTCTAAGGCCCAGATTTATGCCCAGATTTAAATAAAAAAAAAAAAAAAAAGAGGACCTGGCATGTCCCAAGGCCCATTCTTCCACAGAATAAGGCTGAAAACTGTGTCCTGAAAGAATTTACATTAGCTTATTTTCCTTATTTTCTTTGTGATTCGTTATTATTTTTGTCACTTTTTGACAAGGCCTATAGAGTAAGGAACTGGTGTTCTAATTTAGTCCTAGAATTAAATAGCGAGTCATTTACTCAGACTCATTTTACTTGGGTATGAGGCAGCCTTGCAATCTCTTGTGGTTACTGACAGTATTAAAACAAGATCTTACAAAATATAGCAGTTTTACAGTGTTCATATATATGTAGATATATATTTTTTTCCTTACTGAGATCCCTAGAACTTATCCATATCACTTTTATCTACACTCCTACCCTGTTTTCTTCAATGTAGGGGCCTATTTACATCAGAACCACCTATTTACATTGGAACCACCCAGAATTCCTGTTTAATATACAGATTTCATGGTCCCCCACCTTCAACATAAAGACACAGAATCCAGGAGTATGTGGTAGAGAGTCTTAGAAATTTAGTATCTCCTGCGTTCTCAAAAATCCAGAATTTTTATAATCTAAGACAATTACCTTTTTGGAACACAAAGCCAAGGAAAAGGCAAACTGATATTTAAAGAAGATAAAATTATGGATCTATAAAGGTTCCAATAATCCATCAGACAGTTCAGTTGAAATCTACCTGCAGTTACTCTGAGGTTAGGATGTGGTATCAGTAAAGCAGCCCCAGGCTTCCATTTCAAAACAAAGCACAAATGTCAAGGAAACTCCATTTTTGATTATATCAAAGGCAATGGATAGAAAGGTTTAAAGCAATCAGTTGCTCATTTGGCTTCAGAAAAGCCATCAGCCACAAGCAGTCCTGTGGTGTCTATTGGACTCTAATGGGCACACATGGGCTTGGTGACACATCCTTTTTATACCATTTTCCCAGAATGGCCAGTGTATTTAAAAACAGGCCACATCCATGATTCAAACTTTAGCATCCAGCACATGACTTTTCTTTCCTCCTCAACCACATTTTTGGAAGATCAGCCTTTCTTCTTCTTCTTCTTCTTTTTTTTTTTAAATTTCTTTTCAGCCTAACAGTATTCATTATTTTTGCACCACACCCAGTGCTCCATGCAATCTGTGCCCTCTTTAATATCCACCACCTGGAAGATCAGCCTTTCTATTTTGATTAGCATATTAACGATTTGGTTAATATAATTATGAGTCAGCCGAACTCCAACCAGTGAGGTTGGCTGGTCTGGTTTGTTTTGTAAGGGAGGGCCACAGGACTTTCCGCCTCCTTCTCTTGCAAAGTGAGATGTCAGAAAAGACAGTTTGAGGTCTGGAGTAACTAAATGAAGGGCAACATATAATCGAAAAAAATGGGAGGAAGTAATAAATATGTTAGCCTTCCTGTAATCCCCAACTAACATAAACAAATGCTGGGCTGATTTAGGGCAGTCTTACCTGAGTTTCTATCACTTACCAGGCAGATGTCAGGAAGTAGGTTTCAGATGATGTTAGGGAACATACTGGGCATTTAGAAATGCTGATCTAGCATTCAGTACAAAGGTCAAGATTGAAGGTCACACTTAGAAGCCATCTGTGTAGAAGTGACAGTTATAGCTGAATATGGATGGAACCCCTGATGGAGAGAGAGGTGACCTACAAGGCTCTTGTCACACGGTCTCAGTTATAAATGGCTTTGCCCTACTTTTCATTCAAGACTGAACTGCCTTACACTACTTGTCATAAAACAGGTAGGTTTTTCAAAAGATGCAAATTTTAAACAGTCAAAGACGAGTTTAAAATCAAACACAAGAAAATAAAGACCTAATCTAAAGACTATAAGAAATAATGGTGACTACTGAAATATTCTTGATTTGTTCAACAACGACAACAAAAAGGAGTTCCTCCCTTACATAAACAGCTAAAAATATGAGATGCAATGGCATTCGGTGACCACAGAAACATAATTACTCAGTACTAGCTTACAACAGATTGTGATTCTTTTTAGTGTGAATAATTGCTTTTGCAAAGTTCCTGCTTAAGTTTCCATGGATGCTTTTATAACCAAACTATGGCCATGGTCAAATGCCTAAAAAGCAACGCTTATCCTAGTCCTGGAGATAATAATGACCTACAACTGAGCATGACAACCACTGGAGCTGCAGGGACAGGCCAATTTCAGATTCAGTGAGCACGTCACTATGGAAAACAAAGCAATGTAACACTCATGAAATACTGCCACCATCCTCTTTGAACTATATACTCTTGCCTTGACTTAACATCAAGCAAAATATGAGATCACGCTGAAAATGCTTCTTTCAGACTTTGCATCACAATCCTAGTTTCAGTTTTGACTAGCCAGAGGAAAAGAAAGTCTTTGACTCCTCTGTACCTTCTGCATGTCCTTGAGCATGCCTGAAGGATTCATTTCCAAACAGCAGTCTGAGGAGGAGCACACTGCACGGGCTCCCCTGGAAGCTGCCACCATACGCCCATCTCATCAGAGCAATGTGATTAAATATTCAGGATCCTGCCACAGTGGGGCAGAGCAAAGTAATGTGGGGCTCTGACCTTCTCCAGGAAAATCAGTCAGGGAACAAATGCATGACAACGGGTGACACTATGCCCTATAACTGAAAACCACCGAATGCAGTTTTCATGTTATATGCTCACCAGTACGGTAAATGCACTATTAAACTCCCACTGCCCAAGTCATACTAAAAGCCTCCCTAGTAATACTAAAAGCCTCCCTTGCACGCTTGCAAACGCATATTCAGACCCCTCCATAGCTGACCATCCACCCACTGGGAACTTCAGAGCCGACATGTCAGGAGTGGGAGGCCATGGGATGAGCGGACTAAGTCAGGCCTGCATTCTGGATCTTTCAAGGACCAACGTTGGTCAGATGGCTATAGGGGTCCATTTCCCATCTGTAAAATGAGGGCATTGAATTCAATAACTCCCGCCTTCTTTTCCAACTCAAAAAAAAGTATAAATATCTACAAAAGGAGTTCTTTCTATATCTATTTTAAATAGCCACATACTGGTCCAGAATATGGACATGCTTTTGTCCATTCCTCACCCTTCCACCAACAAGTACTTAGGATGTTTTCAGTTGTCCAGAAACCACAAACAATACTGCATGAACAACCCTATGCACACACCCTTAGGATGTGGAGCCTTTATTTCTAGAGGTGTGTGTATGAGAGGCATGTCTTCTACACACTGGTAAGTGAGAAAACAAGTTACTAAAACATGTGTATAGTCCAAATTTTTTTAAATAAAACTATGTTCTCTACCTGTGCATCTCTCCTGAGCAAAGAATGATAACCCAGTTCATCGGGGGAGAGAACAAACAGTATAAGAAAAAGGAAACTGAACAAAACATAAGCTCTTGCGACATAATGCTGACTTCTAATATATAAAACTATGAAATTTATGAAAATCATATTTCTATGAGAAATATGCATAGATTAAAGAAAAACATTAATCTCATTAAGTGATGAGTAATTTAGGCCATTTTTTTTTACTTGAATTCCTTGAGGTATTTTTATACTGCTTTTGAAAAAAGTAACACATAGACAAAAGGAAAAATAATGAATCTACAATGTGAACCTCCTTTAGAGGTTCTACGCCTGCAAAATGACAATGGTATCTATTTACTGAATATGCTTTATGGTCAGGGCGTCATTGTGAAAAATTTTGTTGAGTTATCTAATCTTTGAAAGAGACATTTTAGGTAGGCCTTTCTGTCATCCAAAAAGGATGGAGAAACTGAAACTGAGAAAGACTAACTCTCCTAAATTCAGGGGGGTATGAACTAATCCCATCTTAAATCTATTCTGCTTTGCCTGACCCTACAACACATGCTCCAAAGCATGGTGGAATGTGATAACCCACCTCTCTACTTCCTGTGAAGACGGAAAGATCCACGGGAGTCAGTCATTTGGGTTAGAACCCTGAATCTCCCCATTTTCTATTTAGGGTAGTCATTAAATCTATAACAGATAAACCCTAGGTTTAAAAATATTCAAAGCAAAAGTTAATATAATTGTTTAGAAAAATAACAACAGATATTATTGAACAATGCCATCTTTACCATGCTGAAACAATTTTAATGGATAATGTAATTTTATATATGAGCCTACAAACATCATTTGAGGAATTTTACAAGACAGAGCTTAACAAACTGAGCAGCATTTATTTATTTTACTGGGTTAGGTCTACTGTTGGTGCTGTAGGTTAGTTCCTTGTGTGTCAGTGAAACTGAAAAAAAATTCTTGCCCCAATGATTCATCAGTCTGAGAAGTACATTTTCCATATTTTTAAATCATTTTTCCCTTTAGCAAAGCATTAGTTATTTCACGAGCACTGGGGCACATTTTGAAGATCTACCCATGGTCTATGAGCTCATATGGATTTTTATTCTACTATAGCTCCTGAGACGTCTCGCATGTAGCCTACTCCCCAGATAAACTCTCCCCATTACTTTTTCCTGAGGTCTGCCTAGAATTTCCATTATATTTTGCTGCTGAAACACAGATACATTTCCATAAATGCTTGCTCTGGGACTCACAGCACAATAACCAGGGACAGCTGCTGTTGTGTAGGATTTAAGGGCATTTTTTTCTCTCTCTCCCACCCTCCCTTCCCCACTCCCTACCTCCCTCTTCCTTCCTTCCTTCCTTCCTTCCTTCCTTCCTTCCTTCCCTCTTTTCTTCCTTTTCTTCCTAAAAAACTGGCCATAACAGCAATTACCCCACTTACTCTCCATTCTCTTCATTTCATAGCATTCCTGATTCAGGAGATAAGGTTGTAGGGGCCTTCCCTCAATCTCTGGACACCTTGGAAAGAATAAAGATCAAAGCCATGGGCCGTCTGAGCTTCCCAGGCTAGCTCTCTCACTTAGGGTCTGTGATTTTGGTCAGATCACCTCAAAGTATCTAAGCCTCAGTTTAATCATGTGTGAAGGGAACTACTGATGCCTGCTGAATATACCCACCCAATAAAATTCTTCGAGAACCAAATAAGGTCATATATATAAAACACACTAGAAAATATCTGGTTTATAGGAGATATTTCATCAAGGAAAGATGTTGCTTACTAGATCTAAAAGTGAAAAGGAACTCTCTCTAAAGCAACCAACAGAGTCAGGGAAAGTTCTAAAGTCCCACTAAGTGTCTAGAGGAATCTTTTTGAATACTGTTGGGGTTGTTATTTGAATAATAGTAGTACCATTTTAATTAATTAATGTTTTATAGGTAATTTAAGATGACATGTGCATTCTTTTTTTTTTAACATGTAAACACTGGCTATATAGTCAATGGGAAAAAAATTAGTAGAACAATTGTTCTTCTCAGTACAAAAGCATGGACAGAACAATGGGTAGGCTTCAAAAGATGATAAAACTGAATGAAAATGGTATGAGTATGAGTATGTATGCATTTTCTGACAAAAGAGTTCAGAGCTTTCATTCAAATCTGAACAGATCCTAATAGGAAATAATGCCTGATTCTATACTAGGAATGTTGGGCTAAATAATTCAGTAATCACCTTATTTCTTTACCTAGAAACGTGAGGAATATATCAAATTTATGTTCTAAAAAATATGGTCTGGAGCCATGTTTTATCATCCTTTTGGTGGGACAGACCCTTTTGATGTGTGTATAAAAATTATTGAAAATACTCTAAGGGGCAGTCTTTCACTGTCCAACATCTCCCTTCTTCTTTGTGAGAAGGTCATAACATTGAGTCCTTCTTTACTACTGGCAATCCAGGACATGGACAAAGAAAGAAAGAGAACAAGGAAAAGAAGGGAGAAGAAACAAAAATGATGGAGTCATGCACAGGGATGGAGAACAGAGGAGAAGAGAAGGGAAGCGGGAAGGTGGAAGAGGACAGGGGGAAGGGAGGTGAGATGGAAGGGAAGAGAGAAAGGGAAGAGAGATTATAATTTGGTAGCTTCTAACATGTCAATGTGTAGGTATTTGAGCGACATTTCTCCCAACATTCTCTCTCAAATCCCTTACTCAATCTCCCCATTTTCTTTTTTTAAAAAAAAAAGATTTTTATTTGTTTATGCAAAAGAGAGAGAGAGAATTCAAGTGCAAAGGAGAGAATAAGCAGGGGGAGGGTCAGATGGAGAGGCAGACTCTGTTTTAAGCATGGAGCCTGACACAGAGCTCAATCCCAGGACCCTGGGATCATACCCTGAACTGAAGGCAGATGCTTAACCAACTGAACCACCCAGGTGCCTTCAGCACATTTTCTCTACGAAAAAAGAAACAGTGAGAGCATTCTTATCCACAGCTTTTAAAATTACTTATGAATGATATTTTTAAATAATTATCTATAAGTGATATGACATTTTTCAATAACCTGTCTCTTTAAAGTACCATATTTTATACAAATTACTATATACTGTTCTGTACAGTTTCTTTTTTGCCAAATTATTTTTTGGAGAAAGGATGAGACAACATCATTCTCCTTGGTGAACAATATCACCTTCTATTCGGTTTTTGTTCTCTTGTCTTGACACAGCATCAGATGGTTTCTCTGCCATTTCTGCTACAAGATAAATTATTTTCAATTCAGTTTAACAAAGGTGGATTGGGTGTCTTGTCTTATGACTTTCCTATATCAAGCCCAAGAAGTAGAAGAATTTCATCTACTCTAAAACTGTATAGGTCTACAAATGTCAGGGGTGAGACACATCAGTCAAAAAAGTACTCATGGGGGAAAATTATTTTATAAAAATTAATTTGCTTTCCTCTGTAAAAGATCTGCAGTTTTCATAAAGGGATTTTCCTTTTTTTTTTCTTTGTGCTTCTTCCAGTAGCATAATTGCAAAATACTTAACTTGACTCTTCCATTATTCATTCACTCATTCATTCAAACATTTATTAAGAAATAGGTTACTTTGATACAACTTCTCTGATTTCTTGAGATCAGCATTAAAGTGGAGACACCTGGGACCTATTTAACTGAAGGGAATTAGTGTTCAAAATTTATGAATATAGCCATGTGAAAAGCCTCTTCTATAATGATCTCAATTTTGTAGCAACCACCTAAAGCTAAGAAGACCCAAATGATTCTTGGTCAGCTCAGATGATCCTAAAGTTGACTAGGGGGCCCTAACCCCATTATCCAAAATGGCTCAGTCCCCATACAAGAGCAATATAAATCAATTCTGAGTTCCTGATAAGAGACAGAAAGTTCTGATTCTTTGAAATCCAATAATAAGGAGTCATTATTAGATAAAGTTAGGGAGCTTGATTATAAGATGGTCTGATGGACATGTTTACCCCAATAAGTGAGTCAGGTGGGATCACATCATCTCCCTCCCCATCTGATTAACCCATTCAAGTGTCCTCACCTCCAACACTGGTCCTGACTCATTCCTGAAATCTTAATATGGCTTTGTTGATAGGAGCAAAGTGTACCTGGCATCCCTCCTTCTGGGGTGATTTGACAACTAAGATCTCAAAGTAAGTAAATTTAGAAATATCTTTAGGAAGCTACTCCTCTCCGAACACAGGTAAATATGGTGAAGCAAGTTCTTGTGCCTACTGTCCTTCCACAGGTGAAAACACCACACTGCAGTTACTTGGTTCATTGGCCCCATGCTTCCAAATCTTTAAGTCTTACAGGCTTCATGCAAAGAATGCTTGTAAATACATTTGCCTTTCTTATACTCACAGTTTTCCTAAGCCAGTGTTTCTCAACCTAGACACCATTCTGGGCCACACTGAGTCTTCGTTGTTGGACCCTGCCCTAAGCTATATAGAATGTGTGGCAACATCTCTGGTCTCTACCTATTAAATGTCGGAAGTACTCCCCAAGTTGTGACAACCAAAAATGTCTCCAGATATTTTTCTAATTTCTCCAAGGGGAACTCTTCCTCCACCCACCTAATTGAGAACCACTATTTTAAGACCATGAACTTGAAGGCGATCTCTGCAGATTCTTGCTTACAGCCCTATGACTCAGATTTTAATATGATTTTGACAATATGAATTACATAATTTACCATTTATTAATTACATAGCTCCCTAGAATCCAATGAATTATGAGTAGTAAATCAAACGCACTGAGTATTCTAGGGTCCTCTAGAAAAGCAGAGCCTTTGTCTCTGTAAGAATCAGACTCTGCAAGAACCAATTGTACTCTCTTTTCCCAATGGGATACCCCTCTTGCAAGCTTTTGGCCACCTACACTCAATCAGAAGCCCAATATTGGGATAAAGAGGCAACAACCAGTAGTCTCAAAGTTTACTCTTGCTAGCCAGTTTATTTTTCTTAACTAGGTTGGACTGATCATAATCTGCACACATTAACTCATTAACCTGATCCATTAGTTCCCTTGATTTCTGATTTCAAGACATTTAATCACCGTTCAGTTACCCTGGCCCCATATTCCTATTTACAGTTCATTCTTTAATATAGTTCCTACTCCAAGTTCTGTTTCATATTCTGCATCTGTGATTATCAATTGATTTCCTTGTTTTATAATATATAATCAGCATTTCTTGGGCTCAATTCACTAGTCTTCTAGTCCTGGCATCTTCTTTGATCCTGAATGTGTTCATATTGCAGCATGATAGACACTCAAAACATAAAGAAGAGATAGCAGATTACCAGGCAGAAAAAAACAAAACAAAACAAACAACAACAACAACAACAAAACAAAACCCACAAAAAAACAAGCACATATCTTCAGAAATACCCCTGCAGATCTCATAACTTTTGAGAATATCATATAACCATACTTGAATATTTGTAGTAATGACACTGAGCCTTCGATAAAGGAAAATGCATAGTCTACTTAAGAAGAGAAGGAAAATAGGTACAATTGCTTAGAAAAAAGTCCATCTTCTCTGGTTCATAGAGAACTTATAAAACTTGAGGAGTTGGGGTGCCTGGGTGGCTCAGTAGGTTAAAGCCTCTGCCTTCAGCTCAGGTCATGATCCCAGGTCCTAGGATCCAGCCCTGCATCAGGCTCTGTGCTCAGCAGGGAGCCTGCTTCCCTTCCTCTCTGCCTGCCTCTCTGCCTACTTATGATCTCTGTCTGTTAAATAAATAAATCTTTAAAAAAAACAAGTTGAAAGGATAAGCTTTTGTTACCTGAAAAGTATACTAATTTATTTTATTTTATTTTATTAAATTTATTTATTTTCAGCATAACAGTATTATTTTTTCACCACACCCAATGCTCCATGCAATCCGTGCCCTCTATAATACCCACCACCTGGTACCCCAACCTCCTACCCCCCCGCCACTTCAAACCCCTCAGATTGTTTTTCAGAGTCCATAGTCTTTCATGGTTCACCTCCCCTTCCAATTTCCCCCAACTCCCTTCTCCTCTCTAACTCCCCATGTCCTCCATGCTATTTGTTATGCTCCACAAATAAGTGAAACCATATGATAATTGACTTAAAAGAAGGGCCATATGTACCCCAATGTTTATAGCAGCAATGGCCACGGTCGCCAAACTATGCAAAGAACCAAGATGCCCTTCACCGGACGAATGGATAAGGAAGATGTGGTCCATGGAGTATTATGCCTCCATCAGAAAGGATGAATACCCAACTTTTGTAGCAACATGGACGGGACTGGAAGAGATTATGCTGAGAAAAATATACTAATTTAAAACATCAGCTTACCTAAATATTTATTAAATTATTTGCATTTATACTTACTAGGTTGGATCATATGAAATTGCTGTTTTTTATAGGCAAACACTGCCAATTACATATTCAACCCAAGTAACACTAAGAAGTTCCTAAGCACAAGAAAACACTTATAACAAACTAGCAGTGTCTCCTTCAAAAGCAAGCATATTTAAAATTTCATAAAAAGAATTCATTTCCACTTTACCAGTTTTTGATGAATTCCTTCTTCTTACATATATAGCCTTATGATCACAGGAATCCAAGAACATTAACTCTAAATGATGCACTGAAACAGTGTGAGGAATCACTCTACAAGACAGGGCCATAGCACCAATATGGGACAAGCAAGAAAACTGATTATTTTAATGAGCAAACCTATTTGCAAAGGACCCCTCCTGGCTCCTCAGATTTCTGTTTTCTGGTTAGTGCCTTTTAATTTTAGATGTCCAAATCTGCACTTTTCATATTCTAATCCCTTGCGGCCTAAGAAGTCACAGGCATTCCATTTGTCATCTTTAGGATGACAGCCCTCAGCAACAAACACAACAAACAAAACAATCCAAAGACTCATGTTAAGCTTCACAACACCACTGCTACCCTGATAAGTGATCAATAGAGAAGTCATCTTTTCTGCAGTGAAACCACCATGGTTGCTACTCATTGATGGTATCTAATGTTGGAAATGAGTAAGAGATACCCATCTTTAATACATAAGATGTAACATAAGACAGAAAGTCAAAGAGGAGAAGGAAGAGAGACAGAGAGAAACCTAATTATATTAGATACCCAAGAATTCTGAAATGAGCTCCATTCATCTCAGAGGAACATAAAGAAATATAAGAGAGCCCATTTAAATTCATTATCTGCCTGCTGTTGCTTCAGCTGCTGCTAACAGACACCCCATAGAGAAACAATGGGGAGAAGAGCATTCTTGTATGTTCTCCTCATGTGAACTCTGGGTGATGATGTTGAGAATAAGCTTAAGTGTGAAAAAATGGTGCTTTCTCAGGGCCAAGTTTTATGTTACCAGTTCAATGGATCTAGGCAGAGCAAAAGTTCAACGAACATTTGTTGAATTTATTTATGAGACCTGTAGAAATCCATGGTACAATAAACCATGATCTCTTATCAATAGGGGAGAAAAGAACTTTTTGTGTCAGGTAAAGGAATAAACAATAGTGGGAGGGCCAGTTCCTTGATACCTTTCCTACATCTATTAACACCAGTTTATCCACCAGCTGGTGAGGATAATTCCCTTTTAATTCAGAATTCCTTTAAACAGAACTTTATTTCTCATTTATTTTTTTAAAAGATTTTATTTATTGATTTGACAGAGAGAGAGATCCCAAGTAGGCAGAGAGGCAGGCAGAGAGAGAGGAGGAAGCAGGCTCCCTGCTGAGCAAAGAGCCCGATGCGGGGCTCGATCCCAGGACCCCGGGATCATGACCTGAGCCGAAGGCTGACGCTTAATCCACTGAGCCACCCAGGCACCCCTCATTTCTCACTTATGCTCAAGAAATATGCATCAGACCAGTTGCCTTTAAAATCACAAAAGTATTTTCTATGGTAATTACAGCACATTTTTTTTTTTTTTCCACAGAGAAAATAAGGAGAAAAAGGATTAAGAAAAAAGTGGATACTATTCAAACATCCAAAGCCAAATGAAGCCTTATAGCTGACGGATGTCAAGAAAATTTAAGCTAGATTCCACAGTTGATTTTCATATCCAAATTCTGGAAAATTTCTGTTTCTTTGTTTGTTTAGTTTGGAGAATCTACCGATGATTACCAAGCTGTTCTCACAGACTTAAATGACCATACTTCACAGTAAAAGGAAATGACTCAAAGCTGTTAAACAACTTTGGAGTATTAATTCAAAGTTTTGTTAAGCCATTCAGTGAGCTAACTCCAGTGTTTATGTGTGAAGTAGTTTTTCAATGAAGGCCATCTAGTGTCATGATTTGAAGCATGGATGCCTGAGTTTGCATCCTAGTCCCCCCTTTATTAGCTGTGTGACGTTGGCCAAGTCACTTAACTTCTCTGGATCAAATGATTATGTACAAATATTTCTGCACTTGGGTGATCCGTAGTATTTATAGTTCCCTTATTTGTGTTTTCATTTCTCAGGTTTTGAATACTCTAACAGTCAACAAACTTTTGAAAAGAGAGAAACTCTAAGTGGTGACAAGCTGTCCACTAAAAAGTCAGCATCTGAGGTGTTATACTCTACAAAGTTCAATGTTGGTTATGACCAACATAGTTTCCAACCTTTAATCAATTAACAGAGAGCCTGCCCCAACTACTCAGGTTTTGCAAATAAGTAATTTCTGGGGAGGCAAGTACATATCTGAGCTGAAGTTTTCAATCAACTGAAACTATCACATAAAAACTTGGTCACCCTCTCATTATCAAACACTTCTTGGTTTTCATCACTACAATGTTAAGCCCTAGCCTACAGGTAATTCTCTAACACATCTAGTAACACCTTTTGCTGCCACACAATAAAGCACGGCTGTAAACAGAGCACTTACTAGTCACACACATGGCCTATGCAATTCTTTCCTTCTTCCATAATAACAAACCAACATTAAATCACCCTCATGACCATATTAAAGTTAATTTCCTCCAAATTTCATGTCATATTTGTAAGACATGACTCTGCATTTAGACAGTGCTTATCTCCTAAGCTGCTCTAAGAGCAGCCTATGTGTTTTATTTATGCAAATACATTACTGGTGTAAAAAGAGACAGATTGTTTTATATCAAAGGTATCCATTTTCTGATTTGGACTAAAAACTTGGAGTCCTCAGTATCATAAGTGTCATATTCAGTCAAATCACTATTCAATAGAGCTCATTATTCAGTCTTTCACCAATAAAAACAAGAGATATTTTATGAAAAACCATTCATTTATTCGATTACTGTTAGGTGTTGATGAAAGCTGTAAAAATGAATCTAGGCCAGCCTTGAAGTTTTGGTTTCCATAGCCCAGTTAGGAAGAGAGATAGGAAAACAATCCCAGGCTGTTATAGCAAGCTTTGGGCATGTGAGTGGGGATGGAGGGAGAGAAAAGAAAAATGTGTTTGGGGTAGGCCTTACTAAAAAGAGTCTGCCCTGAGTGTTAGGAAATGAGGTCTTTTGGAAGTGGTGAGGAGAGAAAACAAGGAAGTGTCACACTCTAAGGGAAGGAAGAGCCGTATCTGAGATCACTAAATCAGGAATGGGCCTAGAGAAGGAAGGAAGCTATGATAAGTTCTCCTGCCAGGCCCCAAGTGTTCTTATTTTTAGTTAGTATATGCAGATCTCATTCCACACACCATTTGGGCAACCACCAGAAATTTCAATGGAGAAGAGAGAAATCACAAGTCAATTCAAATCATAAAAGTATATCTGGCAAGACCACATGGTTGCTGCCGTGCTGTTTCCCTGACTAGAGAGAACGGACGGACTTCTGGCTCCCTTGCTACTTGCTCCTCATGCAGCCTGTTAAGTTTGAGAAATCGTGCTAATGTGTTAGTGTTGCCAATTTACCCTGCACATTACATTTTATATTTCCACATACCGTGGTAATATTTTTGTGCCACTCTATGATTTAAGTAGTGTGACTAGATATATGTTGGCAGGCAATATGTCTAGTGTTCAAGAGAGTAAGCTGTCAAAGGATTCCCTTTGTGTTAGCAACAAGGTAAAGAAAGTGGCATCTTCAGATGGAACAAAACAAAACAGAACAAGCAGAAAAGACTATTACTATCTATACATCTACATGGCTACCCACCCACCTACCTACCTATGTACTTACCTACATATTTATTTTTCATATATTTCATAAAAATAAAGCAAAGAATCTAGAAAAGCCTAATGAACCACTTGCTGCCTTAGCTCCCAATCCCATTTATTCTCCCTGGGACATGATTTCATGTTGATGGTACACGTTGACACAAGCCCACTTACTAAAAAAACAAACAACAAAAACAATTTTTATTTTTTTAAACTGTGATGCTAAAACTGTGTTTCCCAAATCTGAAGACCCTCATCTGAGTTGATAGAATCCACAGTAGGGAACAAGGGACACTAGAAAATATTGTGTTAATGATCACTGCTATTTCTCCTTTTCTGTGTAGCAAAAGACACCAATTCTCTCAAGTTTTTAAGTCCATGGCTAGTTAAATCAGATGCCAGGCTTTTATCTGGTATGTGTCTGCATTATTTCTTTCCAGTAATGCATAACCTACCCAAAATGCTATAGAGAGGAAATGTTGAAGTTAACACAGCTAATGGAGAAGTGGTATGATGGAAAATGGAAAAGACAAGGCTAACAACAACAAAAAAAAACACAAAGAGCTTATAACACAACACTCAGGAAGGGAAGTTTGGTGTCTTAGAGGAGCCCAGTCATACATAATTAGAAACTGTATGCATGTAAACAGCTGACCAAATCCACATTCTATCCTATAAAACTAACTGCAAACCTTCCTTCCTACACTTATACCACCAACCTTGATATAATGGATTCTGAGGAAAATTATTTGGTTGTGGTTCTTTTGACTTTAATGAATCTGGACTATGAAAACTATATTTATTTTTCCCAGCATTTTTTTTAAATTTATTTTTTATTTTCAGCATAACAGTATTCATTATTTTTGCATCACACCAAGTGCTCCATGCAATCCGTGCCCTCTATAATACCCACCACCTGGTACCGCAACCTCCCACCCCCCGCCCCTTCAAAACCATCAGATTGTTTTGAAAAAACAATCTGAAAACTATAATTTTCTTTGAATTTCCCTTGTTTAGGGCCTTTATGAGGGAGTTAATGTCTCAATGGGCCATGATCCTACCATGGTCATGAAGAATAGAGCCCAGGACATCCTTTGATTGTATATATATATATATTACACCAAAATACCTATATATATATACATATTACAGCAAAATACCCAAAACAATGATGCAATTTGCATAGGATCCAGGGCAGTTTTTCTAGCCCAAAGGGTTAGAGAAGGCTCAAAGGAAGTTTGGAATTGGGATAGATCCCACAAGCATGATGTTAAATGGTCAGGGATTGGAGAACTGGGATCACTATCTCTTTGATTAGATATAACTGAAAGGACACACAGAGCCCTGGTAACAACATCCAATAAGTGGTTCCTGAGAGCCAATGAGATACAGAAGTGTATGAGTGGGTTATGGAGTCACGTGAGCCAGTTTGAATTCCACCTGCCCAGTTTACTAATTATTCACCCATAGAACATTTCCCTGGCCTTTCTCAGTCTCAGGATCATCTATATAACCCTCAAGTATTGTGAAAAGAGTTATAAATAATGTATGCGTGATATTCAGCACATTCTTGACATTCAATATGCATGAATTATCATTACATAAACAGCGTCAAAGAATTTAGGTGAATTTTATCTACAAAATGAAGTGCTGCTTTTGTGAGTTATTTCGTGGAACAACTCAGCACTTTGTTGTGTCTCCCCTGCATAAATTCTGTAAGGGTCTTCGCACATCTGCTGTTGTCTTTAAACCTTTAGAGTTCTCAGAAAACTACAGTATATTTTCTTCTGTTGCCCCCAAAACTATCAAATTCTTAGATTTGGCACACGAGCTCATGTTCATTTTGTAAATCTATGCACTTCACACATACTTTCATAGTATATTCACTCTAGAGTAAAGAGGAGATGGAGACTTTCTGGTGTCCATTAAAGATCCACTGCTCCATGAAGAATAAATTAGAGCAAGTGAGCCTTGTCTAAGAAACCCAAAGGGAACAGAGGACACAACCCATTTCCACATGAGACCTCAGCACGCAGACTGAATGTCTTCCCCATCACAACCAGGTCCTTAGATTTCTGGAATGATGTTCTTTTTTCCACATTATCTTTTTGTTTTGTTTTATTTTTGTTTTATGCACAGGTCATTTCTTTCATTTATTTATTTTTTATTATGTTCAGTTAATTAACATACAACACCTCATAAGTTTTTGTTGTAGTGTTCAACGATTCTTTAGTTGTGTGTAACACCAAATGAACATCCCAACATGTGCTCCACTTAATACCTATCACCTGGTTACCCCATCTCCCTAACCCTCTCCCTTCTGTAACCCTCAGTTTGTTTCCCAGAACCCAGAGTCTTTCACAGATTGTCTCCCTCTCTAATTTCTTCCCTTTCAGTTTTCCCTCCCTTCCCCTGTGGTCCTCTGATCTATTCCATATGTCCCACATGAGTGACACCATATGGTAATTGTCTTTCTCTGCTTGGCTTATTTCACTCAGGATAATCCCCTCCAGTTCTATCCATGTTGATGTAAATGGTGGGTATTCATTCTTTCTGATGGCTGAGTAATATTCCATTGTATATATGAACCATATCGTCTTTATCCATTCATCTATTGCAGGGCTCCTTCCACAGTTTAGCTATTGTGGATATCACTGCTATGAACATTGGGGTGCATGTACCCCTTCTTTTTACTACATCTGTATCTTTACTACATCTGTATCATCTGCAATCTCTTAGTCATAGGATAGCTCTATTTTCAACATCCTGAGGACCACCCATACTATTTTCTAGAGTGGCTGCACCAGTTTTCATTCCCATCAACAGTACAAGACGGTTCCCACCTCTTCTCCACAACCTCGCCAATACTTGTTGTTTCCCATCTTATTAATTTTGGCCATTCTAGCTGGTGTAAGGTGGTATCTCATTGTAGTTTTGATCTGTATTTATCTGATGACCAGTGATGTTGAACACTTTTTCATGTGTCTGTTAGCCATTTGTTTGTCTTCCACATCATCTTTTAAGCTTCCTCTCTTCAGTACTCTCTCCTTCCTTTCTGGCATTGCTTTATAAACATTTTACCCTAATGGAAGTTCCTGTGAGGTGTCAAAATATTCTATCTCTGTCCTTCCTCAGCCTGACTCGACCTCTAAACCTGGTAAGTCTTGGATGCCATTTATTTGACATCTCTGCCTTCAGTCTCCTCCAACTCCCCATGTTATTGTTAACAGGTTCCTTTTAAGTCAATGATTCTTCATTAAAACACAAATTCAAAAAGTCAGACTTTTTAGTAAATCTCTCAAAACTATATTTAGTAAAAAGTCCTAGTTCTCTTTCGCTCTTAGATTTCCTGTCACAATATTCACAGCACTTACGAGTAATTATTTGGAGCTAGTATTTGGGAGCATGGCTGAAAAACTGGAAACCTCAAATTCATACTTCGAAGTTGTCCGTAAAATGCTCAATGTAAAAAGGCAAGGTAAAAAAAAAAAAAAAAAATCAGCTACAAAGTCAGAAAAACGAAATCAGGCCACTACCAGAGGACCACTTGGCAGACAGGAGACAAAGATACAATTGCTCTCTTGACATGCCTCCTTCTGGCAGAGTGATAGACACAGCTTTCAACTTGCTGAGAAATATGGAGGATTACCACTTTGGAACAAGGCCCAGTAGTCATTGCATGATCAACATTGAGTAAATTCAGTGTGTACCTGAAATAAATAGCCTTATCATTTTGATTCATCTCACCATCTCTAATTTAATGTAGAGGATATTGAGACAGCTTTCCTCTACAATCTTTTTTTTCTTCATAAGGATCTAAAACTGTACAATATTCATCATCAAATTCTGACAAAGATTGTGATGCTCCCAACTTGCTGACTTCCCATTACTAGCAAAGCACCTGGCACATAGCAGGTACATAATAAATTATCTGAAACTAATTTACTAATTAAGCTGACATTTTCCATACTAAAAGGGAGATTGTATTTGGAAGGGAGAAAAATAAATTCTAACCTGAACATTTCTGGAAGGAACAAAATGAAAGGAAACCTGTCACTGACCTCTACTTTGGCAACGTGTGTTTCCTTAATATGAAGGGAAAAAGATGCTGTGTAGGTTAAAAGTATAAATATTGAAACTGTCTGATTCCTATCAAGTACATTTACATAAAATATGCCAAATCTATGGATGACAACGTTATGTCTCATAATTCATTAATTTTGATGCTTAGTTCCAAAGCAGTTAGCACATCAGTAAACCATTAGCCTGAAGATATTTACTTCTCCTCTCAGAATCCTTGTGGATAAATAACAACAGCACTGCTGGAATAAGTTGCTTCTGGGGCAAGCCATGAAATAGTTGTTCCGTCAATAGCCAGACTCCACAGCCTTTGCGTTCTCTCAAAGAAGCAGAAAACTTTAAAGAACTAAAAAAAGCAGCACATGAAACACCAACCATAAAAGTGTCTAGGCATAACGATGAGTCTCACATAGTCCAAGAGGTTGAGTAATATTTTCGCCAAACTACGGAATAGCCTAAATGCATATGTTAGGAAAACAGATCATCATGAGATAGGAATTCAGAAACCAGGAATGGGTGTGTCCAAGTGGTCCCAAGAAATACTGACCTTTAATGCCAATATCAGAGTGCTGATTCTAGAAAGTTTTGCTTAGACCCGAAGATTAGATTCCATGTCCCTGATATGAGCACCCTCAGTTCCCTGTGCTTCCCCAAATAAGATACTTAGGAGGCTACACTATGATTACTTGTTCAAACGGTCTTTTTCCCTCCTTGAATGTTTGCTAAGAAAGTTTCCTCTTTATAGTGGCTAGCATACAGTGGCTAGCACAGTGCCCGATACAAAGCAGATAATAATATATTCAATCAATGAGAAACTCAATCCTGATTTGTGTCAATCATCCATTAGAACACTGATCTTAAGTTCTCAATTCTCTTCTATAAGACAGTTCTCTTCTAGATAGACTTGAGGGAATTAGATTCTACTTGTAGCTAATGAAAGAATGGATTTTCCCCAACCTTATAGAAGAGAATTGAGAGTTTAAGATCATATATTTTATATATAAATAAATATATAAATATAAATATTATATATATATAAACATTTGGTGCCACACAAGTGCAATTAAGATGGTAAGCTGACAACTTATTTCTTGAATTTGTTGTTAGCCAATACCCTGTACTATCAGAGAACATAAAATGGGTCATGGGCTATATTAAAAATGATCATTTGCATTTGTTCAGCATGCTTGGTAGAATGGCAAACTACAGAAAGCCTCCAGCGCAGGAGCATAACCAGCATAGAGGCTGGGCCGTCTCGTCACCTGCTCTGCTTGGTGTGGAAGAGACCACACTCTTCTCATTTTGCTCCCATGTAATGGTCACACCTTCTCAGTTTTCTGGCTTCTTGTCTTTCAAGTCTTAGTCTAGACCTCCTCTTCTCTCTCCTACACTCGCTTCCCAGGTAATCTTATCCCAGTTTATGTCAACAGTTTTCAATTATAAATCTACAACCTGAGTCCCTTCCCTGAACTTAGGCTCAGACATCAACACAGATAATTGGCTATAATTGGCATGGTTTTTAAAATTTTTTTTAATTTATTCATTAAGAGAGAGACAGAGAGAGCACAAGCAGGGGGAGAGGCAGAGGGAGAGGGAGAAGCAGACTCCCCACTGAGCTGTGAGTCGGACATGGGGCTTTATCCCAGAACCTGGAGATCATGATCTGAGCCAAAAGCAGATGCTCAACCATCTGAGCCACCAAGGCGCCCCTATAATTGGCATCTTAAGAGTAACTAAACCCAAACTCCAAGTCTCCCCGTGCCTCAAAGCTTTTCCACACAAAGTCTTTCCTGTCTCTGTAAATGGCAACATTATGTTTCTAGGTGCTCAGGCTAAAAAAAACCAAACCCTGCCCCTCCCACCCTACATCCATTCCTTCAGTAAATCATGCTGACTCAATGTTCAAAATCAAAGAGCTTCCTACTACTTTCTCCCACACATCCTTGGTCCAAGCTTACTAAATTTATTGCTTATTTATTACAATAACTTCTTAACAAGCATATCTGCATCTGTGCTCTTGATGCCCACAGTGGACTCTTAACCCAACTGCCAAAGAGATCATTTTAAAATCCAGATCATGTCACACCTTTGTTCAAGTCTCTCCAATGACTACCCATCCCATCAGGGTAAAATCCTGAAACCACACATATTATCTGTCTCCAGGATTCCTCTCTGACCTCATCCCCCTACTAACCCCTGCTCACACTGGTTCACACAGATCTGATGCTCCTTGAAAGGAACGGACAGATTTATCATAAAGATTTTGCCCTTTTGGTTCCCTCTGCCTGGAATCCCTTATTAAAGAATGTCTAGGTCTCAGTCTTACCTCCCTCAGATCTCTGCTCAAGAGTTAACTTTTGGGGGTACCTGGGTCATTCAGTGGTTAAGCCTTGCCTGAAACTTTGGCTCAGGTCATAATACCAGGGTCTTGGGATGGAGTTCCATATAGGGCTCCCTGCTCAGCAGGAAGCCAGCTTCTCCCTCCCACTTTCCCCCTGCTTGTGTTCCCTCTCTCGCTGTCTCTTTCTCTGACAAATAATAAATAAAATCTAAAAAAAAAAAAAAAGAGTTAACTATTCAATGATGTATTCCCAGACCATCCTACTGAAAACGAATTCCTCACACAGCATGCTCCCTATCCCTTCTGTTGCTTTACTTAACGCTATGGCTTATTGCAATATGACACCACACACACACACATACACGCACACGTACACGCATGCACGCTTCTTTCTTATACCGGTTTGCTGTTTGTCTCTCCCCTCTAGAACCTACAATCCATGAGTGTGCACACGTTGATCTTTATGCTGAGAGCTACCAGCTGAGCACTTTGTACAGTGCCAGGGCCTCAAAAAATACTTTTA
The DNA here is from genome assembly GCF_964662115.1 of Mustela nivalis. Classification (NCBI taxonomy): domain Eukaryota; kingdom Metazoa; phylum Chordata; class Mammalia; order Carnivora; family Mustelidae; genus Mustela; species Mustela nivalis. The sequence goes on along the minus strand of NC_139023.1, from coordinate 50,633,869 downwards.
AAAAAATAAATAAATAACTAGAATTATGTCTGAATAGGAATCATTTGCAATCCTGGCTAGCTTTTGCCTAGTTACATACTTTCAACTAATGGCATCCTATTAGACACACAATCTTTTATTTTTTTTAAATTTCATTATTAGAGATACTTTTGCATTTAATTCGCCAGGCTTAACCTAAATTAAAAGGTAACCAGAAATATGCCAGTGACTACTTAGAAGAAATGCTGCCATAAATCTTTTGATCCCTGTGCTAATCTAGGGAATATAATTTGTTGGAAGTATATTATTCCACAAGCAATTCTTATAGGCAAAAAAGAAGACTTTCTTGACAAGAATATCACCATGCCCCCTTAGCATTAATGAAGAGTAAAGATTTTTATGTTCTATGAAGCCACAAGTTCCCTTAATAAGAAAATTAATTTAATAATTTTACCAAATGGATTAAATAAATATTAATACTGCTGCAAATGAAGATAATTAATGAAACAAATTTTAAAGCAAAGGTATAGCTACGGCTCTTGTCACTGAAATTTGCCTGGAAGTGCACAGGGAAATCAGAAGGCTTAGCCAACTTTGATCTTAACTAAGAAACTATTTTAAATGACAGGGATTGTATTAATAAATGAAATCTCTATTACACACACTAATACTTTTCTACTTTCATTTGAGTCTTCTACAAAATGTTGTTAATACACGAATGTTTATGGATACTATGTGGCACATTATAAAAGTATTGCTTGGAAGTATTTAATGTATACTGTTGAATAAATCATAAATCAGATATAGTGTAAATCTCATTAATATTATTGTTTCATAACACTGCCTGAAGCAGTGTTAACTTATTCCCCATCTCACAGAATCTCTGCCCTTCACTACCTGATACCCAATATTTTGAAAGCAGCCATTTTTTGTGTTTTCTTGTGTCTCATTTGTTTTGAGTAGGTGGTAAATCTAGACTCTGTGACTCCATTTTTCTTGGAAGCAGATGTCAAAACTTCAATTTTATAATATGAGCATAAGATTATTTAGAGATAGATACAGTAAATGCCTTGCTGAAGATCATGTAGCTACTAAGCTGAGGAAGCAGGATTCAACCGAAGTCCTAGGATGCCTGTGTAGCTCAGCCTGTTAAGCATCCAACTCTTGATTTCGGCTCAGGTCCTGATCTCAGGGTTATAAGATCAAGCCGTATGTGGGACCCTACTTTTAGTGGGGCATCGCTTGAGATTCTTTCTCTCCCTCTTCCCCTCCCCCACGCACCCCAAACAGATGAATAAATCTAAAAGAAAAAAAAAAAAAAACTCTAAACATTGTGACACTCAGCTTCTTAACTCTTCATCAACACTTGCTACTTAGTATTACAACTTGTCAGCTTAAAATTTTTTTCCCTCTATGATCTCCTTGAAGGAAAGAATTTCATGTTAGCTTTAACTTCATGCCATGCAGCACAGTGTTGGCATCTGGCTGACATTCTGTGTACACTTAGGAATGAATGAATATAAGGGAATAAGTAGCTTATGGAACTCAAAGTAAAACACTGAGCCACATGGGTGACAGCAAAACAAGATATTTATCAGACCTTGGGGGCTTTTTAAGGAAGATTATGAAACTTGGAAATGTTAACATAAGAAAACTCAAGAAAAATAAGTTACACAAAAGAACAATATACTAAATAAAACATAGGGATGACCCTCTGGGCAAAGATAGCATAAGAGAGTCAGAACAGCCAAGAATTTTGTCTAATTACCTTTTCAGCTGAAATTTTATTGCAGCTGTGCTCTGATGTGCTCTGAAATGAGCATCTGTTCAAAATCACAAAATTCATAAGGTAGAAGGATGGCAGAGGTCACATGAGTTCTGCTCCTACATAGTTTAGGAATCTATCCTGATGATGGGCATCAAACTCAGGATGGAGTCCTCCCAATGACAGAAGTCCATTATTTGCGATAGAAGCTGTCCCCTTGTGAGACCCAATACAAAAAATCCTCTTTCTAGTGCAATCCATCTTCTTTGCATGAAGAGAAAGCATGAACGTGTGCACTTGTACACATGCAACACACACACAGAGCTGTAGAGTAGCGATACAGCAGAACTTGGTCAGTGTGTGTAGACCTACAGAAACACTTTTAACATGCTGATAAGGGTAGCGGTGGGGGAGGGAAAGTGAGGTGCTGAATGTAAAATGTTTATTTGAGGAATAATTTATTACTAACCACACTGTATTTTAGACAAGTTAGAAAGTTCAAAGACTACATCGCAAAAATACCATGCCACAAATTCCACACTCAGTTTCATCTCCTTGTTCTTCTTGAATCAAGACATTTTTTATCATCACTCTAGGCCCCCACCTTGACATCCTAAAGGCTAAAAACACTTAAAATTCTACTGATATTCAGAATCCAAAAATGTGTGCTCTGAGGCCTTGATGGGAACAAGTCTCCAACTAGCAACACTTTGCATGGTCTTCTGATATCTAGGCCATATGTCATGATTAATTTAATGCAATTATCTACACAATACTATCACAGTAGTATCATCTTATTCAGTCAAAAAAATGAACTTGCCCTTTTTTTTAAGGATCTAAAAGTGTTCAAAGAACCAGATAATCTTTCTGGATAGATATGCATCTCCATAAAAATTAAAACAGACTTGAGCCAGTGCACCTCAGAGGTGGCGCAGATCCTGGTATGCATTAAGAAACTCTAACGGATGCCTGGGTGGCTCAGTTGGTTGGACGACTGCCTTTGGCTCAGGTCATGATCCCGAAGTCCCGGGATCGAGTCCCGCATGGGGCTCCCAGCTCCACAGGGAGTCTGCTTCTCTCTGGGGCACCTGGGTGGCTCAGTGGGTTAAAGCCTCTGCCTTCGGCTCAGGTCATGATCCCAGGGTTCTGGGATCGAGCCCCACATTGGGCTCTCTGCTCAGCAGGGACCCTGCTTCCTCCTCTCTCTCTGCCTGCTTCTCTGCCTACTTGTGATCTCTGTCTGTCAAATAAATAAACAAAATCTTAAAAAAAAAAAAAGAAACTCCAGAATTAGGAGCTGACAGTATTCCTTATTTCTTATACATATATTGCAATTATGTATAAATTCCTTATTCGTTATAAATATTCCTTATAAATATACATTTAACTGAATATTCCTTATAAATATACATTTAACTAGATAACCTTAATTATAAAACCTTGATTTAGTCCTTAGTTACAACATAAGTTGGCCACTTAGTTCTTTGGTTTACCATTTTGTAAAATATGTATAATGGGTATAATCTACCAGAAAATGAGATTTCTCTGAAAAATGACTAGCAAAGATATTCTACCTTAACTCATTTCCTTTCAAAAATTACATTATTATGATTGAAGACTTTTCTACTGCATTCTAGGATGAAATGCTATATAGTAGGTAAGTTAAAACAAAAACAAAACTTATCAAAACAAAAGCCCCAGACCTGAAAGTATATTTCAAAGTATATGATGCGATTGGTCTGTCTCTCTTTAATCATGAAACTTAGTTCCAGACAAGTGAGAAAGAGAAGAAATAATACTGACTCTTACCTCTTGTGTTCTTTCTGGCTACTCTGAAGGTCTGTATATTTTAGTTTATCAGTCACAATAACTCTAAAATCCCTAACCTTTCTCAAAGCAACTTAGTTGTGGAATAGCTGGCAGGAGTCTATACCAGTGCTGCCCTGAGTACAGACTCAGCTGTGTCCAACCATCAGTGGAGCCTCCAGAAATGCCCCTGCCCCACTCTGGTCCTCTCCTACCAGCACTCATCTGGGCCCTTGTGGTCCTACCTCAGCAATTATGTCTCCAACAGATTCACCTCTCAAGGTAGAGTCAGGGGAGAGGGGGCACCAGGGTTGAAAGTGTTAGCCTGTCCCCTGGTGTCTGCGCAGACTCAAGCTCTAAATCATACAACCCCACATGGGAGAAAAGAAATGAGAACAAAAAAGGTTTCAACCCACTCCTAGATCAAAATACTGCTTTTCTATTTCTGTTCTATTCCTATACATTTCTACTTACCTGAAAATAGTAAAAAGTAAACCAATATTAAAGATAGCATGTTTGGGTGTGTGGGTGGCTCCGTCAGCTAAGCCTCTGCCTTCAGCTCAGGTCATGATCCCAGTGTCCTGGGACTAAGTCCCACATCAGGCTCCCCACTCAGTGGGAGTCTGCTTCTCCCTCTGCCCCTCACCCCAACTCATGTGTGCCCCTTCCCTTTCTCTGTCTCCCTCTCTCTTTCTCTCAAAAATATATAAAATCTTTAAGAAAATTTAAATAAAAAAAAATAATAACATGTTTATGAGGCATCTGGTGGCTCAGTGAGTTAAGGGTCTGCTTTTGGCTCAGGTGATTGATCTCAGGGTCCTGGGATCCAGCGCCGCATCGGGCTCCCTGTGGAGTGGGGTGGCTGCTTCCCCCTCTTCCCCCACTTGTGCGCTCTCCCTCTCTCTCAAATAAATAAAATCTTAAAAAATAAAAAAAGATAACATGTTTTAATCATAAATGGTTAACTTTTTACAGGTATGCCCTTTTCCAGTGCGAGTTTGATCTCAGTGTTGGGAGGGAGGGTGATGCATTCCTTTGGGACTCTCATCCCTGGGACAATGGCAGCTGCTTATATCTGCGATGTCTATATCTTGGTAGTTCTCTATTGCTGCTGCCCCTCGGAAAAATTTGTTACTTAAACTGTAACCCCTGGAGGATTTTACTAGTTGCCAAGCACATTTAGACATGGCCTTAAAAAATACTGATACTGACAACAGGTGTTTGGGGAGAAGGACGATGTAGGACCGTGAAGCTGGGCAGCTGGGGATGCCTGGCTCGCTCAAGGCGGAACGCCGCCCCTTCACCGAAGCAGTGCAGCCGGGAACGCCTGGCCCGCCCAGGGCCAAACGCCGCCTGCTTCAGGGAAGCCGAGCACCCGGGAACTCCGTCAGCTCAGGGTGGAACGAAAACCGCCTGCTTCCCTTTTCCTTTATTGCTCCTTTCTCTTCCCAGAATTGCCCGTTGTTAGTTAGATGAGTCCTTTGAATGTGCTTGGTTAACTATAAACTTTATCCTCCTTCTTGCATGTCTGCAAGACGGGATTAACATTTGACCTTCATCAGTCCTTCTGTTGGCTCTTGTTTTCTATCTAATAAAAGTGAGACTGTGGAGTTGCTCGTGGCAGCAGTCCTTTTTGACTGTTGTGCCCTGCTCCCAGTATTTTGCAGCTGACTTGTTTGTGCCTAATTCTTCTCTCGTCGCCGACTGGAAGTGGAACTCTATTTTTTTAGAATGCAATCTAATTTTTACTTTAGTCCTGTTAAAACAAATAATTATTTTCTTTCTTTCTTTCTTTTTTTTTTTTAAGTAGATTCCATGCCCAGCATAGAGCCCAAAATGTGACTTGATCTCACAACCCTGAGATCAAGACCTGAGCTGAGATCAAGGGTCAGACGCTTAACTGACTGAGCCACCCAACTACCCCAATAAGTAATTCTTTATATTGGAAGTCCCTAGTTCAAGTTACTGTGTGGTTTCTGTCTCCTGAGTGTAGCTTGACCTTAACGCACAGTGAGCTTAATTTGGGAAACAATGGACTGAGAACAGATACAAACACACAGGCCTTTTACTAGAGGATTTCTCAGAGGCTCTAAAGTATATTATGTGAAATTTGAGGGAAAAGTAAAATACATGCAGAATTTCATAGGCTTGTTTTCCTAGAGACACCCCTTCCACTGCACACACATACCATGACACAAAACTGGCATTCTGTGGGGCATCGATGGAGACAGAGATGCTTTAATCTCCAGTATGGCCGAATCCTCCCTGGTAGGAATCTGAAACCCAGATATTTCACGGGGAATGACTAGTACAAACGACAAGTCAATGATTTTTACTTTTGTTCTTTTGATAAAAGAAGCAATGGAACAATGTTTGTTCTTGAACAAATGCTTGTTCTTGAACCTAAGACAACACCTGCTCATGAATAAGCATGGATTTCAATAGCAAGGAGAGCACAAATTATCAGTTGGGAGAGAAGAAAGGTAAGTCTCACAGGGGCAGTAACAGTATCTTGAGAGGAGCACAAAGGTGGAAAAAGTCCCCTCCACGCCTCTAGAGATTTTATTTCATATTCACCATGTAATAATTCCTGATTCAAGATATTTGGGCTTTCCCATAAATGTGTATGACATTCATGGGAAGTTGCAGACATAATCAGATTTTTGACTACAGCTTGAGACAGTATCATTTGGGAAAAGACCTTACAGAGGCCTCTGCTTTTAGAAATATATGACTTAAGTAATAAATGTCAGACACTATCAGAATCTGGAGCTATGACATGCTGCAGGACAGAGCAATGGGGGAAGCTATCATTACCTTTTATGTACATTCACCAAAATGTTGTTAAGGAAATGTAATTACCAATGGGGACGCTCATTTATCCAAATTATTCTGGGCTACCAAAGAAACCTGACATGTAAACAATTTAGATAAGGATTCTAATAAGCTCGCTATACCAAGTACCTGTAATTTGTCACACAGTACACGCTTATTCTTACTTGGACCAGTCTGCTGTCCTTGAAGTGCTGTTTTAGCTAAATGTACATTAGGAAGACAACTTCAGGTCGATAGAGTTTTAATCAAGCTTAAAAAAAATCCACAATACAATGAAATTTTCTCCTAATTTCAAAGAAGAATGCAGTGACATTCCAATAAAAAGATACAGCTAATTCATTAAAATAAAAACTATAAAAATACATAGGAAGGTTTGGAAAATAATCTTGGATTTAATATACCTGGTGTTTGGGGGAAAAGTTAAAGCAGTGAGATCTTAAATGTTTTGAGTCACTGTGATATGGCCTGTAGGGTGTGAGATAAAATGTATATGAATAAAGTATAAAGTGCCACTCCTGTCTTTAATAACTTGTCTCATTTGGGAGACAAAAAATTTTAGAAATTGTTATATTTAGAATATTCACCAAAGAATATCTAATAATAAAACTCCAAATTAACAACAGTGTTTTCTAATGCTACAGTCTAGGTTTTGAATACACACTTCTGCTGAGATATTTTCTAGAGAAATGGGCATTGACCCAAGGAACAAAGCTAGACTTTACAAAATGCTTAAAAAAAAAAAAAAAAAAAAAGGCTGCGTATTTGCAGGGAGGGAGAGCTTAACATAAGAGCAATTGTGTGGAGTGGCTCTTTCATAATGAAATGGGATGACTTGGCCCCTGCAAATAAGGATCAGAGGGAAGAAAAACCACTTCTTTGCTTATTTCATGAAAAAATACATTTTCATTCATTCATCATCTCAACTGACATTTGCTGAGTTGCTTCTGTACTCCTTGCATCATGTTAAGCACTGAAGAATTCAACAGTGAAATAATATCCTTTTCCTTGAGGAGCTCATTGTCCAGTGGAGAAGACAAAAGGGCAATAATTAAAATAAAGTCTGATAAGAGCTACAACAGGAACAAGTACAGAGTGCTATGGGAGTGCAGAGAAGAAGAAGGTACTGGGGAATCTCTGGAGCGAGCCTCTAGAGCCAAATGCTAAACCAAGGAATTCTATAAGACAGTCACAGAATATAGCCATTCTTAAAAATTAAGTTAGGCAAAGTTTCAATTAAATAAATTAGATTTAATACTAAGGCTATAAATATTTGAAGCTCCATCACTTCCTAATTATTTTATTACATTTCACTATTATCTATGCCCTTGAGGTCGTCATTCAGTTCTATTGTACATGTATGGTAGAAATGCCATATGATGGTGTACTACTGGGCACCTACTACCAACCCTACTCAGTGGCATTACATTGGTAATTTGAAATTGGTCATGATGAAAGTATTTAAACAAGGGAATTCAACAAACATTACCAAACAGAGTTCTTTCTCTGGGTGGGGGCGTTGTGGGGGTGAGGATCCATAGACAACCAATTGTTAAGCATGCAACAGCACACTACTGAGAATACCTAACCTAGGTCCCCACCTAGTCACAGCCAGGGAGAGCCTCCTGGAAGAGAATTAATTTAGATATGATCTTAACCAAAATCAGAGTCAAAGTTGTCCAAGTTCATTCATGTTGTCACATAAAACATAATTACTTGCTTTTTTATAAGGCTGCATAATATATCACTGTATGTACATACCACATTTTATTTATCCATTTATCCATTATTGGAAATTTAAGTTATTTCCACATCTTGGTTACTGTGAATAAAAATTGTGTAGAAATGTAATTACCAATGGAGAGGCTCATTTATTTAAATGTGTATTCTCTTAGTGTTTTAGAGACTTAATAAAATTAGGAAATAAAAATATTTAAGTACTTTGTCAAAGAAAACACCACTCATGAATGGAAGATTGAGGATTTGGACCCATGGTATCAAAAATTGTGTTTTTTACACACATGTCTGTGTGCTCACCCACTTGCACATGTTCTCATGAGGAAACACTACTCAGTCATAAAAAAGATAAGATTTTGCCATTTGGGACAACATGGATGGACCTAAAGCATATCACACTAAGTGAAATAAGTCAGAAAAAGACAAATACCATATAATTTCACTTATAGGTAGAATCTAAATAACAAATAAAAAAAACAAAAAACAGAATCAGACCTATGGTTGCCAAAGGCAAAGGGGGCAGGGGAGATGGGAAAAACGGGTGAAGAAAAGTGGGAGATACAGGCTGAGTCCAGGCGTAAAAGGTACAGTATAGGAATGCAGTCTATTGTACTGTAACAGTACTATATGGGGACAGATGGTAACCATGCTTGTGGTGAGCAGACCATAATGTATAGAATTGTTGAATCAATATGCTGTACACCTGAAACCAAGGTAACACTGTGTGTCAATTATACTGATTTTTTTAAAAAAACATTGTGTCTAAGGCACTTGGGTGGCTCAGTCATTTAAGGGTCCAACTCTTGATTTTGACTCAGATCATGATCTCAGGGTTGTGAGATCAAGTCCCACATTGGGCTCTTCACTGGGCATGGAGCCTGCTTAAGATTCTCTCACTCCATGCCCCTCTCCTCTATCTCTTCCTCCATTTTCACTCTATCTCAAAAAAAAAAAAAAAATTGTGTTCTTAATATACTACTTCTCCCGTGAGTTTGCAATATATTTTTTCACTTTCTCTTGATTCCACAACATTTTAATATGCCCTAAAATTCATTTTAAATATATAATAAGAAAATGTGTGTAACTGCCTTTAAAGTAAAATATAAACTCTAGAAGCTATCTTCAAGGTTTGAAACTGAAATCAATGCTTTAGAAAGGACAATTACCAAGCTTACCCCTCTTAACTACTTCATCTCAATTTATCTCAAAATAATTTAGGCAGAGGGCGCCTGGGTGGCTCAGTGGGTTAAGCCGCTGCCTTCGGCTCAGGTCATGATCTCGGGGTCCTGGGATCGAGTCCCGCATCGGGCTCTCTGCTCAGCAGGGAGCCTGCTTCCCTCTATCTCCCTCTCTGCCTGCCTCTCTGTCTGCTTGTGATCTCTCTCTGTCAAATGGATAAATAAAAAATCTAAAAAAAAAAATAATAATAATTTAGGCAGAATTATTTACAGAATAGTCATAAACTGACTGCTTTTGAAGAAGTATCAGAAAAATTTATATGGAAAAAAAATTTGCTTTTCCAAAGACATATATGACTGCTTATAATTGTTTCAAATGAATTTATGTCATAAAAGAACTATTGTTTTTATGCAATAAACAAATTACATCTGCATAGAAAACTCTCAATGCTATTCATATCATTATGGTATGGGGGGAAAATTATACTTGTTAAAATATAGTTGTGTCCAAAAATATTTTCCTGGTTGTCTTGAATAGCTCCTTTGAAGTAAATCCTTTATATCAAAGCCAATTTTCTGTTTCTCTCATTAAAATCTAACTAGCATTATGACAAAGAAGAAAAAAATGAATAAACAAAATGCTCAAACAAAAGTTTCCAATGGTTGATTCATAGCAAAACCAAAAAATGGTATCTACAAGGAAGCAGGGTTTTCTGACTTAATTTGCTTTCATATCCATTCAGTCATTAAAGCAAGTGGTTCTAATCTCTGCATATGGACCTAGCCCAAAAGTATTTTAAAAACGTGGATGACATTGCATACACTCAAGCAACCACCATCAAGCATAAAGTTCTATGTACATAAACCTACATATACATAAACCTGTATATACGTAGCCTTAAGTATTTGAAAATCTGCTTGATGGTGGTTATTCAAGTGCATGCAAAGTCATGCATATTTTTATGTCATCCAGTTGTATGTATACACACACATATGTACAGACATACATTTATACTTATATACACACATTCATATATATAAATACACACACAATGATGCTTTTCAGTAATTAAATATTTACATAGATACTCTAAGCAGGTATGTAAATTTATTATATTGTGTAGAACAGATGCTTGAAACAAAGCAGTATTGTCACAGAAGTATCTCTCTTCCTTCCCATCTCCCCTCACTCTATTTTTCATCAATTTCTCCTTTCTCTCCACAAATAATTATTAACTGTATCATATATGCTAGAATGTGGCTAGTATGGAAGTTCCAATGGTAGAATATCAAAAAAGGACCCTACTTTCATGAAACTTTAACTGTACTGTGTATAAACCTGTTGAAAGATGGAATTCAAACGATTTTAAATCACATAGATCTTCATTCAAATCATGATAATATCACTTATATACCTTTGCAAAATGACTTACCTCTGCTAAGCTTCCATTTTCTCAAAAGGAAAGTGGCAACAATTTTAGTCACCTGATATATCTTATGGATTAAATTATGAATAAAAAAAAAAGATGAGTGGAGGATCTGACATAAAGTAGATGCTTAGTAAATGCTACATATCTACTCTCCCTACCTACATTTAAACTGCAATTTGCTAGTAAACCCACGTTTCATTGTTGCAGGTTTATAGGTAGTCATGGAAAGAAAAATATGCCCAGGGTTTTCATAGTTACAAAATAAAGAAGAGGTGCTTAGTTGGAAAATATGTTGGCTACTGCCAAAGAGAAAGAGAAAATTTGAGAGGCACTGACACAGAGAGAAAGAATGGAAAAAGAAATAAGCCCATGGTAGATAACAGTACAATAGTTTAAAAAATAAATAACACACCCTTCCTTGTTTGCACAGTAGCATCATTTTGTAATACTGAGTTAACATTTCCCATCCCAATTCTGTTTCTTGGGTTTTACATAGGTGCTTTAATTCACTGGCAGGGCAGCTCGGGTAAGTGGACTCCAGCCATGTTGATCAATATTCCATGCTTCTATGAAATAAGTTGCTGCATGAAAAACAAAACAAAACAAAACAAAAACAAAAAACAGATGAGCTAGAGAGAGAAGTAGAACTACTAGATACACAAATAGTGGTGAAAACTAATTTCCCTTTCTGTATTTTCATTGTTAGTGTATAAGAAAGCCACTGATTTCTGTACATTGACTTTGTATCCTGCCACGTTGCTGAATTGCTGTATGAGTTCTAGTAGTTTGGGGGTGGAGTCTTTTGGGTTTTCCATATAAAGAATCATGTCATCCTTGCTGTACCAAATGAGTTGTTATGGTCTCCCAACCGGAAGTCAATTGGGCAATACCATCTAACCACCTAAACAGCTCAGTTCAAGTTAACAGCTCTCTAGCCTTTTGCAAGGAGAGTTTTTGTCCAAAGGGATATGTGATCCAAGAAATTTTTGTTATACAAATAAAACTTGGGTGTGTTTACAAATAATCTAAATATTTCATGGTACTGGGGAAGGGGGAGGGGAAATCCTTTTCCCCAATGTCTTCCTCAAGAATAAATGTCTATTATTTGTAATCCCCTCAGGGTTTATGTATAGATGGATTCAACATTCAAAAATGCTTGTTGATGTTCACTTTGTGAAAATTCATCAAGTTGTATACATGAGATTTGTGTGCTTTTCTGTGTGTGTTATATTTCAATAAAAGTTTGGTAAAAATAAAAAAAAAGAATCATGTCATCTGCGAAGGGAGAGAGTTTGACTTCTTCATTACCAATTTGGATACCTTTTATTTCTCTTTGTTGTCTGATTGCTGTTGCTAGGACTTCTAATACTATGTTGAACAAGAGTGGTGAAAGTGGGCATCCTTGTCTTGTTCCTGATCTCAACGGGAAGGCTGCAAGCTTTTTCCCATTGAGGATGATATTTGCTGTGGGTCTTTCATAGATAGATTTGATGAGGTTCAGGACTGTTCCCTCTATCACTATACTTTGAAGCGTTTTAATCAGGAACGGATGTTGGATTTTGTCAAGTGTTTTTTCTGCATCAATTGAGAGGACCATGTGGTTCTTCTCTCTTATCATATTAATTTGTTGTATCACATTGATTGATTTGCGAATGTTGAACCATCCTTGTAGCCCAGGGATGAATCCCACTTGATCATGGTGGATAATCTTTTTAATGTGCTGTTGGATCCTGTTGGCTAGGATCTTGTTGAGAATCTTAGCATCCATATTCATTGGTGATATTGGTTTAAAATTCTCCTTTTTAGTAGGGTCTTTGCCTGGTTTGGGGATCAGGGTAATGCTGGCTTCATAGAAAGAGTCTGGAAGTTTTCCTTCTGCTTCAATTTTTTGAAACAGCTTCAGGAGAATAGGTGTTATTTCTTCTTTGAAGGTTTGGTAGAATTCCCCAGGGAATCCGTCAGGTCCTGGGCTCTAGTTTTTTGGGAGGTTTTTGATCACTGCTTCAATCTCATTATTAGATATATCGATCTATTCAGGTTGTTGATTTCTTCCTGGTTCATTTTGGTAGTTTACAGTTTTCCAGGAATGCATCCATTTCATCTACGTTGCTAAGCTTATTGGCATATAAGAATCAATAAGATCGATAAACCATTGGCCACACTAATCCAAAAGAAAAGAGAGAAAGCCCAAGTTCATAAAATTATGAATGAAAAAGGAGAGATCACAACTAACACCAAGGAAGTAGAAACAATCATCAGAAGTTATTTTTATTTTTATTTTTTTAAGGAACAAAAATATTGTAAATAATGTTATAATGAACAAGGGGGTGAATATATCTTTTCAAGTTAGTGTTTTGTTTTCTTTAAATACATAGAAATAAAATTGCTGGATCATACGGTAATTTTACTTTCAATTTTTTGAGGAATCTCCACCCTGTTTTCCAAAGTGGCTGCACCACTTTACATTCTCACCAATAGTGGACAATTGTTCCTTTTCTCCACATCCTCCTCAACACTTGTTTCTTGTGTTTTTGAATGTAGCCATTTGACTGGTATGGTTTTGATTTGAAGTCCCCTGGTGAGTACTGGTGTTGAACATTTTTCATGTGTTTATTTTCCATTGGTATTAGTTCTTTGGAAATACGTCTATTTAGATCTTCTGACCATTTTAAAATCAGAATTTCTTTGCAATTGAGTTCTTGGAATTCTTTATACATTTTAGATATTAGCCCCTTATTAGACATATGATGTGCATTTTTTTTCTCCGTTTCAGTAGGTTGTCTTTCATTTTGACATGGTTTCTTCTGCTGTACAGAGGATTTTTTAATATGTTTTCTTGTAAGAGTTTTATGTTTTAGGTCTTACATTCAAGTCTTTAATATATTTTGAGTTACTCTTTGTGCATGGTGTAAGACAATGGTGGAGTTTCATTCTTTTGCATGTGGGTGTCCAGCTTTCCCAACACCATTTATTGGAAACTGTCTTTTCCCTAATGTATATTCTTGGCTTCTCTGTCATAAATTAATTGACCATCCATGTGTGAATTTATTTCTGGGCTCCTTATTCTGTGTTAGGCCAATACCATACCTTTTCAATTACTATAGCTTTGTAATAGAGTTTGAGATAAAGGTACATGATGCCTCCAGCTCTTCCTCAAGACTGCTTTTGCTATTCAGTATTTTTGTTTGTTTGTTTGTTTGTTTTATGGTTCCAAACAGATTTTAAGGCTTTTTATTTTAATTTCCTTGAAAGAGACCACTAAAATTTTAATAGAAATTGTACTGAATCTTGAGATTGCTTTGGGCAGTATGGGCATTTTAACAACATTGATTCTTTCAACCTACAAGAATGGAATTAATTTCCATTTGTGTCTTCATCAATTTATTTCACTAATGTATTATAGTTTTCAAAATACAGGTCTTTCACCATTATTAAATTTATTCCTAGGTAATTTTTGATGCAATTTTAAATGAATTATTTTCTCTGACAGTTATTATTGTATAGACAAATTTTTGTGTACTGATTTTGTATCTTGCAGCTTTACTGAATTTATTATTTCTAACTTTTTGGATGTATTCTTTTAGGTTTTATATATATAATATAAGGTCATCTGCAAATAGTGACAGTTTTACTTCTTCCATTCCAAGTTGGATAACTTTCATTTATTTTTCTTACCTAATTGCTCTGGCTAGGGCCTCCAACATTATGTTGAATGAAAATTGTGAGACTAGACATTCTTTTTTTGTTCTTAATATTAGAGGAAAAGCCTTGAGTTTTTCACCATTGAGTATAATATTAGATGTGGGCTTCTCACATATGGTCTCTATAATGTTGAAGTATGGTTCCCTCTATAGCCACTTTGTTGAGCATTTTTATCTTAAAGGGATTTTGTCAAATTATTTTTTTTAATGTGGTATATAATCTTGACTGATTTGCAATATTAAACCATCCTTATATCCATGGAATAAATCCCACTTGATCATGGTGTACAATCCTTTTAATGTATTGTTGAAATTGGTTTGCTAATATTTTGTTAAGGATTTTTGCCACTATGTTCATCAAGGATGTTGTCCTATAATATTCCTTTGGTATCCTTGCCTGGTTTCAAAATCAGAATAGTACCAGTCTTATAAAATGAGTTTGGAAGAGTTCCCTCCTCTTCTATTTTGTGAAAGTATTTGAGAAGGACTTGTATTAATTCTTCTTTGAATGTTTGGGAGACATTACAACTAAAGCTGTCTGGTCCTACACTTTTGTTTGTAGCGGAGAGGTGTTTGATTACTGATTAAACTTCTTACTTAGTAATTTATCTGTTCAGACTTTACATCCATCATGATTCAGTCTTGGTAAGCTATGTTTCTAAGAATCTATTCATTTTTTAGGGTATTCAATTTCTTGGCATATAATTGCTCATATTAGTCTCTTATGGCCCTTTGTATTTCCGTGGTACTAGCTGGAACATCTCTTTGTCTGATTTTGTTTGAGTCCTTTTCCTCTTTCTCTTGGTGAATGTAGTTACAGGTTTGGCAATGTTATCTTTTCAGAGAAACAGCTCCTAGTTTCACTGATCTTATCTATTGTCTTTTTAGTCTCTATTTCATTTATTTCTGTTCTAATCTTTGTTATTTCCTTTCTTTTATTAGCTTTAGGCTTTCTTTTCTTTTCTTTTTTCCTTTTTCTCAGTTCCTTTAAGTGGTAAAGTTAGGTTGTTTATTTGAGACTTTTCTTGTTTCTTGTATTTTCTTTTACAATAAAAACACTGAATGTGTTTTCTGTACAGTATAAGAGATTACCATGGGCTGCAGTCGGAGGTAAAATCTATATTAGGACTTACTTTTTGCCTATAAGGACATAATCAGGAGTTAGTAATTAACATGAAAAGTACTTAATAATAGTTTCCTATAAAATATTACCACAGATTTAATGGCTTAAAAAAACCCAATTTATTATATCACAGCTTGGAGGTCAGAAGTCCACAAAGGGTCTCATTGAGATAAAATAAAAGTGTTTGAGGGATGCCTAGCTGGCTCGGTCAGTAGAACATGTGACTCTTGATCTTGGGGTTGTGAGTTTGAACATCACATTGGGTGTTGTGATTTTGAGCCTCACATTTGAGCCTCACATTCTTAAAACTTAAAAAAAAAAAAATGTTTGAAGGCTGCATTCTGCCTGGAGGCGCTTGGAAAGATTTCATTTCTTTGTCTTTTTCAGCTTTTAGAGGTCCCCTTCATTCCTTGGTTCTTGGTCCTTTTTTATCTTCAGAACCAACAATGGTTGGTAGAATCTTTTTCATACTACATTACTTTGACCTTGATACTTCTGTGTGCCTCTTTCATTTAAAGGAATCTTGTTATCACATTAGGCCCATACAGATAATCTCAGAAAACATTCCTAAATCAGAATTCTTAATCACATTTTCAAAGTTCTTCTTGCCATTTAAGGTAACATATTTATAGGTTCTGGGTATTAGGATGTGAACATCTTTGTTGGGGGTAATTATTTTGTCTACCATGGTAATATTCAGAATAACCACATTTCTTGACACAACTCCATTTGGGTGGGGGGAGGGATGTGCACATTTTTTTTTCCTCTCATCTCTCTTTTTTTAAAAAATACAACCAAACTGAGTGTTCTAAGAAAATCAGCAATGTCAAATTTGTACTTTATCACGAAAATGACAAGAGAGAAGAGACAGAGGTTATTTTGTGCAAAAAAATGTAGCCTTCTTCTTGACTATAGCAACACCCTTGATGAAAAATTATGACCTTCATTCATAGTTAATGGAATGCTGAAAATGTGAGGGGACGCAACCATGGGAATTGATGTTACAAGCTTATGCTTGCTTATGCTTTGCTTGATTACCCCAGGAGTTAGATTTGACTGAAGCTGTAGGGGAAATAAATCCGGGGGAGCAGAAAATCTAGATGACAAGACTGTTATAAACCAAATATTGAAGAAGACTTTTTTTAAAAAAAGATTTTATTTATTTATTTGACAGAGATCACAGGTAGGCAGAGAGGCAGGCAGAGAGAGAGGAGGAAGCAGGCTCCCTGCCAAGCAGAGAGCCCGATGCAGGGCTCGATCCCAGGACCCTGGGATCATGACCTGAGCCGAAGGCAGAGGCTTTAACCCACTGAGCCACCCAGGTGCCCCAGAAGACTTCTTTTAGTCAACAATCAACCTCAACTGCTGTTAAAAAAGTACTACTGTATTCCCACCAACAGTGTAAGAGTGCCATTGCACTCCTGGGTATTTACCCCAAAGATACAGATGTAGTGAAAAGAAGGGCCATCATACCCCAATGTTTATAGCAGCAATGGCCACGGTCACCAAACTGTGGAAAGAACCAAGATACCCTTCAACAGATGAATGGATAAGGAAGATGTGGTCCATATACACTATGGACTATTATGCCTCCATCAGAAATGACAAATACCCAACTTTTGTAGCAACATGGACGGGACTGGAAGAGATTATGCTGAGTGAAATAAGTCAAGCAGAGAGAGTCAATTATCATATGGTTTCACTTATTTGTGGAGCATAACAAAAAGCATGGAGGACATGGGGAGTTAGAAGGGGGTTGGGGTAAATTGGAAGGGGAGGTGAATCATGAGAGACTATGGACTCTGAAAAACAATCTGAGGGGTTTGAAGTGGCGGGGGGGTGGGAGGTCGGGGCACCAGCTGGTGGGTATTATAGAGGGCACGGAATGCATGGAGCACTGGGTGTGGTGAAAAATAATGATACTGTTATGCTGAAAATAAATAAATTAAAAAAAAAATAAAGTACTACTGTAACCTTGAACAATGTAGGTTTAGGGGCTGAATTTCTAATAAACATTTTACAGACCTGATCACATTAAAGTTGGTGATAAATCTTATGAGGATTACAATCTACAAAATTAAGACTTAATCTTTGCTCTTGATTTACCCTCTACCTACAGCCCCTTGACAACTGTTTATCTTCCAAAACTTAGCAAGGTCACCTCCCCTAGAAAGTTTTTTCTCACTGGATCCAACCTTCATTCTCAAATCGCCGTGACTTCTGCTTTCTTTGGGATTCTGTTAGAAGTACTTCTGTTATGACATTTGTGACTTCCTTCTATAACTGTCTGCCTTCCCATATTTACCCATTAAATTCAGATGTAAGGATATGCTTGATTCCTTTTCATTAGTCTTAAAGGTAACAATGATAGTAATTAAAAGGGAGGTGGGTGGGTGGATGGGCTAAATAGGTGATGGAAATTAAGGAGTGCACTTGTTGGGGTGAGCATTGAGTGTTCTATGAAAGTATTGAATTCACTACATTGTATACCTGAAACTAATATTATACTAGAACTAACTGGAATTAAAATTAAAAAAAAAAAAAGATAACAATGAAACCAGGGGTAAGTTTATAGTTTGATATGGCTATACTACTTGCTAAAATATTGAAACATGGCTGCTTCCCATAAGTCTTCCACTGGAACTCTCAACCCAGCAACTAAAGCTCCAGGCAAGAGCTTCTGGGACTTTGCTACACCACAGCCAGAGCCTTTTCTGATCAGTCATTATCCATGCTCTACAAATTCTTCTTCTTTTTTTTTTTTAAGATTTATTATTTATTTGAGAGAGACAGAGTATAAGTAGGAGGGGAAGAGGGAGAAAAACCCCAGAAGACTCTGAGATGAGCACAGTGCCCAACATAGGGCTTAATCTCATGATCCCCAGGTCATGATGTGAGCTGAAACCAAGAGTCAGATGCCTATCCAACTGAGCCACCCAGGTACCCCAGGCTCTACAAATCCTGACAGCAATTCCCAAACTTCAGGATAGTGCCTGATATGTAATGGGTGCTCAGTAAGTATTTGTTGAATGAATAAATCTTATCAATATACTTGTACATTAGTAAACATTACTAAAATTCTTTTTGAAATGAAAAAAAACTAAGTGTTGGGAAGGTATGGAGAAAAGGGATCCCTTGTGTACTACTGGTAAGATCGTATACTGGTACACACACTAAGTAAAAGAGTATGGAGGGTCTTCAAAAAATTAAAAATAGAACTACCCTTTGATCTGGCAATCCCACTTGTGGGTATATATCCAAATGAAATGCAAACAGTTTAGCAAAGAGATATACACGTTCCCATGTGTAATGTAGCATTATTCCCACAATAGTCAAGATATGGAAATGATGTAAGTGTCTACCAACAGATGAACAGATAATCAGCCATTAGAAAAAAGGAATTCTGTCATTTACGACAACAGGAATGGACCTTAAAAACATTATGCCAAGTGAGATAACTCAGAAAGACAAATACTATGTGATGTCTCTTACATGTGAAACCTTAAAAACCCAAACTCATAGAAATCAAGACTAGAATGGTAGTTATCAGGAGCTGTGGGAATAGAAGAATAGTTGAGATTTTCTTTAAGGGTACATAGTCACAACTAGCAAATAAATAAGTGCTGGAAACCTAATACTTAGAATAGTGATTGCAGACAACAAATATGTATTATAACCATAAAACTTGCTAAAAGACCAGATCTTAACTGCTGCCAACATGAGAAGAAGTGATAAATACATGACTAGGCCCAAGTATTAGCTAAGGCTACAATACATTATACACTTAAAACTTATGTAATGTACAAGTCAAATATACTTCAATTAAAAAAAAAAAGAAAGGACATTTATTTATCAGCTATTCAGAGAAGGTCATTCAAATCTTTATTTAAGATAATTTTACAGGGGCACCCGGGTGGCTCAGTGGGTTAAGCCTCTGCCTTCAGCTTGGGTCATGATTTCAGGGTCCTAGGATGGAGGCTCGCACTGATCTCTCTGCTCAGCAGGGAGCCTGCTTCCCCTCTCTCTCTGCCTGCTGCTCTGCCTACCTGTTATCTATCTCTCTTTCTGTTAAATAAATAATAAATAAAATCTTTAAAAAGATAATTTTACAGATGATACTTTCAACTATTTAGTACTAATAAGAGATGGTTCAGCTCAGGAGAATTTCCACAATGGTCAGATAATTTTAACCCACAAGTGGAGACAGCTTTATGTTTTGCAGTCAAATGCTCTACCACTGAGCTATACCCCCAGCTTTATATTTTGAAATGAACATCAACAACAAAGAAATGAAGAAGAATGTCTGTTAGAGATGGCTTTTTGATGGACCTGAGTGGAGAACTAAATGAAATAAACATAGAGCTATAAAAGAGAGACATTTCTGAATAAATCCTAAAACAATCTTCAATAAAAAAAGGTAAAAACTCTGGATAAAATGATCCATACAAAAAGACTTGAATTTTTTTCTTAGCAAAAGAATCATAAGTGAAAACAAGCAAAAACAGAGAAGAATGTTTCTTTCATCTTGTAAGACAACATGTCCTTCAACTGAAATAAGATTCCAGTAGAATTTCAAAGACATTTAACAAGTTTCAGAAAGCTCAAGCTACTCTCTCCTTTAGACTCTCGGTCTTTATAACTGTTATATTAATAAAATTAAAGATTTAAGAATGAGGTTATTGTTCATTTTAAAAATGCAGGTTTTCCACATCCTCGCCAGCATCTGTCATTTCCTGACTTGTTGATTTTAGCCATTCTGACTGGTGTGAGGTGATATCTCATTGTGGTTTTGATTTGTATTTCCCTGATGCCGAGTGATATGGAGCACTTTTTCATGTGTCTGTTGGCCTGGGTGGTTCAGTTGGTTGGGCGGCTGCCTTCGGCTCAGGTCATGATCCCAGCGTCCTGGGATCGAGTCCCGCATCCAGCTCCTTGCTCGGCAGGGAGCCTGCTTCTCCCTCTGCCTCTGTCTGCCAGTGCTCACTGTCTCTCTCTCTCTCTGACAAATAAATAAAATCTTAAAAAATAAATAAATAAAAATAAAAATTCAAAAAAAAAAAAAAAAAAATGCAGGTTTTCAAAATGAAGTAATAACCACAGAAAATAACTTATTTGAGTCATTGCAAATGAATATTATATGGTATTGGTCAGGGCTTAAAAACCTTAAAGGAAACTTTGCTCTGTAAATTTGAATTTACTTACTTTCATGAGCCCTCATTCTCAAACCATGGAGAATAGTTATATTGTACAGGTCAACATCAAACCACAGAAAAACTAACAAAAAATAGAACTGACAGTGTGTCCAATCTCTTAAGGAAGAAGGACTTTCTAAGCTTTGAAGTACTGGGGAAAAAAGTACAAAGGAAAAGATGAATAATATTAGAAAAATAATAAATAAACACATGCTGCCCGCTAGAAACATAAATATAAAAAAAGCAAATAATCATTTTGCAACAAATGCAAAAAGGAAATAAATGTTCAACATTAAAAAGAAAAAAAATACTTATACAAGTTACTAAGAAAAGCTCTAAGACCTAATAAATAAATTGTCTAGGAACATGGTACTCTCACTATGTCCTCATGTAGTTGTTTCTTGGTCTTTGTGTTGTTGGTGTCCTAATCTCCTCTTAGGGACACCAGTCATATTGAATTAGATCCATCCATACGACCTCATTTTTCCCTAATATTAAGGACCCTCTCTTCAAATACAGTCACATCCTGAGATATTGGTGGTTAGGACATCAACACAGGAATTTTGGGGGGACACAATCCAGCTCATAGCAGAGATAACCAAAAAAAAAAAAAATGATCTTAAAAAGTACATTAAAATGTTATCTGTGCTAATAATTAAAGGAATGTTAATTAAAAGTAAAATATGACTGCATTTTTAAATTTATCAAACTATTGGTGATCAAAAATCATTTTAATGCTGGCAAGGGTTCAGTTCCATGTGTGAAATGAATTCTACTGACAGCAGTGTAAAAACATTTTGGTAGGTAAACTTGCAATACATTCAGGATTATAAAAAATATTAAACTCTCAATATAGATCAACATAATCAAGAAAATGATAATAAAAATTTATCTAGAGATCAGGGTATTTGTTTCCGGGGAGAGATCTTTACTGAAATATTATGCATCCAGGTATTACTTATAATGCCAAAAATACTTGGAACAACTTAAATGCCCACAATGGAGAAACTTATTCTATACTTGATGAGCTGTTATGCAGGCACAGAAATGGCCTTTATAAAGACTATGAAAAACCTAAAATACCTAGAATTTTGTTTTTAAAAATTAAAGTAGGATGCAAAGCTATATGTTAAAAAGGTACATAGAATAAAGGGATGCAGAGAACAAACCTATAGGTTTTTCTTGAAGATAATAGAACTGTGGCTTTATTTGTTTTTTCTGGTATTACATGCTTTCAATTTCCAAAAAGCAACATGCATTGGTTTTTCTAATTTAAAATAATCATTTCAACTTAGGTAGGATTGGATTGACTCTGCAAAGTCTTGTTTGACTTCAATAAGCTTAGGTTACTACGTTAGCTGCTAGTTTAGAAGCTTTGTTTTCATCCTGCCAGAACCAGACATTTTGTTGAATAATAACTTCATACAACACCCATGGCCAACCTCACCTTCATTCCATCCCAGTCACTGTAGACATAATAAAAAATAAAAGTAGATCACTCTATGGAATTCCTATGAGATTCATCAATATTTGACAATCAATAATGGATCAAGTTCACCTTCTAGGGAGCCCTGATGAGATCACTCCCTACCCAGTCTGTCAAACTAAGACCATCCATTGTGTGGATCTGAAAAGAGCCATGTTTCACAAGTTCTGTAGACATCTCATGATCAGGAGACACTTTATGTCTGTTGTCTTCTTCTCTGACTCCAAGGGAAATATACAGAAGCTATGGTGAGTTCTGCTAAATGGGTACCAACTCTTAGTAAGTGCAAGCTGCAGAATATTTCATCATCAGAATTGGCAAAACGGTATATTTTCCTCTTTAGTAAAATACAGAGATTCAAAGTACACACATCTAGGGGCACCTGGATGCTCAGTAGGTTAAGCATCTGACTTTTGATCTCAGCTCAGATCTTGATATCAAATTCCACACTGGGCATGGAACCTACTTAAAAAAATAAATAAATAAAGTACACACATTCCTGGAGTCAATGAGGAGTCTCAAACTGTAAATTTCGTGCAATCAACTGCAATCAAAAATATCAGGACTCTGGGAGTAACCATGTATGGGGCTTGTTTTCCAAAGAGGAGCATTGTTTAGAGTAGCGACATTCTCAGCCTACTTAGGCGTGTTATAAAGCTGTTGGAGAAGTAACTCCACAAGTTCCGTGAGTGGAAATATAGTGCTCAAGTCACATTCTACATTAAAAGGTTGTAACAAATACAAACAAACAAACAAACAAACAAAATCAGGACTCAAACCATGTTCATTTACTTGATATTAACCTTAATCGGCACTCTAATTTCCCTACTAGAACAGAAATAAGAAATGTAGCTGTAGTGTTTTGAATAGTGCTTCCCAAAATTCACATCCACTTGGGATCTTAGAACATGACCTTATATGACCTTATATTGATGTAATTAAGGTAAAGGTAAAGATAAAGGTGACATCATACTGGATTAGGAAGGGCCCTAAATCCAGTGTGTCTTTAGAAGAGACAGAAAAGGACATACGGATACTCGGAAAGAAGCCAAGACAGAAGTGAGTTACAATTACGCTACCACAAATCAAAGAATACTGGAAACTACCGGAAGCTGGAAGAGGTGACAAAGAATTCTCCCCTAGAGCCTTCAGAGAGACCATGAGCCTACTGACATTTTGACTTTGAACTTCCAGCTTGCAGAACTGAAAGAGATTAAGTTCCTATTGTTTTATATCATCTAGTTTATGGTAATTTGTTATGGAAGCCCTAAAAAATTAAAGAACATAAAACTGGTTTACAGAGAGAATTCCTGCCACATTTCACCAAAACCATCCCTTTATTTTTTTTTTATAATTTGAATTCAATTAACTAACATTTAGTATATTATTACCTTCAGAGGTAGAGTTGGTTGGGTGATTCATCAGCATTACGTAAAACCCAGTGCTCATTACATCACATGCCCTCCTCAATGTCCATCACCCAGTTACCCTTTCCCCTACCCCCTTCCCCTCCCTCAACCCTCAGTTTGTTTCCTACGATGAAGAGTCTCTAATAGTTGGTTTCCTTCTCTGATTTCATCTCGTTTTATTTTTCCTTGCCTTCCTCCATGATCCTTTGTTTTGGTTCTTAAATTCCACATACAAGTGAGGTCATAAGAGAATTGTTTTTCTCTGATTGACTTACTTCACTTAGCATAATGCCCTCCAATTCCATCCATTTCATTGCAAATGAAAGATTTCATTTTTTTTGATAGCCAAGCAGTATTCCATTGTATATGTATACACCATGCCTTCTTTATCCATTCATCTGTTGACAGACATCTAGGCTCTTTCCATAGTTTGGCTATTGTGGACATTATTGCTAAAAACACTGGGGCACAGGTATCCCTTTGGATCACTATGTTTTTATCTTTAGGGTAAATACCCAGTAGTGTGATTGCTGGATGGTAGGGTAGTTCTATTTGCAACTTTTGGAGGGACCTCCATGCTGTTTTCCAGAGTGGCTGCAACAGCTTGCACTCCCCCAACAGTGTAAGAGAGTACCCCTTTCTCCATATCCTCGCCAACATCTGTCATTTCCTGACTTACTAACTTTAGCCATTCTGACCAGTGTGAGGGGGTATCTCATTGCGGTTTTGATTGTATTTCCCTGATACCAAGTGATGTTGAGCACTTTGTCATGTGTCTGTTGGGCATTTTTATTTCTTCTTTGGAGAAATGTCTGTTCATGTCTTCTGCTCATTTCTTGATTGGATTACTTATCTTTCAGGTGTTGAGTTTGATAAGTTCTTTATAGATTTTGGATACTAGTCCTTTCCCTGAAAAGACATTTGTGAAGATATTCTCCCATTCATTGGTTGTCTTTGGTTTTGTGGACTGTTTCCTTCCTGAGCAAAAGCTTTTAATCTTGATGTCCCAATAATTCATTTTTGCATTTAGAGACATGTCTACCAAGAAGTAGCTGCAGCCAAGGTCACAGAGGTTGCTGCCTGTGTTCTCTTCTAGGATTCTGATTGATGCCTATCTCACATTTAGGTCTTTCATCCATTTTGAGTCTATTTTTGTGTATGAAAACCATCCCTTTAAATATTGGAAGCAGAATGGTTCTGAAGAAAGAGCTGGAGACAAAAGGTGCTGGCTCCATTCTGTAACCCTTGATTGGGCAAGCCAGTTAGCCTCCAAATACCCATTTAACCATCTCTAGAAGATATACCTGATGAGAATATCAATTGCACAGGACTGTTGATAAGATTAAATGACATGATGTATGTAATAAGCATTGAAAAGTTGTATAGTGGACAGAAATGAGTTTTGTTGTTGTTGTTGTTGTTAATCGGTCAGAGTAAATGCCAATTGTGCACTAGATGTCTGTTTTATGACATGATAACTGAAAATACAAAAGAAATTTATACAAATACATGTTTTGTTTACCTCTCAGTTCTTTCTCTATTACAGAATCTTTTGGCCTAAAGGTTGGGTTTATATCCTGAAGACTGATTTTGAATCCTGATATGAATCATTTATCACATAGACAGGTGAATTATTTGGGATGTTGCAGCAGGGGAGTGACCCAGGCCCAAGTTATTTTTAGCATTGTTGTGTTGTCATTAATAATCATTTGTTCTCCTTTTAGTGATCCAAACTGGAATAAGAAAATCAGTAGATGGTTAGACAGTTTTAGTGTTGCTGACTGAAAAAATAGAAAGTCAGGGACAAAGAATCCAGCTGTTAATATCCAGATCCTGGGTTTTTATGGCATTCTTCATATCTGAGGAAAGCAGCAGATAGAAGGTATCAAAGAAAAGGAAACCAATTGTAGTTATTTCAGTGATAAACACAGCTCTGTATGCTCTTAGAAAATTCAAGGGACACCTTGGGTGGCGAAGTCCATTGAGCATCTGAATCTTGGTTTTGGCTCAGGTCGTGATCTTGGGGTTATGAGATTAAGACCCACATAAGGCTCCATGCTTAGCATGGCACCTGCTTCAGATTCTCTTTCCCTCTCCCCTGCTGTACATGTTTTTTTTCTCTCTCTCTCTAAAATAAATAAATAAATTTTTTTAAAATTAAAAAGAATTCAATATTGTCATAACTACTACAATTATTCAATTCTAAAGTAGGTTTGTTGTATCATTCAAAAACCTGAATTTATGACTCAATTGTGAATCTTCTTTTTTTTTTTTTTTAAAGATTTTATTTATTTATTTGAGAGAGAGAGAGACAGTGAGAGAGAGCATGAGCAAGGAGAAGGTCAGAGGGAGAAGCAGACTCCCCATGCAGCTGGGAGCCCGATGTGGGACTCGATCCCAGGACTCCGGGATCATGACCTGAGCCGAAGGCAGTCGTCCAACCAACTGAGCCACCCAGGCGTCCCAATTGTGAATCTTCTTATGCAGTAAAAATATTACCTATATTTGATAATGATTTCAAACCCTGTCTCATGAAATTATTCCCATACAAACATGTTTTCAAAATTAAATGGAAGGCAGCTCCTGGCATTCTTGTTTTCTACCTCAGGAGAGCAGAAAGCAAAACTCATTCCTCAGTGCTCATTCCCAAAAGGCAATCTATAGTGAACTTAATTGATGATGGGGAATCAATAGTGTTCCTATCAAAAAAATCAAACAGCAAATTACTTCTCCACAGCCCACCTCCTCAAAGACCATTTTATCAAGATTGGGTCATCTGCTCTGTGATCACTACTGACTTTCAGTGGAATCACACTATCTTGATGGCTGTCACTGTTCCTCCCCAGTTCTCTTTGATATTCAAATAGAGAATCAATGTTTCAAGTGCTGTTTCCTCTTGACTCTGACCTTATTGCCCTCTCCCACTCAATATCACCCACCCAACATGCAAGTGAAAGTAATTATGATGGAAAAGAACTTGAAGCCCTGCAGAACTTCTCTCCATCTTCCCCCATTATTTCAGACCATCACCCACTCTTGGGTAGTCACTGCCATATTCACCTGATGAGGGCCTTCCTTCCTCACCCAACTTCTGTTTATATCTGGATCCACATCTCCCACACTGCCCTCCACACATGCTATGCTGCCTGCCGTCACAATGAGGCCTTGCGCCATCTCCCGTTCTGGGGCTTATGAGTAGAAAGAATAGCTCTTTTCTACATACCCTTAGATTACACTTCTTAACACTTCATATTTCCTATTTAGAGGCTAAGTTTCCTAATGCTGGGATACTATAGTCCACCTCAATACCCCTACATACGCATAAAAACAGCACATAGAATGTACCTGAAACAAATTTCTTTATTTTTAAAAATTTATTTATTTTAGAGAGAGAGTGTGTGCTCTCTTAGGGAGAGAGTGTGCTCAAGGTGGGGGATGGGCAAAGGAAGAAGGAGACAAGTAGACTTCCCACAGAGGAGGGAGCCCAACGCGGGGCATGATTCCAGGACCCTGAGATCATGACCTGAGCCAAAATCAAGAGTCAGGTGTTTAACCAACTGAGCCACCCAGGTACCCTATTTTTTTTGTTTGTTTTTTTAGGATAGAGAGCATATGTGTGCACAAGCAGGATTGGGGGCAGAGGGGAGGGGGGCAGAGGGAGAGAGAGAATCTTAAGCAGGCTCCATGCCCACTGTGGAGCCCAATGCAAGGCCTGATCTCACAACCCTGAGATACTGATCTGAGCTGAAATGAAGAGTTGGATGCTTAACCTACTGAGCCAGATGCCCCTGAAACAGCTTTAAATATAAGCTAATGGAACCAAAACCTGAGCTAATTCACCAATCCATAGCATAACACATATTGTTTAAATTCTCCATGCTTCATTGTTTACTGGGTACAAAACTGTTTAAAGCAGCATTAAGGATCAAATGGATGGGACTGGAAGAGATTATGCTGAGTGAAATAAGTAAGCAGAGAGAGTCAATTATCATATGATTTCACTTATTTGTGGAGCATAACAAATAGCATGGAGGACAAGGGGTGTTAGAGAGGAGAAGGGAGTTGGGGGAAATTGGAAGGGGAAGTGAACCATGAGAGACTATGGACTCTGAAAAACAATTTGAGGGTTTTGAAGTGGCTGGGGGTGGGAGGTTAGGGTACCAGGTGGTGGGTATTATAGAGGGCATGTATTGCATGGAGCACTGGGTGTGGTGAAAAAATAATGAAAACTGTTATGCTGAAAATAAATAAATTTAATTAAAAAAAGGATCAAATGATATGAAGTATATGAATATGCTTTATACACTCTAAAGGATCTTGTAAATAAAACAACTATGATCTTTTTTATTTAAAGAAATTCTATTAACTCACCAAAGTACACCCAATTTATTGATCCTTGATGGGAGTAGACACAGAAATCACCTTACAGGGTGCGTTCCATAGAATTTTAAGGCCTTGAGGCACCTGGGTGGCTCAGTGATCAAACGTTTTCCTTTGGCTCAGGTCATGATTCCAGCGTCCTGGGATCGAGCCCTGCATGGGGTTCCCTGCTCAGTGGGAAGCCTCCTTCTCCCTCTCCCACTCCCCCTGCTTGTGTTCTCTCTCTTACTCTCTCTCTCTCTTCAAATAAATAAATAAAATCTTTAAAAGAAAGAAAAATAAAGGAAGGAAGGATGGAAGGAAGGACGGATGGACAAACTTTAAGGCCTCATACATTTTCCAGGGCTGCTGACCCAATCTGACCAAGAAAATGAGGAGGGAACGAAGCCAAAATAAAGAGGTATGATGCTCATGTGAAGGAAAATGTCCATAACATTTCATAACACAAAGATTCCCATCACCACATTAAGAGTCACCACCAGCTCTGTATTTCCCTCAGATGTCCCTCCTCAACATCTAGGTCTGAGACTGCTGGGAATCAGGACATAGGGCTTGAGCCTGATAATCATTTTACTACCCACGAAGTAAGGCATTGACATCCTTTGAGAAAAGTGGCTAATTATAAATGTGTTTTCAAAACAAATATTACCATTTACTCAGCATTCACTCAGCATGAAGTATGCTACAATATTTCATATACATTGTTCTTGTCTAATCCTGTGTGCCCGGGAGGTGCAAGACTGAGTCAGAAACTTGTGGTTGCCTGAGAAGGACACTCATTGAAAACAAACTATAGTTTCCAAATGTCCAGTACTGATTTATAGTTGAAACTATGGACTGAAGAGCAGAAAAATAGAGACGATAGACCACTGATATTAACACCTCAAATTTACAATCCCCACAAAGGGCTAATGGACTCGGTTAGGTGGGGTACCCACACCTCCTAGTTACATAAGATTTGGGGCTTCTATTGTTACTTAAATCCACCCCTTTGCAGGCAGAAAGCACTCTCCTGGATGACAGTTCTGGGCAATACACTGGATTTCATTTTCTTCATGCTGTATTGCTGTCTGGTTGATTACCCAAGCAGAGTGAACAAAACCTGATCGAATTGAGCCTCTACAGGGGCAGGCCGGGCAGAGGGGATGTGAGCACAGACACCATAATAAGAAAGCCCTCAGCCAAACCCAGGATACAGGACACCATACAGTACAAATGTCCTGTTTCCCAAACCAAAAAAAATCAATGGCTTTAATAAAAAAGAAAAAGGACCAAGCATGATACATTAAAAGACTGGGAAAATGGCATCCAAATGCAATAAAAAAAGCTTTCTTTGGACTCTGACGTAAATAAACACACTATTAAAAGAATTCTTGAGATGACTTGGGGAAATATAAATAGGAAAATATAGATTGAGTAATAAACTTTTTAAAGGAATTATTATTAATTGTGATAAGGATGACCATGGCATGATCTTTATGTATAAACCTGTTCTTATCAACTGGAGACACATATGTAGGAATTTGTAGGAGATAAGGATTATGTCTAACATTTATTTTAAAATATGATCAGTGTCTGCCCCCCCCCTGTAAAATAATAGATGAAACAAGTTTGGTAAATTGTTGATAACTGTCACAGCTAGGATACATGAGATTTATTATACTCCTCACTTTCATCGGTTTGTGTTTCATCGGTTTTGTTATTTCCATAACAAAAAGCTTTAAGAAAAGTAAATGAATTGATTCTTTTTATCTCAAAAATGGACATTTGACCTGCCAGGTAAAGTGTCCTGCCAGGACATTACCTGCCAGGTAATGTGTCCAAGTTTTATAAGTCTCCAGATCCATTTAGATTCATATGAAATCATGATTGGGGTGAACACAGGGATGGAAAAAGCAAGTGGAGCCATGAGAATAAGGAGCCTGAGGGAGAGAGGGTATTACCAGAACACCAGATGGAACAATCAATAATTATATACATAGGCACAATACGAAAGATGTTAATGAACTCCAAGTACGAGAAGCTCAGGGAAAAGGTGACAAAACTACTAATAGAAAATAACAGTCTGGGGGCCTGGGTGGCTCAGTGGGTTAAAGCCTCTGCCTTCGGCTCAGGTCATGATCCCAGGGTCCTGGAATCGAGCCCCGCATCGGGCTCTCTGCTTAGCAGGGTGCCTGCTTCCTCCTCTCTCTCTCTCTGCCTATCTCTCTGCCTACTTGTGATCTCTGTCTGTCAAATAAATAAATAAAATCTTAAAAAAAAAAAAAGAAAAAGAAAATAACACTCTGGTGGCATAGCCCCCTTCTTCCTTCAAGACCCATCTCTAAAGTTACAGATCTGTGTGGCTTTTGGTAATTCCCCAAAGCCGTTAACTGCTCCCTGTCTGAGATTTCACAAAGCTTTATTCATACTCTTCTGTTTTTCTTTTACACTTTATAAAGGAAGAGATATTGACTAGCTCAAGCCTTGGAATGTGGTGCATGGACTTGCTTAAGAAATATAAGCATATATGTGTATGTGTTCCTTATGATTTTTGACAAACAAGAACATCCTGTTTGCAAATAAACTTTTATTTCTGTTCTTCAAAAAAAAAAAAAAAAAGGCACCAATAGTAGAAGATATAAATGGATGGATGATAGATGCATGGGTACTGGAGAAGGAATAAGAAAGGGAGGGAGGGGGAAAAAAGAAACAAGTGTTATTCCCTCCTAAGGAGAAAAATCACTGGCATCAGAGTATGGGGATCCATGTTTAAGAGAAGACTTCAGTGAAAAAAATCCCAAACCAATCAGAATCCGATACATGGCTCTCCTTAATAGCCTTCTACCAGGAATTTGTTTGCTCTGTTTTGTTTTAGCTAGACTAAGTCCACACATTCTCTTTGTGCAAGTAATTCATCAAATATGCCAGGCTAGAAACAGCTGAGATTTTTTCTCTCTCTCCCTGAGAAAAGAAACTTTACATTGAGCTATCATGTGCATAGTTATTTTTATTTGACTCTGTTGAAACACCCCTGGTGCACAGCATGTTGAATACTTTATTGACCATAAAATGTGCTGCTGCAATTAGAGGTTTTTATTTTTTCTAAGCATTTTGCCTTTCTGGAGGCATTTGGAGCTCATTCCCATTCATCAGTTTTTCTAGGATGTTTGCAATTTAGCAACATGGAGTTGGAAATTTAGTTAAGTATCTAGCATCTTTGAGGGAGTGTTTCCAGAATCTGCAATTAAACAGTGCAAGGTGAAGTATGGCGAAGTTCCTAATACTTACATCATCAAGAAAGGTCTTTCACACTAGCTAAGAACCAAGATCCTACAAAATGTACATTATGTAAATCAGAAGAAAATCTACTTAAGAGACTGCCTTATAAATCATTCAGCTATGTCAAGCAGTCCCTGGGTGCAAAAGATGCTAGTTAAACCTCAAGTTATTTTCGAAGTGAGCATCTCTTTTTTGGCATCACCAGGGAAAAAGAGCATAGACGTCGTGGCAGAAACCAGGTTTAAACAGCATGAACTTTCAGATCTCATACCTTAAACACAGACTTTGGAACTAGAACTGAAGACTCACAAAAAACTATATTCTGCAAGTCGAAGGGCTGGACCCATGTGTTCACTAATAAATATTCATTGAATGCATAAAAGGAAGAATTCTTTCTGGTCTCCAGGGAATATGGCCAGACTGTTCTTGCAAGCTAATGGCAAATCAGAATGGAATGCCTGGGCTAGGTCAGAACTGAAACCTATGACCTTTATATCCCTCTTTGTATATTTCCCTCCCTGTGTCCCCAGCCAGATTAGTGGAGAGACCAGACTCGTCTTTAGGTCTCTGGATCTACCCATGTTTTTTTTGTTTTGTTTTGTTTTTGTTTTTGTTTTTTTGTTTTGTTTTTGTTTTTGTTTTTCTTTTCCAGTAGATTACACAACTGCTTTGCAGGAAACTTCTCACTGGAGTATTGTTTCTCTTCTGAAACCAGAGTCAAGCTCATGCCAAGAGCCTTTGAGTCTATACCACTGATGACATTCTGATGAGGTGCCCTGGGACAGGTGCACTGGGGACAGCTCCATGCAGGGCTTCCTAATCTACCCTCTATTCCCTATATCTTCTGACCCTCTCATTCTGCCATGGTTATCAGGAAAATAGAGACCTCATGACCTACTGCTTAGTTGCACCAAATACCTGCCCAGCCTTGTGTGTGCTGGTGATCCTGCAGGGAACAAAGCACAAAGGTCCCCTCCCCTGAGGGAACCCTTATTTTCGTGACTTCAAATGAGCATCAGTGGACATACAATTTCAATTATGCAAGATTAAGAAGTCACAGATACCTGCTATACAACATTAAACTATAGTTAACAATACTGCATCATACACCCAAACATCTATCAAATGCAGATCTGTTAAGTGTACTTATCACAATAAAATACATGCACACTTACACACAGTAAATGGGTGTGCAGTAAAGCTTGCATCTGCTCCTAACAGTCATTTTGCAAAGTACTCTAGACACTGTGTTTTTTGCCCCTAACTCTCGCAAAAATGTTTCTTTCCAGTGTCTACTCAGCTGAGATCTACTAAGGGAAGCTTCCCCTAGTCACTTTTTAAAAAAATGTCCCTCCCCACTTCATCATTTATCCACTCCTGCACTGTCTCTATGACTCTAACCATGCTTTATTTTTTTTTCTACTCAGCCCCTTCCTCTACCTAACACAAGTTTACTTATTTATTAGTTGATTATGTCTTCCTTTGCTAGAACATAAGCTCTCAGGGCAGGAAACTTATTCACTCCCAAGTCTGTGGCACAATAAGGCTCAATAAACATTTGTTGAAAGAATGAATGTATGAATAACCATGAACATTGGTGTGACCTTTATTCCATTTATAGATGGAGAAGCCAAGACTTACTGAGGATAATACATCTGCCCCTCATCATTGTACTGATAAATACTGAAGCCTTGGCTCAGACCAGGTCTTGCAGAATAGAAAACCTGTCCTCTTGATCACTGCTCCAAATCATCCTGTTTTACAGAACCATTTCCTGCACACACTGAATACCTGAAGCTTCCCTAAGCCTCACCTTCCCTGGATGGGATGAAGACACTATAAATTGTCTCCTAAGCAATTTATAGGAGAAGGCAATGATGAAAGTACAAATGTCATCTGGAGAAACTTTTGAATGAAACAGAAGACAGTATCATCTTGTACAGAGTCAACATAAAAGTAAGTACTATTGAGGAAAAGTGGGAAGAATGAAAACTTTCTAAGAGTCAAGAACAGGTGTTAATCTGCTCTCTCTCTCAACCTCAGTTTTCATATCTATAAAGTGAGAATAATGTCTACCTCTCCCCAACCCAAGGCTACTGGCAGAAGGAAGTGAGATAATGAATGTAAACTTTCTAGCACAAATTCCAGAAGAATAAGGGACTCATTTAGCCACATTAATTAAATAAGTCCTCAGTAAATAGACAATATACAAATTATACAAATACAATAAACAAAATTCAGTCTTTGTTATTCATCTAGGAATGATTCACAAAACAACAACAACAACAACAAAAAACAAAAACAAAAACAAAAACAGCAAACAGAACAGTGCTGAGCACCTCAAAGGAACATAAAGACTTTCTCCAGAGCTCCTGCAACTGGAGAAAAAGGGACAGGTGGCAATCACAACCACTGGTCTCTAACCTCGCAGAAGATGCTCCAAATTTACTTACTGAAATCAATTGATCAGGCTGGTGTAGTAGCATCCAAATACTGATCTGGATATAACTAATAAACTTCCCAAACACTCTTAAGGAAATCATCTAATCACCCACTAGTCAAATATCTGGTTGAACTATTTAGAGTTAATGAAAGATCTTTAATGAAAGTATTGGTAGGAGTGCCTGCTTAGCTCAGTCAGTGAAACGTCTGTGATTTCAGCTCAAGTCATGATCTCATGGTCAGAAGATTGAGCCCCGAATTGAGCTCTGTGCTTAGCTTGGAATCTACCTAAGACTCTCTCTGCCCCTCAAGTTAGTAAATAAGTAAGTAAGTAAGTAAATGTATGTATGTAGGTATGTATGTATGTATGTACTAGTAACATTCAGTGCATATCCACCAAAAGCTCTTCATTTTAATTTGCATTAATACAATTCTCAGGGGAAAAAAACTGCTAATGTTCTAGCTCTGATGTGGTCTTACACATTCATTATCTCACAATTTCTATAGTTGTTGATAGCAGAGTAATGATCTTATGTTATGGTTGAATTGATACAATAAATTGTATTTCTACCTTAGATTGTATTAGAAGCTATAAATGGCTCCATCACCTCTAAAACAGCCTTGCGAATGCAACACATTTTTAACTTTATGGGCCTCTCTTGTTAGAGTCAGATTATCTGCTTGACAACCTAAAATCTCTGTATACCTTAAAGGGATATCCACTGACCTACTGTAGCTTAAAAACATGGATTTTTCTCTATTTCTTTCTCAATTCTCAGAGAAATGAAGAAACATTTCTCCTTCTATTTGGTCAGTTTGGAATCTACACATTGCTGGTTTTAGTTTTTGTTATATGTTATTTTTTTAATGCCTCCAAGTGGATATCATTTAAAATAGTTGAGCTAAGTATTATATGGAATGTCTTTCAACTTTGCATTCTCTCTCTCATTTGAAAATTGTTTTTATTAGTTTCATAAATATCTGACCACTTTAGGAGAGACACAAATCTGCTTTGGTATTTTTGAATCACTCCTGAAATTATTCTTTACCCTTAAAAGCAAATCAATGAGAGCTTCAGAAATCTGTCAACTGTTGTTAGGGATACTGAAATGCAAATGTAAATTAACCTTGCAAGGAAGGAAATTACAAGAAAATCATCCGGGACACCTCTTTGTGTAGGTTAGATCACTGCCAAAAAGGAAAATCAGTTCATGCATGGATGGGAAGCTAAGAACAATCAAGAGCCTATATGCAAATATTATCTTCCCTAAGAGAGCACTTTACAATGGAATCACAGTCTTTACCATGACATAAATTGCCCTCTCAACATACTGTCTGAATACAATAGTTAATTGCCATTTCCCTTTTGTGGAGGAGACTCAGCTACTTCCTAACAGAGTAGGCAGAAGACTTGGAACCAATAGTAAGGGCTTTTATTCTGGCTTCAACAACTGCCAGCAATACCCATCTCCTATCGGAACTTTCTCTTTTGACCTATAAAGTGAAACTAATGATCTTTGTCACATAATCTGTTGCTATGTTCAATAAATGTTGAAGTCTAGTCTAGTCTACAATTGTCTAGTCTGCTAGTCTACAAATAAATGACTTCTTAGGGAAACCAACCAAGCAGTAGATCAAACCTTCAACAGTTTGAGACTGTTTGGGGACTATTTGTAGTCACACGTGAGGTCAGTATTGGGATGGTCTCTTTGCATTGGTTTGAGACTCTTAACTACTATATGTATGTCCTTATGCAAGTCATTTGACATCAATGTGCTATATTTTCCTCCTCTGCAAAATTAGGCTTAGGACCAACTCCCTAATTTTACCATTAGAAATAAATTTTAAAAGTGTGTACTTCACACAAAGCAAGGCATATAGGAAACTGGCTAATAAAAATTTACTGTTACTGATGTTTTAAATAAGAAGAATATGCAACATGCATTCAGTAAAAATTTTAGGAGGCACTCTGGGTCCCAGATACTGTGCTAGGAAGAAGAGATACCATGGTCAGTAAAACAACAAGTTCTCTGCTCTCAGGAACCTATTTCCTAGCAAAGAATGATAGGACAATGTTGACAATGTCAAAAGTGCTCTGAAGACTATATAAAAAAAAAAAAAAGCAATGCAAAGAGAAATTAGCTGTGAAGGTGTGCAGGGTCATATTGGAGGATGTATGTTTAGAAGGTAGTTTAAAAATAGGATAATTACAGAATGTCTAAGACAAGTAAGATCTAAGCTCTGACCTAAAGGATAAGTAGCCAGCTGTTCACCATGCTGACATCTGTAGGACTCCAGCACGTGATTATTCAAGATGCCTTTTCGGACCTCCTACAATCTCTCGATTCTGTAAATCCCAGTACAAAATAGGATCTGGATTTCAACATGTATATTTTATTTACTTTGCTTTACTATACACTGATACATACCATCTAAAAGGGAGGACTTTAACCCCATGAACCCATCATGTTCTTGGGAATTGAGGGTTCTCAGCTACTACACTGATCGGCCGTGTGACAGTGCACTCATTCCTGAAGTGACCTAAACCTCAGTTACTTCGTCTATAAAATAGTCCTGAAACAAAATCAGTTATGGAATGGTTCTCGTAAAATGCCTGGTGCAGAAGAGACACTCAAAATGGTAATTACCATCACTTTCTAGTGAAGAACTATGGCCTCCTAGCAATGTGATCTTGGGGAAGTTGTGTCAATTCAATGAACCTCAGTTTCTTAATCTTAGGTGGGGCTGATGATAATAATAATAATCCCCACTTACTATACTTGTGTGAGAAATGAACAGAGTTGTGTACAGTACTGTGAGTAGGTCCCAGCACAGTGTTAAACTCAGTAAGCATTCTTTATCACTTCTACCCATCACTTTGACATCCAGCATAACAGATTATAATCACTGGCTCACAAACCACTGTGAAAGAAAAATCAGTGCTGCTGACTTAAAAAATATGATGGGCTAAGTTGTCCATGTGCAAATCTTACCAAATACTAAGAACAATAACTTGTACCATTCTTGCATCTTCTAGAGATTTTAAAATATTAAATTTCTCAGCATGATGATGTGGTCAGTGAGTAAGAACCTTAGCTTTGGATAATTCTTCCCTTTTTGGTGGACTTACACATTGGCCTAAGATTGAGTCCTATAACCCCCAAACAGGTCTTCAGTCAATACTGGCTGTATTTATTCACTGTTTACAAATCACCTATGTGATTTTACTCAGTAGCGTTTTATCTTTAAAAATGAAAGCATCCAACACAATCTTCTTAGTTTTACACTATTGAGGCACACAAATCTTTTTTAAAGAATCACAGGATATTTGGGGCACCTGGGTGGCTCAGTGGGTTAAGCCTCTGCCTTCTGCTCAGGTCATGATCCCAGGGTCCTGGGATCGAGCCCCACATCGGGCTCTCTGCTCTGCAGGGAGCCTGCTTCCTCCTCTCTCTCTGCCTGCCTCTCTGCCTACTTGTGATCTCTGTCAGATAAATAAAGAAAAAAATCTTAAAAAAAAAAAAAAGAATCATAGGATATTTAATTTAGAAGATCCATTGACATGGTTTTGCCCAAGGAGAGGTATCACACTACTTTTCACGGATATCAGTAATTGATCAAGATACTTGATCCCTTAGCTGACCCAGAGTGTGGCTTTCACACTGAGTTCCATGAGGTCATTCCCAAGCAAACATCCTGTCAATCAGGGGTCCTACTGACCAGCCCTCATCTAGGCTCAGCCTCTCATGTTAGAGTTGACTTCTGAAAGTCTGAAGTCCTCAGGGGTGAACCTACTTTCCAAGACCTGGAACAGCAACCTAAGTTTCCAGAATCCTAACACCCCTGTCCTTGCCACCACTCCTTGTAATCTACCACTAAAATGCCTGCATAGACAGGGCTGTGGACCTGGGAATAGTGGATTTGCAAGACAGGCTGACATCCTCATCCTTCACCTTGGCTTGACTTTCACGTGTTCTCTCTTAAGATTCCTGCTCTTCATTCTTCATTCTCCTTTCTCACAACGTTCACCAACATAAATACCCTGTCACATCTAACCTGAAAAAGGGAGGATTACATACAGGCCTTAAACAAATCTACTCAAAAACCGCCTCCTACCAACTGCAGTGTTGAATAGCAACAACATGAAGATGCCCTCACCCATCACCTTGCTCCTCGTCTCCATTACTCATGGTTGTCTTGGCTGAAAATGTAGTTCACTTCCTCCCCCGCTCGCATGCTTCCTTTCCTAATGTTTCACACACGTAGCCCAAACTTCACAAATGTCAATCAATGACTAGAATCTAGTGGCTCGATAAATGAGTGTGAAGATCTTTAATGTTTTTCTGGTGCTCACAATAAAATCTGGCAGCACAAGGAAAATTCTAGTAGCAACTCTTCTATTAAAATGGATGAAAACATACCACACCCAAATACTAATGGTACAAGTTATTAACAATGGGGAAAACTGGCTTAAATTCAAGCTTCAGGTAATTAGACATCTTTTTTAAAGGACTATTCTAAATTTGTTAAACAAATAGGAAAATGATGGGCTTTTGAGATTGACTTTATTTATATATGTATGTGTGTGAGTGTGTGTGTGTATAATTGATATATATATGTGTTTTGCCAGCAGCATAGTAAAGTGAAATAAAGAAGTAGGAGGCATGAACTATAACAACTATTTTAGTTGTTAAGAGTGCCTTATATGCTTTCAACAATATAACTTCCACATGGAAGCAGGGCAGTTGTTAGGATGTGATCCATAACCTTTCTTTGTATACTTTTCTTAAATGCCCAACTGAGGTTTGTTCAGTGAACAAATGAAAATAATCTAAATTTTGGAGAAAAAGATATGCATTATTTGTAATTGCTGAAAATTGGATTCAACCTATAAAGCCAAAGAAAATTATATATTCATTCAGTAGGAAACTGTATAGCCATTAAATGATCTCTTTCTCTTTCTTTGCAGTAAGGTTATAAGAAAATGGAAAACATAAAATTCTTATGTTCAAATAAAAATGAAAATTCAATATATATTAAAATAAACTTATATAACAAAAACAAAACAAAAAAACAAACACAGAGAAATACATCACAACATTAAAATTGAATGTGTCCTATAATGAGACTATCTAATTTTTAACTATTTATTCCAGATTTATTTTTTCCAAATTTGCTCCTATGGAAGAAATGGGGAAGAAAACAGTGCTAGTCAAAAATAAATTCATTTTTTTAATACCTTACTTTCTAAATTGGAAGTCACCCAAAGGCTAAATGGGACACAGGATATTGGTTATACATACAAGTGGCTATCCATATGATGGATAGTTACAAAGCTATTTAACAATCACGGTTTGAGAAAAATGTTTAATGATGTAATTTTAAATGTAAAAATAGATTATAAATCTTTTACACAATAAGTCTCAAAATGACTGGTGGAAATACACTGAAACCACACTATCAGAAATATAATATGTACTACATAGGTAATTTTAATTCTTCCACTAGCCACATTTTTAAAGCAATAAGAAACATTTATTATTTCTCTTCTCCTGCTGGGTTTAGGCTTTATTTGCTGTCCTTTTTCCAGCTACTTGAGGTATAAGGTTAGCTTGGGTATTTGAGACTTTTCTTTTTTCTTTTTTCTTGAGAAAGGCCTATCACCCAGCAATTGCACTACTAGGTATTTACCCAAAGGATACAAACATTGTGATCTGAAGGGGCACCTGCACCCCAGTGTTTATAGCACCCATATCCACAATAGCCAAACTATGGAAAGAGTTCAGATGTCCACTGACAGATGATTGGATAAAGAAGATGTGGTTTACACTGAGATACCAGCTTACACCAGTTAGAATGGCCAAAATTAGCAAGGTGGTAAACAACATGTGTTGGAGAGGATGTGGAGAAAGGGCAACCCTCTTACACTGCTGTGGAACTGTAAGTTGCAAAGTGTAGTCACTTTGGAAAACAGTGTGGAGATTCCTCAAGAAATTAAAAATAGAGCTTCCCTGCAATTGCACTACTGGGTATTTACCACAAAGATACAGATGTAGTAAAAAGAAGGGCCATCTGAACCCTAATGTTCATAGCAATGAAACATAGCAGCAATGGCCACAGTCGCTAAACTGTGGCAAAAGCCAAGATGTCCTTCAACAGATGAATGGACAAAGAATATATAGTCCATATATACAATGGAGTATTATGCCTCCATCAGAAAGGATGAATACCCAACTTTTGTATAAACATGGATGGGCCTAGAGGAGATTATGCTGAGTGAAATAAGTCAGGCAGATAAAGTCAATTATCACATGGTTTCACTTACTTATGGGGCATAAAGAATAACACAGAGGACATTGGGTGAAGGAGAGGAGAAGTGAATTGGGGGAAACTGGAAGGGAAGACGAACCATGAGAGACTGGACTCAGAGAAACAAACCGAGGGTTTTGGAGGTGAGGGAGGTGGGGGTTGGGAGGGCCTAGTGGTGGGTATTAAGGAGGGCACATATTGTATGGAGCACTGGGTGTGGTATATAAAAAGTGAATCTTGGAACACTGAAAAAAATAAATTAAAAAAAAGATGTGGTTTATATACACAGTGGAATATGACTCAGCCATCAAAAAGGATGAAATCTTGCTATTTGCAATGATGTAAATGGAACTGGAGGGTATTTTGCTAAGCAAAATAACCCAGTCAGAGAAAGACAATTATCAAATGGTTGCATGTATATGTGGAATTTAAGAAACAAAACAGAGGATCATAAGGTAAGGGAAAGAAAAGTAAAATGGGATGAGAGAGGGAGACAAACCATAAGAGACTCTTAACTATAGGAAACAAACTGAGGGTTGCTGGAGGGAAGGTGGGCCATGGGATGGGGTAACTGGAGGATGGCCATTAAGAAGGGCACAAGATTTAATGAGCACTGGGTGTTACATGCAACCGATGAATCACTGAATTATACCTCTGAAATTAATAATATATTGTATGTTGAGCAACTGAATTTAAATAAGATAAAAAATAAAGTGAAAAGAAACAGGTGACATTAATTTTTTAAAGTCTTTATTTATTTATTTGTCAGAGAAAGAGAGAGCTCAGAAGCAAGGGGAGTGTTAGGGAGAGGGAAAAGCAGGCTCCCACGTGAGCAGGGAGCCCGATGTGGGGCTTGATCCCAGGATCCTCGGATCATGACCTGAGCCAAAGGCAGACACTTAACTGATTGAGCCACCCAGGCCCAGAAACAGGAGACACTAATTTTAATAACATTTTATTTAGTCCAGTATACCCAGAGTATTTTTTCAACAGGTAATGGGTAAGAAAAAATTATTAGTGAGATACATCACATTTTTTTTCTAAAGTCTTTGAAACTAGCATGTGTACTTTATATTCATAACACATCTCAGTTCAGATCAACTACATTTCAAGTGCTCATTATCCACATGGACCCTACTACACAGCATCACAGCAGAGCGAAGCAGAGAAGGTTAGAAATTGTTGGCTTTTCTTATTAAGTTTAAACTATGGGCATGTGCTGTGTGTTTCCCCAAACTCTTATCCATGTGCTCACTAAGCAGTATCTAATCAACCTACCTACCTATCCATATGCTCAAAATAATAAAATATTTATATTTATATTATTTATATTTACATATAGATATATGTATATTACCATACAACCTTTATAATCCATTGCCCATGTTTAATGAACATAACTTTTCCTTGTCTTATGCCCCCAGCGGCTAGTATAACAGTACTAGATTCAGTAAATCCTAGCTAGAATCAACTTAGAAAATACTAATGAAAAATAATGTTAAGCAAAACCAGCTGTGCTTTGTGAGGAGTCTCTGGGCAGAGCCAAGCATATGGTTCTTCAACCACAAACAGAAAACACACAAGCAAGGGCAACACCATTTAATTGTATTCCGAAGTTGTAAAGCCCACCATAATAAACACTTTCCTATAAATCAAGATGGCATCCACTGGCTAACATTTAGACATGTGGTTAGAGTTACTAGAGGGGTGGGCAGTGAGATTCTTCCACAAGTAATCAAAACTTCTTCCCAGTACTGATTCTTCTTTCTCAGAATGAATGCTCACAAAATCTACAAGAGTGACATGGGGAAGAGGACCACAGAAGGTTGGGGAAGGGTCTAGAGAGAGCTGGACTTGGAAGAGGAGGATTCAAATGGTGATTTGAAATGTGCTCTGATGGTCAAAGTCTGTTATTCCCAGATGATCGACTGGAGAGAAGTCTTCCTGTTTAGGACAGCACTTGGTACACAATGAACACCGAATAATTGCTTCTAGAATGAATAGATGGATGGATGCACCATTGATCTAATCCCCTTACTTGTCAGGACACTCAGGAATGCATCCCTAACAAAACCGTTAGGTCCACCCCTGATAACAATTCCTGAATTATGGTTGAGTTCACCCAAGTGAAATGAGAAGAACATTGCCCAAATTATCTATTTTGATTACCATTGCCACTATTGTTGTTGACTGTGTGTCATGATAAACAAGGCCCATGGCTGTGTGGTTCTCTAACACAATAGCACGCAACATCCAGTGTTATGATATACATAAGGTGCTGGTGATTATGGTCCCACATAGAGCCAAAATGGAATGCTTGATCAGCCTAGGTGTAACTAAAAAATAAATGGGGCTTTGCTCTCTTACTACAATAAAGGCTTATATTTGTTTTGTCTTTTACTGAATAAGAAGAGCTGGTTTACATAAGAGACTCTTAATCTCTGGAAACTAACTGAGGGTTCCTGGGGGGTGGGAGGGTGATGGACACTGGGGAGGGTATGTGTTATGGTGAGCGCTGGGAATTGTGTAAGACTGATGAATCACCGACCTATACCCCTGAAACAAATAATACATTATATGTTAATAATAATTTTTTAAAAAGCTGGTTTAAATTTTGAGCGTCAGCCACTGAACATATTCTATTGGCCCCCAAAAGCAACAGTTCATTCAGAAATATGGAGTGAAAGCCCAAGGCAGCCTCAAAAACTAAATTTACCATTTTTAAAAATTTTTTATATTTTTTATAAACATATATTTTTATCCCCAGGGGTACAGGTCTGTGAATCGCCAGGTTTACACACTTCACAGCACTCACCAAAGCACATACCCTCCCCAATGTCCATAACCCCACCCACCTTCTCCCAACCCCCCTCCCCACAGCAACCCTCAGTTTGTTTTGTGAGATTAAGAGTCACTTATGGTTTGTCTCCCTCCCAATCTCATCTTGTTTCATTCTTCTTGGAGCCAGAGTATTAGTTGGAAGTGGTAGGTACAGAAAGGCTTGGGTCTGCCGCTTGAGCTGACTAACCTCCCCCAGTTATTTCTCTGTTCTGAATCTCAGTTTTCTCAGCAAAAGGAACTAATGGCAACTAAACTTGCACACTTGGTTATTTTGAGGGTTAAATCACATTAGTCGAGTGCTTTTTCTCCAGTGGATGCTAAATTTTTCATCTTGGGTTTGATGTGTGCACCCTTCTTTTTGTTGAAAAATGAAGGTGGCAAAAAGGAAGAAAAACAATCTGATTTATCTCAAATTGTAAAAAATCCCCGTTTGCTTTTTATGGTTTGAATAAAGAACCTTGAGCCAACTCACAGAATTTGGAAGCAGCCTGTGAGTTATAATAGGTTTGCTAGGAAATGGCTCGAGTGCCAGGAACTCTGGATCAGAGGAAAATTTATGCAATTAGATCATTTGGTCTAAATGAGATTATACGTTTTAGTAATGAACAGTATGATTCTAAGGTAAAGCCAGGAGAGTGGGGGGTGGGGAGGGAACAGTAAGAAGAGATTCGATTTATTACAGAAACTTCACAGCCCTGCAGAAATGGAAATCCTACATGTATGATAAGCAGGCATTTTCCATAATGGCTACAGATAACAAATTATTCCAGACAACTATGTGGAGTACAGAGAGGGTGCAGACCAGCAATTTTAGGAACACGGCTATCATACCAGCCTGGAAGACAAACCTTGACGTTCAGGAGAAGAGCAAAGGCAAAGATGCTAAAAGCAGCAATACTGAATGAGGGCCAATTAATGGCCTAAGTTTGCAACTCAGAAGAGGAATAAGACAAGTCCAGTGAGAAAGTAGGTAAGCAAGCTAGTCTGATTTGGAAAGAAGATGGAAGAGCCTCAGGCTATATCATGACACTAAGGCTTCTGTGTTCAGTGATTTATATAAAAATAAAATAAAGTATGTTATATGTGCATCCATCGTTGGTGGTGATTAATTCTATTTGGCCAGGATTAGAACAGTGAATGCATCAACTACTGCCAACTCTTTTCCCGACTCCCAGAAGATAGCAGAAGGTGGCTGAATTTGCTCTTTAAAACTAGCAATGGCTTTCATGCAACACCCCTTATGTGACCAGGCCAAAAAAAGCAGAGCTGCCCTTTCCACCCAAAGCCCAGATGAGGAGGAGATGGAAAGACCTATTGGACTTTGCATGCTTCTTGGGACTGGAGACCATCCAGGTCCCTTCTAGCCAGCCAAGCCTCCCTGCAAGGAGACAAGTGTTCAACACGGACACTGTGGAGGCACTTGGAAAAGTCTGGTAAGAAGCAGTGGCTCTGGCAGTCCAATTCATAACCTCTTTGCTGCTATCATTGGAAGTTTTGCATTGAAACAGTAACTCTGGGAGGTCCATTTCACAATTGTGCCTACTCGTGACACAGTCTAGTGCTTCTCCTCCAAGTTAAGTTGAGCTACTAAGAGAGAATATAGGCTAGGATTAGGACAGTCAACATAATAACAATATTAATAGGATTTTAAGATAGGGCATGTTATTGTTTCTGTTGTTTTACCATCAGGGGAATCTAATCTCTTTCATCTTGTACATTCACTTGAATGGCCTTGTTAATTATGCAAATGAATGCTCACTGCTCTAG
Organism: Mustela nivalis; assembly: GCF_964662115.1. NCBI lineage: Eukaryota > Metazoa > Chordata > Mammalia > Carnivora > Mustelidae > Mustela > Mustela nivalis. The sequence goes on along the minus strand of NC_139023.1, from coordinate 50,589,231 downwards.
GAAAAGGCAATACATGACTCTGTGTGTCTATGTAAGACATAGGGTGTGTGTGTTTGTGTGTGTGTGTGTGTGTGTGTGTGTGAGCTCGCAGGAGCATATTGTTACTCAAGAATAGCTGTTTCAGGGCGCCTGGGTGGCTCAGTGGGTTAAGCCTCTGCCTTCGGCTCAGGTCATGATCTCAGAGTTCTGGGATCAAGTCCCGCATCGGGCTCTCTGCTCGGCAGGGAGCCTGCTTCCCTCTCTCTCTCTCTCTCTCTGTGCCTACTTGTCATCTCTCTCTGTTAAATAAACAAAATTAAAAAAAAAAAAAAAAGAAACTTAATTTAAAAGAATAGCTGTTTCATACCATCATTACACAGATGATCCCTGGGAAGAAGGTGGGCTGAGTAAGGGGCTCCTTGCCAGAGGAATTACTCCCCCAGGGGGGTGGCATTAGGATGGTTCAGACATGGCCTCAGGAAAGGGCTCACACAGCAGCACAGCAGCTTGTTGACTCATAGACCTTTGCGCTGTGTGGGTGCAGACACAAAGCTGGTTTCCCAGCACCCAAGCACTCTGGTGCTATTTCAAGGAGCAAGCTGGTCAGGAAAAAGCACAAAGTAAACCAGCGGCTGTCCATCCTCCAAAGAGCAGTTTGCACTAGCGCCACCATGTGGCAACAATGTATAAGGACAGCAGTGGACTAAGATTGTCTCCAGCTTGTTTTGCATGGGGTCTAACCTGTGGGCCAGGGTTCCTGGATTGTGTAGGGATGAGAGGAGGGAATGGAAGAACAGGAAACACCAGTGCCTTTCTGTTAATGGGGCAGAAGGTGGTCCGAGCAATACATATTGTCAAAACTGAGAGACGTGATCATCATGTGTTGCCAGGTTTGTGAGAGGCCATCCTTTTTCTTTTTTATTTATTATTTTTTTTATTATGTTCAGTTAGCCAACATATAGTACATCATTAGTTTTTGATGTAGTGTTCAATGATTCATTAGTTTCCTATAATACGCAGTGCTCATCACCACACGTGCCATCCTTTTTGCAATAAAATTCAAGCACTGTGCTTGGCAGGCATCTGTCCCATTGATTATCCCCATAATGACCCTCAGGGCAGTTTCAGTTACACTATTTTACAGAAGCAAAACTGAGGCCCAGAGAGTTTGAAGAATTTACCCCAAAGTCACCTAAGGTTGCAAGGTGCCAAGAGGGACTCACATGCAAGGTCATTTGTCTTCAGAATCCTGGGCCTCCAATCCTTGTTCGTCCTGCCCTCCCCATGGTGTAAAAGCAAACGTTCCAGGTTTTCCTCTACTGCTATTGTTGCTAGTCTTAAGTAACGTGCTCAACTTGTAAATTAAAATCCCAAGTAACAAATAAGACTTTGCTTAATTGTCTCACAGTTCAATAAGATTATTCGGAAAGAGATTTTCCTTGTTGATCCTCCTGCAGCTTAGTAAGTTGGAGAAAGTGAAGACTACTCTGATCTCATTTTAAAAGTGAGGAACAGAGGGGTGCCTGGGTGGCTCAGTGGGTTAAAGCCTCTGCCTTCGGCTCAGGTCATAATCTCAGGGTCCTGGAATCGAGCCCTGCATCAAGTTCTCTGCTCAGTGGGGAGCCTGCTTCTCTCTCTCTCTCTCTCTCTCTCTCTCACTGCCTGCCTCTCTGCCTACTTGTGATCTCTGTCTGTCAAATAAATAAATAAATAAATATCCCCAAAAAAAGGTTTAAAAAAAATAAAAGTGAGGAACAGAGACAGAGGGTAAGTTTTCCCTGAGTGGTGCTAATACAAAGAACTCTCAAGTCCTGTATCCTTTAAGGAAAATCTTGTTTCACCCCATGGTAAACCACAGAGGGATAGAGGCCTACAGTCAGAAAGGGCAAGTTTTACTGATTCATTCATTTCACTTATGTAAATAAAAGTCATGGAGCGTCTAGCATCTACTGTGGCATATTCTGGGTGCTGAGATACAGCAGTGATCCAAAAAGAAAGAGCCTGCCCTCCTAGAGATTGTCTTCTAGTGAAAAAGATGGAAAATATACAATGACACAAACTTGGGGATCAAGTGTCAGGTAGTGACTACTGTGATAAAGAAAAATAAAGCCAAGTAAATGGACAAAGTGGGGGTGGGGGTGGGGGGGTGAGGCAGGGAATCTCTGTCCTCAGAGAGATGCCTGCGGAGGGGAATGAGGGAGAAGACACCCAGTGCCAACGCCCCAACAGAAGTATGCTTTACCACAGAGGGAGGAGACCAGTGTGGCCACGACTGAGGGAGCAAGCTGAAGGATGACCCTAGGGCAAGGGAAGAAGCCAGATCACACCAGGTTTAACATGCCCTGGGGAGAAGGCTGGATTTGTCTTCTAAGAATGATGAAAAGCCACAGAATGGTTTGGAGCAGGGATGGAAGAGTTGACCTACAGTTTAAAGGATAGCCCTTTGGCTGCATAGGGATTAGAGAGAGCTGTGGGGTGGGAAGCAGTACCAGGGAGAAATCAGGAAGATGAAATCAGGAAGCAGACAGCCATGCAGGGGAGAAAGGTGGATGTCTCAGAACATGGTTATTAACTAGAGCTGGGTGCCTTTTCATTGTTGCAATACTTGTCAATTCTGTGACCCTGAGTTTAATGAACCCCTAAGTTTCAGCTTATGTTTTTGTTTTAAAATGCAGCTTTTAAGGACCTCACAAGTCTGGACCGAGAGCAAAAACTGAAAGACGTGATCATCATGTGTTGCCTTTGTCTTCTAAGAATGGTGAAAAGCCACAGAACGGTTTGGAGCAGGGTTGGCAGAGTTGACCTACAGTTTAAAGATTAGCCCTTTGGCTGTCCTTTGCAAAACAAAATGATATATGCCCAAATATATGAAACATTCACCTGCCATTGAAAAAAAAATGTATACAGAGGGAGCTAAATAAACAGAGATTTGATTCAGAAATTGATCCGAAATACACTCATGATTTAATAAAAGCAAACACCTGTTTACTGTAGGCACCAAAGCAAGCAAATTTATCATGGACTTATCTGTTTTATCTGTATAGAGCTCTTGGTTCAGGTCAAAAAAATCAAAAGTGATCACTGAAAAAGACAAAACTTCCAAGAATTTGCTCTTGTTATATATATACACACAAGGTTCCCTACAGGGAAATTGAAAGACATGGCATCATACAGGAAATCAATCCTAGTTACACAATTCACTGCCTACACACCTCCAAGCAAGAAACCTTTGGGAGCCCTCATCATAAGCACGTAATCATCGACTGAATTAGAAATGGAATATAAAATAATAGTAATTCTACACAGAAGTGTGTATTTTTTTGGATTCTCTAAAAGCCTCAGATTTAAAGAAAAATTGATATGAGCTTCTAGATTTATAATTTGAGATTAAAAAGAATACTTAAGTAAAATAATTTGATTTTAAGGCATATTTAGACAGCCTCTAAAACCTGGGATATTTAATTTGGTTTTCATTTTTTAAATATAAAAATAATTTATTCTATGTTGACAAGAAATCATAATAAAATAAGCATGTACAATACAGATTCTGCTCTCCCTCTAAATTCCTCTACAGATATCTTGTCTTTTTAGATCCCTAAGTACATTTATCTTTAAATATAAATTCTGATTTAAGTACAGGAATGCTTAAAAAACAGAGTATCACCCTGGCTTTATTATTACAATCCCGCATATCTAGGAAAAATTCAATCTCAAATCCTGCCTTCATTTATGACACATTTCTTGTTTGCTACTGCCACCTGCCGGTAGAGCCCTAAAATGTATAAGTGAGCTCTCCACCCATTCATTAGGTTTTAGGAAACTATTGAACATTTGAAATTATTAAGTAACATACTTCTCATTATAAAATGTATGCATGTTCATTAAAATATAGAAGAACACAAGGAAAAAATTCCTGTATTCCCACCTCCCAGATACAATATCTGGCATACAGCTTTCAAAAACACACAATCTTACAATCCTTGTATTTTTCACCTAAAACGTGTTGTCAAAATTTATGTCATATGGAGCACTTGGGTGGTTCAGTCAGTAAAGCATACAACTTCTGGTCTTGGGTTGGGAGTTCAAGCTCCACATTCGGTGTAAAGATTACTTTAAGAAAAAAAGAATTTAAAAATTTGTGTCATTTAATTCTCTTATTGTAGCTATGTTATATTTAACCATATCATATATAATTTTGTTTTTGAACATTTGGTTTCTTAACTTTGTTTATACTCATATGTACATGCATGTGTGTGTGTACAAGTGTGTACACACTGATATACAGATATCCAGTTATGGATATATAGGTATCTATAGATATGTAAATATATATATATATATATATATATATATATATATGGTTTTTTTTTTTTGGTAGAGAAATATGTTGGCTTAAGAATTTGGACTGTGCTCCATTTTTTTAAATAAAAGATTGCTAGGAATATAGTTTCTTAGCCAAAGAATAACAAAATATGAAGTCTTTCAATATATATGACCAAGCTTATCTCCAGAAGTCTATACCAATTCACACTCCTAAGAAAACTCTGCTCTCTCCATATTTTTTAAAGATTTTGTTTATTTATTTGACAGAAAGAGAGAGAGAGTGCACACAAGCAGAAGGAACAGCAGAGCAAAAGAGGGAAGCAAGCTCTCTGCTGAAGAGGGAGCCAAAAGTAGAGCTTAATCCCAGGACCCTGGGATCATGACCAGAGCCAAAGGCAGACACTTAACTGACTGAGCCACCCAGGCACCCCCTCCATATATTCATTATTTTCTATACTTCATCATTTTATATATATTTATATCATTTTAGTTATTTTAAAAAGCTACTCTAGTAGTATCAAGAAGAAAACTGGAATGCTATTATTACTTGTATTTATTCGATCAGTGAACATTTTCTTTTCACATGTCTACTGGATATTTCTATTTCCTCATTTCTAAAAAACATTAGGCTTCCATTCCAGGTCTTCTGTTTAAGTGTTTGTATCATAATAGAAGAAAATTAGCAAAACTAACAGTGCTTTGTGTTTGTCCCAAATATTTTCTCCTGTCACATATCACTTGATTTCATCCATGGTAATTTTTAATATGTAGTGATTTTAAATTCTGATTTAATCAAATATATCAGTCTTCTTCATGTTTCATCCCTGTGGTTTTACATTTAGAAATTCTGTTTCTGTTCTTGAAATTTGTCATTATTTTGCCTTGAAGAAAATTGTTCACATCTCCTTTTCTGTGGAACAAAATGTTATATAGATGGTTTCCCTATGAAAGTTCATAAAGTTGCCTGGCTTGAGAAGAAGGGGAACCTATAAATCATTATCACATCATGGCACCTGTCTTTTCTGTTCCTTCATGAATTAGGACACTGATGTGCAAAATATTTTGAGGATATTATAAGGAACCTCTTATTGTTAATGGGCTAGTTCTGTTCCATAGATGTCCATATTTGTGCTCATATGCTATTTTCAATTATCAACATAAAATAAAAATCATATTTAATATCAAATAAAAACCCACCCTAAAATTCAACCACAAACAAATGCAGGATTCTATTACTGTGAGGCTAGTAAAATGAGAAGGGGCTAGGCAGAGAACAGACTAGCCAGTTGCCAATCAATTCATACTTCAAGAATTTGCTTTAACAAGCATCTTGCATGATGGGATGTTCCTGCATTGATCACATGGTGAAGTAGAAAGCATAGTGAACAAGAACAAAAACTATCACAAACTGAGGCCCTAGAGACACTGTGACCTGCAAAAAAAAAAAAAAAAAAAAAATCATCTAATTTATCCCTCCCTGAGTCTCCTTTCCTTCTTATATAAGATAGAGTAAATCATCTTAATGATTTCAAATTTGTCTCCACTCTCTAAGTCACTATGAATTTATATGTCTCAGACACACTTGGATAATATTTCAGACAGCCTCATAAGTGCACTAGGTAATCAATGATCACTGTAGTAATACACAACAATCATTTAAGTGCCCTCCTATTCCACAAAGCATACCCTTTTGAAGAAACAGAATTAAAATGGAAATTTTTTGTATACATGTAACATGACTATACTGTACTACCAGCACACTAGGAAACAATGTTGGATAAATGACATCACGAAACACACCAATGGATAGAACTAAAATGCCCATTACCTCTGATCACATTTACATATGAACAGATACAATCTTCTATATATCAAGATTCATATAAAGTCAGCCACTAGCAAGTGACTGATAACGTACAGGCAAGGAAATATATATTCTGTCACTCAGGTATCTTAATGAGTCCATTACCAACTCAGAACTCTTCTGGCCTTTTTTGTTGTTGTCCTTTGTTCAACATTTTTCTTATTTTTTCTTTTTTCTTTTTTTTTTAAGATTTTATTTATTTATTTGACAGAGAGAAATCACAAGTAGACAGAGAGGCAGGCAGAGAGAGAGGAAGGGAAGCAGGCTCCCTGCTGAGCAGAGAGCCCGATGCGGGACTCGATCCCAGGACCCTGAGATCATGACCGGAGCCGAAGGCAGCAGCTTAACCCACTGAGCCACCCAGGCGCCCCTCTTCTTTTTTCTTGAATAATTTTATCACAAATAAATATGTTTTTATGGTTTTCCTCTTTCATTCAACACTATAGACTAAATGTTAGTGTCCCTTCCCCCAAACTCATGTTAAATCCCAGCCCCCAATGTGATGGTGGTAGGAGGCAGGACTTTGGGATGGTGATCAAGTTGTGAGGATGAAGTTTTCATGAATGGGTTTAGTGTCCCCATAAATAGAGACCCCAGAGAGGTTCATCCCCACTTTACCACATGAAGACACAGTAAGAACACAGCCATCGATGAACGAGGAACTGAATCCTCACCAGACACCAAATCTGGCAGTGCCTTTGATCTTGGACTTCCACAATCCCCAGAATTGTAAGAAATAAATGTATGTTGTTTATAAGACACCCCAATCTACAGTATTTTGCTACAGTAATTTGACTGGATCCCTTAATAAAAGTTGAAATTTTTCTTTAAATGTCCGAACCAGAGGGTAGATTTGCTAATAAAAAAATTGTAATTTTATACTATAATCTTGGTTAGACAAAAACCCTCATTTGGGAATGATAAATGGTAATTTGATTATGATGATTATGCACAACCCTTCAAAGATAAGTATAGGACAACTGTCCTGGCCTTATCAAGCTCAGTTCTCTGTGCTCCCTCTGAGGGGCAGACAAGAAATGCACAATTTTTATAACTCTTATGATCCAAAAAGAGGCCACACAGCAACTTCTCAAGGTTTATATGGTTTTATCTGTTAATCTTTCTCAAAACTAAAGTCTCAAAGTTACTCTCAAGTATTGCTTTACAGAAGAGATTCTGCAGATAGATTCCATAACAAAATATTAAAAACAGCATTTTTTGGAGCAAATACTGAAACACACTGCACATGACTCCTAAAGTATCCTTTGCTAAAATTTAATGCAGGGGCGCCTGGATGGCTCAGTTGGTTAAGCAAAAGACTCTTGATTTTGTCTCAGCTCATGATCTCAGGGTCATGAGATTGAGCCCAGCATCAGGCTCCATGCTGGGCATGGACCATGCATAAGATTGTCTCTCTCTCCCTCTCTCTCTCTCTCTCTCCCACCTGCTTGTGTGCATGTATGCACTCTTTCTTTAAAAACAAACAAACAAAAAAATGCATAATGTAAAAATAATAAGTTTTAAGGAGCTGAGCAAATATGATCCAAATATACTCAAATATGGTAGTAGTAGCACTAGTAGTAGTAACAGCAATCAACCTGCTTGACTTCTCACTCTGGGTCAGCTGCCTCATGGTCAGGCTACTCACGTGCAAACGCCAGCTCAATCACTTACAGACTGTACGACCTGGGGCCAATTCTTCAGCTGTCTTTGACTTTGTTTTCTCATCTGTAAAATCCAGAAGTTGTGAACAACACCCACTTCATAGGATAGTTGTGAGGATTACATTTTGTGTGTTTACCTTGTAGTATGCCTGTGTCAGACACTAGAACCTTTGCCACTTTAAAACTGACACTTGCCTCTTCCACATTTCCTGTCCCATGAATTCATCCCATGATGAAAAACAAAAGACGGCATTCCCCCAGAAAGATATTTAGATGTTGATAAGCATTCTGCTTTCCTCTTTATATTTATGGACATTTTAAGGCTACTATAAACCTCCAGTGGTAATGCTGAAATGTAATAGATATCTCTAGGGTCACAAAACACAATAAACAAGGATGGTAACTCTATTAGCATTCCAAAAGTATAAAAAGACTTTGAGCCTAAGTTTTGCTGCCACATTAACTATAAAGCCTGAAGAATATAAATATAAAAAGATGGGATATATTACTGAAAAGTGAAGTCTGCCAGAAAGTGCATGTCACAATTGCTGAAAGACATCATAATTTTCAGCAGAAACGCACACTTCGTAAATATTATGAAAACAAATCTGAAGTTCTCGTTAAAGATAGTGGGCCAAATACAGGCATTCCCTCTACAAATAACCGTGAAAGTGAAAACATGGTAGTTTTTAAATAGGATGTACAGACAGTGAACATAGAACAGGAGAGAATGTAATTTTTCAAGCTGGAAATGTGAGGATGTGTGGAATTTGAATGTTGTCACTTAAGGAAATGGAATCTTTACCAAGCAGTGCAATATGATTTGCCTGCCCAATTCCCAAAGGGTTCAGTAATTCCTCTCCCTACCTAGAAACAGCAATAAAAAGGGACTACAATCAATCAATCAATTAACCAATCAATGAGACCTCCCCCCTAGGCCTTCCTCATACTCTTGACAGCTGGGCAATCTATCTTCTCTACCAACCTCATCTGCCAGAGACTGAGGGTGTTTGAAACTGAAGACTTTGGCCCTAGATGAAGCCACATGCAGTTGAGATGAGGGTACCATATGAAACAGAAGAGAGATTCGGAGGAAGAGTTTGTCATTCAGACTGAGACTCCCCAGCATCCCCACCAGCCACCCACAGGAGCTGGCAGTCAACTTGATAACATGGGGTCATAGGCCAGGAAGATGCTTCACTCAGAGACATACCACCCAATATGAGTTTCCTAGGACCACTGTAACACCTCACCACACACTGGTGGGTTAAAATAACAGAAATGTATTCTCTCACAGCTCGGGAGACCAGAAATCCAAAATTAAGAAGTGGGCAGGGGGGGCACCTGGGTGGATCAGTGGGTTAAGCCTCTGCCTTCGGCTCAGGTCATGATCTCAGGGTCCTGGGATCAAGCCCTGCATCAGGCTCCCTGCTCTGCGGGGAGTCTGCTTCTCCCTCTCTCTTTGCCTGCCTCTCTGCCTACTTGTGATCTCTCTCTGTCAAAAAAATAAATAAAATCTTGGAAAAAAAAAAAGAAGAAGAAGAAGTTGACAGGGTTGGTTCCTTCAGAAGACTCTGAGGGAAAATCCGTCCCCCGCTTTTAGAGCTGGTCATTCACAATCCTTAATGGTCCTTAGCTAGCAGTTGCTCTCACCCTTGCCTCTATCTTCACATGTTCTTTTCTTCTGTTTATGTCTCTATGTCTTCTCCTTTTCTGTCTCATAAAGATGATCTCATTGAATTTAGGACCCACCTTAATCCATAAGGACCTCATCTCTACCATAACCTTAAATACATCTGCTAGGACCCTCATCTCAAGTAAGGTTAATATTCAGAAGTTTCAGGTATGCTGAAATTTGAGGAGATGTTATCGAATCCATGGCATACCCCCAAGAGAAAAGGCCAAAAATGGGGCTCTTCTTGGGGTTTCCCAATTAAATAGCACAGCCATATTCCCTCTACAGTGAAACTCAGAGTCTTTCATCTCCTTTCCTCCCTCCTCACAGGCCCAGAGCTTCTGATTTGTTATTTAGTGGCCCACTCTCAAATAGAAATCATGCAGAGATGAAATCTACAAAAATACTCATGAAATAAGAGAATTTTTTAAACAACGTGATACTATAAAAAAGGGACAATCATAAGAGAAAATTCAATAAAATTATTACTATGAAAATAGAAGAAAAACTCAGTGGAAGTTTTAGAAGACAGAACTGAAGAAAGTTCTTTGGAAGTGAACAGAGTACAACTAAATGATGAATAGAATACAAAGAAAGATAAGAAAATTAAAGGACAGGGCCAAGAGATATGATATATGATTAGGAATACCAGGAAATAGGGAGGAAAAGAGGAAAATAAATAAGAAATAATTCAACAGGACTTCCCAAAATATAATAAAACATATAAAGTCCTAGACTGAAAGCACAGCAAAGTACTACGAAATGATGAAATTAGACCTCCACTGAGAAATATGGTCATGAAATATCAAAACACGGGGAATGAAAGAAAATCCTGAGACATGGGGGAAAATACTGTTGAACACAAACAACCAAGCACCAGAATGCAAATGAACTTCACTAAAGGTAGAAAATAGAGAATTTGAAATCCCTTTACATTTCTAAGGAACAGGATTTCTATATAAGCCGGGGGGGGGGGCATATCAAGGTTTTATGAGGCTCAGAGGCTTACATAATTTAGAAATGTTCTCTTTTAAGAACAATAATTCAAAATTATAAATGCAAAATTAGACATAAGGGTCTTAGAAGTAACCCATGCAAATGAAAGGTCCTAAAGCATAGCTTAATTTTTCATTGTATTTGCTTTTAAATCCTATAAACATTCAGAATATCAGGAAGTAAGAAGGTAGAAAGTCTAAAAATTGTCAATACTAAGTCCCATGCACCCTTTCACAGACACCAACTGGTGGAACTCCTTCATTAATGTCCTCAAAAGAAGACTCCCACTCCCAGAAAAACAAATTAGATACTCATTTCCTTCTTCTTTCTGCTAGGCATAACTAAGAACTCTGGACATCAGTATAACAAACTTAAGGAGATTCTGAAATGTGGAAAGAAAAAGACAGACTAACTAGGAAACTAAGGATTCAAAAAATGACATCATGGGGATTTCCTTGGGTTTTCTTTTTGCTTTGAATATCCCAGACTGAGTGATAGAGAAGCAAACCCAGAAGTCCCAAGAAAATCTTGCTCTCTCTAACTAAATGAGCAGAGAAGGGGAAGGCTAACAGGACAAGAACTTTTAGACACTCCTGTTGAACATCTCAGAGGAAAAAAAAAATGCCCCCCTTCATCCACAGATACAATGTCCAAAAAGGTCTGCTAAGACACAACATTTAAGGAAGATCCAGGGCCTCATAACATCATGCCCCCCAAATCCAGATTCCAATCCACATGTAATCTTGAATGAAAACTGTCAGCAGAATTCAACACTGAGATGTCAGATATGCAAGAATCTCTGATGAACAATTACACACATGCTTGAAACAAATGGAAGATAGAAAATCTCAGCAAAGAAACTGAACATATCAGCAAAGAAACAAGATATTAAAAAATTAGAATACATACTAATTTAGAACACATATTAAAAAGAATGTATACTATAATTTAGAAATAAATGAATGGGATCAACAGCAGAACTAATATGACAAAGCAAATCATCAGAGAACTTGAAGACAGAGCAACAGAAATTAACAGTCCAAACAAAATGAAAATAGGCTAACATATGAACAGAGCTCAGACTTACATGGAGTCTAACCGAAGATCTAATATTTATGTGATAGCAACCACAGCAGGAGAGGAGAAAGAGGACAGGATTAAAAAGTATTTGAAGGGGATGCCTGGGTGGCTCAGTTGGTTAAGTGGCTGCCTTTGGCTCAGGTCATGATCCCAGCGTCCTGGCATCGAGTCCCACATTGGGCTCCTTGCTCAACAGGAAGCCTGCTTCTCCCTCTGCCTCTGCCTGCCATTCGGTCTGCCTGTGCTCACTCTCTCTGACATAAATAAATAAATAAATAAATAAATAGAAGTATTTGAAGAAGTAAATGGCTGAACTTCGTGAATTTGGCAAGACATAAACTCTGGATTCAAGAAGCCAATATGAGGGTCACAAAAGGAGAAACCCAAAGAAATACCTACAAAGACATATCACAATTCAACTTTTCAAAAACAAACCCACCCCCAATCTTGAAAGGAGAAAAGATATCTTACCCTACTTTCTCTGTCACTCTGGATGTGGAGCCTGCTTAAAATTCTCTCTTTCTCTTTCCTCCCCCCCCTTTACATGCTCACTCTCTCCCTCTCACTCCCTCTCACAAAAACAAAAACAAAAACAAAAACGAAGAAAAGAAAAGAAAAAGAAATAAGCATATACTTATTAAATACCCAGCAATCAAATATTTATTTTTAAAATCTTATTATTTATTTATTTAAGAGAGAGAAAGCACATGCAAGTGGGGGGAGGGGCAGGGGAAGAGGAAGAAGCTGACTCTCCATGAGCAGGGAGCCTGACACAGGACTCGATCTCAGGACCCCAGGATCATGACCCTAGCTGAAGGTAGACACCTAAGTGACCAAGCCACGCAAGGGCCTGCATTCCACCAGATAAATGGAAAGTTATGTTTACATTAAAATCTGTATACTGATGCTCATAGCACCCTCACTTGTAATAGTCAAAAACTTGGAAAAAAAGAAAATGTCCTACGATAAATGAGTAAATTGTAGTACATCCCTACCACAGAACACAATTCCGGAATAAAAAAGAACAAACTACTGACAAAAACAGCAGCTTGTATGCATCTCAGGGAAACATTGCAGATTGAAAAAAGCCAATCTTATATATGGTATGATTCCATTTATATCACATTTTCAAAATGGCAAAATTACCAAAATGGACAACAGATCAGTGGTTGCCAAGAATGAAGGATGGCAGAAGAGAGGGAGATGGACAGGAGTACAGAAGTGAAGATTTTTGTTGGGATCCGATCATTAGGCATCTTCATTGGGGCGGTCATTACATCAACCACACCCATGATAAGATGACTCAGAATTATAAGTACACATTATAATAGTGTCAGTTTCCTGGCTTTGATATTTCCCTGAAGTTACAGAAGATGTAACTGGGGGAAGTAATGAAGGGTACACAAGGTGTTTAAGCCCTATCTTTGCAACTTCCTGCAAATTCCGTTAAATTATAATTGATTCAAATTAAAAGAGTAAAACAACTACAAAAAGAACTTTAAAAAAGAGGAAGAAAGACAGATCCAAGAAATAGGGAATCCAACACAAGAGCAAGGCAAAGGAAAATTCAGGACCAATCTTTACAACAGGACTGAATATGAATAAATGTGGATGAAAAGTTCTTTGGGAAGTAACTCCAAAAAGGTAAAATCAATAAAAAAAATTTTTTTTTCAATAACATCGAAAGGGTTGTTAGAAAACTGGCAGAGTTTAAAGATAAATTAATAATAGGGACTCCTGGGTGGCTCAGTTGGTTAAGCAGCTGCCTTCGGCTCAGGTCATGATCCCAGCGTCCTGGGATTGAGTCCCACATTGGGCTCCTTGCTCGGCAGGGAGCCTGCTTCTCCCTCTGCCTCTGCCTGCCATTCTGTCTGTCTGTGCTCGCTCTCTCTCTCTCTCTCTCTGACAAATAAATAAAATCTTAAAAAAAAAAAGATAAATTAATAATAAATTTAAGAATAAACCATATGAAAAAAGGAGGAGCCATCATCTCTAAATAAAAGGAAAGGATATAAAAGGCAGGAAACATAAGCATAATTGTATAGGCCTTCAGACATTAGTGTTTACAGCCATAATAATATAAATGAACACTAAAGATTTATTAATCCAAAACAGTAAAAAGATGAAAATATGCATACAAAATGTTCATATTGGAGGAGTAGGTAAAGAGCTAAATCCCCATCTTCCATGAGGGTAAATCAAGAGATAGCACTCAAGACCAAAAGATCAAGAAGTCACAGCATAAGTCACAGCATGTGACCAAAGAAACAGTATGTTGAAAGCACTGGGAGAAGGGGCTGCTGCTTTTCATAACAAACTTTGCAGAGAGATTTATTTAGTCACACCTCTACATGCAAAAAAAAAAAAAAAAAAAAAAACCTAGGGGTGCCTGGATGTCTCAGGTAGTTAAGTGTCTGACTTCAGCTCAGGTCGGGATCTCACAGTCCTGGGATTGAGCCCCAGGCTGGGCTCAGATTGAGCCCAGATTGGGCTCCCTGATCAATGGGGAATCTGCTTATCCCTCTGCCCTGCCCCCTGCTTGTGCTTACTCTCTCTCTTTCTCTCAAATAAATAAAATCTTATAAAAAAAATTAACATACCATGACTCCAACAAATTCTGTGCCCTACCATTATATGTGTAACAGCAACTTTCAAAAACTTTCAAATAACCAAACAAAAACTTCTGTGCCCACAGAAAGTTTTCCTACACTAAACAGAAAATTTGCTGATTTTGAAAAACAAATGTTTATATTTTAAATAAAAACTAAGAATTGTTTTTAAAAATGCTGTGAAGGTCAGTGGAGTCTCTGACTTACCCATGTTCTAATAAGTCAACCTGCCCAACACAGCTATATCTGCACAGGGTGTCTTCTTAAAATCATACAAAGTGATGCATTTTGAATGTGAAACAAAAATTAGAAGTAGATGTCAAAAACCTCAAGAATGTAAACATTAAGGCAAACACTTTATCCCCAAAGATACATTTTCATTTGGAACAATCTGATAGAAATCCAACTACAGCAAATAGAAATTGAGAATTTATCATCAAAGAGGACAACGGCAGGCTCCTTCCCACAGCAGCATTTTCATTGATCTTATCATGATTGTGTCCTAAATTTAGTGTTTTTTTTTTTACTCTTTACCAGAGTAAATTTGATCAACTCTCTCAGAGTCAATGTTGAATTGACGTTAATTTAATATTTCCAAACCCTTTGTGAGCAAGTGTCATTTCTGGCATCCAAATCATCTTTTAAGCTAAATCAGCTGAATGTAAAGCACAAATAAAATTGTCCTGGTACTATAAAGATCTATTACAGACTGCCCCCCTCCCACTCCACCCCTCCCAAACAACAGGTTATTTAAACTGTACGTACATACAACAGTGGAGATGGATTAATTTGGTCCACATAAACTCGCTGTGTTCAATTCTTACTGTGGATCGGAATCAATTTGGAGCGCTTTTGACCACAGTCACCAAACTGTGGAAAGAACCGAGATGCCCTTCAACAGATGAATGGATAAAGAAGACATGATCCATATATACAATGGAGTATTATCCTCCATCAGAAAGGATGAATACCCAACTTTTGTGTCAATTATCATATGGTTTCACTTACTTGTGGAGCATAAGGAATAACACAGAGGACATTGGGAGATGGAGAGGTGAAGTGGGTTGGGGAAAATCAGAGGGGGAGGTGAACCACAAGAGACTGTGGACTCTGAGATGCAAAATGAGGGTTTTGGAGGGGAAGGGGGTGGGGAGTTGGGTGAGCCTGGTGGTGGGTATTAAGGAGGGCATGTATTGCATGGAGCACTGGGTGTGGTGCATCAACAATGAATGCTGGAACACTGAAAAGAAGTAAAATAAAATGGAAAAAAGAAAGAAAAAAGAAAAAAACTACTAATGCTCAGAGCACTTATTCAGAGAGCATTGCTACTGATAACAGTTTTACTGAAATATAGTTCCTATGCCATGAAATTCAACCATTTTAATGAGTCCAATTCATTGGATTTGAGTATATTCACAGGACTGTGTGACCCTAACCACAGTCAATTTTGGAATATTTTTATCACTCAAAAAAAAATCCCCGATAACAATTAGGTATTATCCTCAACCTTCCCATTTCCAAGCCCTAAGTAAGCAAGTAAGCACTAATCTACTTTCTATCTCTATGGATTTGTTTGTTTTGGATACTTCAAACACATGGAATCAAACAATATGTAGCCTTTTGTGTCCAGATTCCTTTACTTAGCACAAGGCTCACCCACGTTGTAGAATAAATCATAACTGCATTCTTTTTTTATTGCCAAAGAATATTCAATTATACAGATACACCACATTTTATTTATCCATTCATCAGTTGATAAACATTGGGTTATTTCCACTTTGGGGCTATGATGAGTAACATTGTCATCACTATTCATGCATGAATTTTTGTGTGAATATATGCCTTCATTTCTCTCAATAACATGCCTAGGATTGAAGTCTCTGAGTTTTATGGTAATTCCACATTTAGCCTTTCTAGGAACAGCAAGACTGTTTTCCAAAGTGACTATACCACCTGCAGCAGTGTAAGGGCGAGGTTCCAGCTTCCCCTCATCTTCACCAACACTTATCACCTGATCTATCAGGTCTATCAGTCCTGATCAATCACCAGATCTATCAGGCCACACTAGTGGGTTCCTGCAAACAGTTTCATTCAATTGCTATAGCTGGTGTGTCCAGGTGCTGTGTTATTATTTTTTATCTCTAGCCTGAGATATTTGCTTATTTTTATTTTTTTCATTTATTTGGGAGAGAGAGAGAGCACGAGTGGGCAGAGAGAGAAGCAGACTCCCTCCTGGGCAGGGAACCCGATATGGGGCTCAATCCCAGGATGCTGTGATGATGACCTGAGCAGAAGGCAGTGGCAGAGCCACTCAGGAGCCCCTCCAACTTGAGATATTTAAAACCAGGATTGAGAGTCACCATGCCAGCCTTTAACAAAGAATACCACATGTGGCCAACAACGGCTATATAAGAACAGGGGTTATGTCTCTAGCCTCAGAATTTGGAAAGCCACATTGTCAAGTGGAAGAAAATGAAACAAGTTAATGACCACTCTTCATATATATATATATATATATATAGAGAGAGAGAGAGAGAGAGAGAGAGAGATGACGAGATGACTTCTACATTCCTTTTCTGGCTACAGAAGAATTCAACCTCATCCTTCACCACTCCCTACTCACCTCCAAATGTCAATCTTACCAAATGACTAATCCCCCCAATCAGGAAATGTTTATTGATGCTATATATATATATATATGAATATGTATACATACATACACACACACACAAATTAGTTCTTCTTTCTGCACCATACCCTCCTCTACCACTTCACTCTAGTTTGTCAACTACCAACTAAAACCTCTTCACTTCTAGGAAGCCTGGCTTCACTATTTAGAGTTAGATGCGTCCTCATTTTTGCTCCTGTGGGAAAACTAAGTATTTTTCATGCACTATACTAAGAGCTCCAAGTCATTTATTTCTCACAACTCTATGAAGAAGCTGTTACTAACCCAGTTTTACAAAGGAGAAGTTGAGGATCTAAAGGGTTAAACGGAGCTGAAACTGTATTAGAGAGGTACCATACTTTCAAATCTGAAAGGAAATTTGCATTTTTTCCATCAACCACTAATTGTATATGTTTTTTTTTCTTATTTATTCATTCAATATTGAATGTTGATTCTGCACCAGGCATCAGGCTAAGCACTGGGTGTATAATTGCATACCTGTCTTCCTAGAGTTGATATTCTGGTAGAGGAAGAAGATATTAATGCAATAATCTCAAATATAAACTCAACTATACAAACTCTAATAAAAAAAAATCTGGTGCCAGTTAGAATATCTAGGGTTTCTATTTTTGGTAGACATTTACCTGTATACCTTCATCTCCACTGGGAACCGTCCCTCCCCACCCAGTAATGTGCTGGGCCAATTACAGTATCCCAAATCTGGCCAAAGTATTTGTATCCTGTCTCGGCTTGGTTACTCATAGTATAACACATACCTGCTCACAGTCAACACATAAAGTACAGGCATAAGACCTGAGCTGCATTGACCAGCACGCTTCCCTAGTCTTCTATCAGTCAGGGAAGGCTGTTATGTTGTGGTAACAACCAACCAGAGAATCACAGCAGCTTAAAGTAGCCAAGTCTAGTTTTCCCTCACGTGACACCTCCATCACTGTGGGAGGCCATGTTAAGGCTTGAGACGAAGACCAAACCAGGCCCTGACTTGTGCCTCCTTTAAAGGCTGAATAGCCGCACAAAAGACTTAGGTCGATAAAGTCGAGTCGCACTGAGAAAGGGTCTGTGCTATGTGTTGTGCGCTCGCCTACGTGACTTCCCACACGTTTGCTAGTCAGATATAGATGATTTGGCCGGGGACAGAAATTCTTGGCTGGTCCTTGCTGTCCTTGCATGGGCTATAGACTACACCACTGTAAGACGGTGCTATGCTTACATAAACTATGTCTTGAGTGGCCTTGAAGTCAGTACATCCGGCGCTAGAGGGTCTGCTATTGGTGCTTGGGAAATAGATAATGGGAAAGCTTGAAGGATTTTCTGTGCATGTTGCAAACTCTTTAGTAATCCGCTAAAAATAGATACTTTCTTATGATTGTTTCTGTTAGCTATATAATGCCTCACAGCCTTAAATTAAATTGGCACTATTGGACATCCTCCTTGGTGCTCCTCCTGCCCCCATCTCTTTGTCTCTTAATTTCTTTTCACCATCCTCTTACCCTCACATTCCTGGTTGATTTGTCGTGCCAGCCGCGACACCCCACAAGTCAACATGGAGACTCTGCTCACTACCGTCCCTTAGGAACACTCATGGCAGAGGTTCCAGCTGGCTTATGCTTCCCTGATCCCAGAGGAGAGTTAAAAAAAAAAAATCATAAACCATACACAGGAGAAACACCTTACTTCAGTCAAAGCAAGTCATCTGCTGAGGCTGAGTTCAAAAGGAAGCTACGTAAATTCTGCTTGTGGGGAGAGACACAAAATATTTCTGGGGTTCCCATTTTATTTTGGGCTTGTTAAATTGAGATGACCTAAGCCTAGAAGTGTCTACAGTTAAGTTCTTCTTCCATTACCACATCTGCACAATGAGGCTGAAGCAAAAAAGCAAGGCTTGAGAGACTGAGTTCAGAAGAGCCATGGGGGCCAGGGACCGGCTCAAACCCTGGGCTTTCTTTTTTCTTTTTCTTTTTTTTTTCTCAGATTTTATTTATTTATTTGACAGACAGGGATCACAAATAGGCAGAGAGGCAGGCAGAAAGAGGGGGGGAAGCAGGCTCCCAGAGAGCCTGATGCAGGGCTCAATCCCAGGACCCTGGGATCATGACCTGAGCCGAAGGCAGAGGATTTAACCCACTGAACCACCCAGGCGCCCCAACCCTGGGCTTTCTTAACATATGAGACAGTAGCATCAGTAATATCTCTTTCTCTTAAGCCAGTTAGAAATGTGTTTCTAGGGGTACCTGTGCCTCAGTGGGTTAGATGTCTGCCTTCAGCTCAGGTCATGGTCCTTGGAAGGAGCCCTGCAAGGGACTCCCTGCTCAGCAGGGAGGGGAGTCTGGTTCTCACTCTGCCCCTCCCCCTGCTCATATGCATTCTCTCTCCCTCTCTTTTACACACACAAACACATGCTCTCTCTCGCTCTCTCTCTCTCTCTCTTTTTCTCACACACACATGGTCTCTCTCTCAAATAAATATATAAAGATCTAAAAAAAAAATTAAAAATGGGTTTCTATTACTTGTAGCCAACAGTGCTCAGATTAAGCTTGTCTGGATGGTTAGGACATGACATACTGCAAACTGAGACATCAAAGATGATATAGGATAATCAAGCAACTCTAAGAGTGACAAACTTAATCATTTGAACTTCCACATCTGCACAAAAAGGATTATGACATCTACCTTGCAGGTTCTTATAAGGATAAAAGGAGTTCATGCATTAAGCAACCCCAGTCCCCATCTGCTGCCTAGCAGGTGTTCCTTAAAATCTTAGTCTCCGTTCCTTCCTTCTTTGCCTTATTCCTTCCTCCTGCCTTCCTCAGGCTAAAAACCACAATATATTTCATCTTCATGTCGCTGTCACCCAATAGAGTTTATGAGGTTTAAGAAAACCCTCTGAAATGAAGGAGGGGGGACTAGAACAGAGTGCGTTGAGAGCGGAAATATCGTAAGCATAAGGAAAATCCAAATGAACTGAAGACTTGGCTTTGACCCCTGTGTTCAGGACCACAAACAGTGAGGGTACCTCACACACAAGATCCTTTCACTAAACTGGGGATAAGGCATTCCTGCTCTGGGCATTAGCTGCACACCTCAGTAGATCATAATATTAAATACTGGAAAATTCTCTGTATCTCTGCAAATACTTCTCTGGTTTGTCCAGGGTCATTACATCACTCAGGCCAAAGGCAGAACAGAGCATGGGACTGGGGAATCTAGCATCGACTTCAATGCATCACTGCCTTTTACTCTCTTTTTGTTTTTATCTTTGCAAAAATTAATTGTGACATATATTATGCAATTCAGAGCAGAAAATGCACAGCCAGTATCAAATCCATCCTTAGGTGCCCTGAGACAACGCCATTCCAGGGAGAAGTGACAAAGAACAACTAAACATTTGGTCAGCATTAAGACTAAAACTAAAAAGCACTAAAAATGTAATGATTTCCTCGACAAAAACAGATGGTAGCTCTGATGGTCTTATAAGTGTGTACATGAAACTTTACCTTCATTTTGAAGCTTCTCACCTATTACTAAAATTATTCTCCATACATTTTAAGAAGACCAAATTCATTGTATACTTTTTTGCCCACCTTGGTGCTTAAAACAAAGAAGAGGCCTCTATTTTAAATATTTATTTGTATGTTTTTGACTTATTTAGTGAGGTACCATAGAAAAAATAATAGGTTGCTCTGTAAACATGTATTTTTATGTATATTACATCAATTTGTACACTGCAAAGAACTAAGAATAATAGTAATAATTGGTTATATTTCATAATGCCTTGTAAATTTAGAAAACACTGGAACAAATGTGTCTTCTTTCTTATAGACAGCTTCTAAAGAGTGTAGAACAAATATGATCACTAATTTTCAAAGGAGGAAACTAACACTTGGCTTTATTAAGTGAGTTGGCCAGCAACTGCCTAGTTAAGTGCCCCTGTTAAGATGGGAACCCAGATCTTTGATGTGGTCACCACCATGATGGAGACTATGGAGCCAGACTGAGCTCGGACCATTTCACCCTCTGTGCTTGGGTTTCCCCATCCGTGTATTGAGGATAATAATAATAATAATTTCCTGTGAGTGTTAAATGAGCATTTGGACATGGTAAGTGCAGAGTACTCTCTTATTCTACCCATTCAGAACCCTTCTCCATACATTACAGTGTCTCATGAGCAAGGGGATTTATTTTCAAATATTTTACAGATTTGAGATAATAAATAAGTCTAGAGTTTTGCCTTTGATATGTATCATCATGTGAATTTGGGCAATTTACATAAGCTCCCCAAACCCACCATCTCATCAATACATAATCACCTCTTCAGACAAGTGTTAGCTCTATTAAACAAAGTAATGTTCTAAATCATTTAGCATGTGCTCGGTGTGGTATAAGCCACTATTAATGGGAGTTATCCTCACCTAACACATAGTAACTAACACCTAACACCTAACAACATTTCTATAGCTGGAACTCTCACCTGTAGTGACAGGGCCTCTAACCTCATGGAAATGTCAGCCCTCTAGGAGGATTCCTTGAAAATCCCAAGGGCTGCTGAATGTGGCAGGTTGTCTCATCAACCCCATGGCCTCTGCCTCAGTCTTTCCACCTCTCCAGTGGCAACCATCTTGGGCAATACAGGAATTCAGTGAAAGGCTCTTCATGGAAGGGTGGGGAGACAAGAAGTCATCTTACTGGACATTCAGTGTGGGCCAAACCAATCATGTCCATAAAACTAAGGAAGGTAGGGAACCTCTGAGGTCTCTAATAATGTGGCTATCAATGCAAATAGGAATTACTACTACAATATGGATGATACTGAATGCCCATTCAGGCCAAGTTCTACTCTCAGGGAACAATGGCTTTAGAATGCAGGTACTCCAATCATTTCCAAAGGATGAGACGCGGGATGTTATGCAACTGTCCATGTTGAGAAGTAGCAGTGTTGGAATTTTAAAAGCCTGATCCCAGAAATAAAGGTTAAAGATTAACGTTACGTTTGGCACTACAGCTAACTTTTAGCTTCCCAATTTCTTTAACAGAGCACATTCTCATTACAACTGCGAAGCCTCAGCAAATTCATTTCTAAGACTCCATGCTTTGGTAAGGCGACTCATTCGTAGGGTTTAACACATAAGGCACTTGTGTCCTGCATCTTTATGGCCTGATACACCAAACTATTTCCAAAAGAATTCCAAGTCCAAAATATTAAAGGCTCGACCCTGAGTTTATAGTACCCATTTCCCACAGACCCGGTAAATAACCAGTGCCAAGTCTGAGGAGCCCTAAGCAAGTCTGAAAAGTACGTCTTTTAAAGTGACAGAGAAGAAATGCGTAATGACGAGGAGTCCCTGTGGAGCGGCATCACAGCTGTTCAGTACGACATGCAGACTGTCAGGAGGTAGAGTTTCTGCTGCTGACAATCCCCTGAATTGGGCAACACACTTCGACACAATTCCCTCACCTCCTCACTTTTATACTGGATGTTACAATTCCACCTTCAAAGACGCGGAGGGAGTCCTTCATCAACTGTGCCATGGGAATGAACTTCAGTGCCTGGCTCATCCTCCAGGTGAGACAGCAAATGAACAAAGGAGAAAACAAATCTATAGGTTTGAAGCGGACCATCAATACATTTCCCAAAAGACATTTAGACTCAAGCCCCAGAACTCAACAGCAGGTCTTGTCAGTCTAATTTCTACCCAGAGACATTCACCCTTTTTCAGCGAAACCACACTGGACAATTCAAAACTTGGGAACTAAAGCATACGAAACAAAATAATACAAAAACAACAAAAAAATACAAAACCCAATAACAACAACAACAACCCTGCATTAGTTTTCACTGATGAATTTCAAATCCGTTTAAGAGTATTGCTATTAGTGATGATTAAGCAATTGGCTATATAAACAAGGAGATGAAATTTTATTTGAAATGGAGAATTAAAAAAAAACAGTGCTGTTGAATACAGGCTGAAGTGGGAATCAGTTAATTAACTGAATGACAGTGTGGACGGTGCACAATTTTACTCTGCCAATCAAAGGCATACCACTTATGTGCTAGTTAACTACTCAAAGCTTTGTGCTAGGAACTGTGAGGAATACAAAGTAGGCTCAACCCAGCACCAACCCCTGGAAACCATCTCCTACTTTGCAAGATGGACCCAGATGCATTCATTCTACAAGCATCTACCCTATGCCAGGCCTGTTACCATTCACCTAGGATACAAAGACAACTAAAGTAGCTTCTCCCCTCAAGGAATTCACAGCTGATTTGGGGGGAAATCCCTACAAATACTGATGTCTTAGTCCTTGAGTGAGAGTTAATGCAAAAGTCACTGCAAAAATAGGTTTACCACGAATGGCAATTTTCACGGAGCCCCTCCCAACCTCACACAACCCTTTGCCATATTCACAACAACCTGTTACAGTGGATAAGGTCATGTCTTCATCACTGCAACAAAGTAGTTGAAGTTCAGAGAAGTCATGTGCCTTGCCTATGGTCACACAGCTGAGAAAAGGCATTATAACCCAGACCTAGGCGCTCCTAAGCTCAGGGTATTCTCCCCGGCATGCTACCCCCAGAGAAATCACATACAGGGACAGCCAAGAACAAGAAACAACTAACTGTGCTGGAGGAAACCAGGAAGATTTCACACAGAAAGTGACTCAAGAAAATAACAAATAATAAAATGTAGTACCATTAGAGAGAAAATTTATTAAATCCATCTTGGCTTACTTAAAGTCTCATTTACTTTTGGAAAGAATGTACCTTTTACACTTTAATTTAGAAAAAGAGAAAGAAACTACATCTGCAGTATTTCGTCCGAGCTAACAATTCATCTTAGGAAATCATAATGAAAGAGAGCTACTCCTAACTGGATAACGGAAACTTTGCTGTTTGGCTCCTCTCGCTTATTTCCAAACAAGACCACTAGATGGGGATAGCCGCACACCCATTCAGAGGCTAGTCTGCGAAATGGTCACCATTTTGGCAGCTTGCTTCACAAAACGTCCTTCTTTTAAAAATCTAAATTTCCATATTATTATTAGGCACAGCAAGTGGGTCACAGAGGGATGGATATTTAAGACTATGTAATGCCTTTGCTATATCTGTGCTAAGAACTGGATGTGCCTTTCAGAGATAGCTCACGTCCCAACTTAAAAAGTTTTGTAGATAGTTTCCTAAAAAACTGCATAAACCAAAAGCTTTAATGCTGTCTCCGTGTAGATCACTGCTTTTATGTGCAAGAGGAGATATTATATCTGTGCTTACTTTCTCTTTTAAATTCAGGGGTGGGGCGAATCACATGATGGGAACCTGATGCTGTTACTCCCTCTATTTAAAGAAATACAATTTCTAAGGCAATCTGCCCAAATTTTGATTTTTCAACAATTACTTGTGAAAATGAACATCAGATTCAGCGTGTGTTTGGCTTAAAGTAAATTGATTTGAATGCAAGCCCAGAATTGAAATTTGATTTCTTCACATGTTCAGTCTCGACATCCATTCAACACTGGGAAGAGCATGGAAATGTTATTTTGGTGATGGAACCACCATGAAAAGAATCTCAGCACGTCTCTTCATGGAAAGAGCTCCAGGCAAAGCCATTATGTGAAGGGGCAAATGAAAGGAGCCCAGGAAGAAGCCTGGTACAGCCTGTGTGGGTATTAGGTTTAAGTGACAGGGAGAGAGGATAAGAGGCTTCAGTGGAAGATAAGATGATACAAAGTAAGCCCCCACGTTTCTTTTCTCGGGAAGCCACCTTGCTGAACAGCCATGTCCTGATAAGCAAGCACAATCCTTAAGACATTTTCAAAATTACTTAGGGATAAAAAAACACATTTCATGAATGCCAGAAATATTTATAAGCAACCAATTTCATAGTAAGACGCCCCCTATGTAGATTCACCTTTGTCTGGTTTTTAAGAGTGTGTTACACAGTACACTTATGTCCTAGAGAAGAATTTAGGAGATTTTAGGAGAGACCTTAAACACTGTGATAATTTACATTCCACCATAAATTATTAAATTATTAAGTTAAAACTCTGATTTCCAGGACAAGTTTTGTATTACATTTCCATTTAAATAGGAAATCCAGTAAGGATGGATAAATAAATAAATAAATAAATAAATAGTACTTCTATTTGCCACAAGAGGGCTCTGTCCTCAAACTTAAAGATAACTTCACACCATGGCTAAAGTACCTTGGCTATCCTGAATGATGCTTCCACATAACCTGGTTTAATTGTTGCATTAGGATCTTGAACTTAACTGTATCTTGAAAGGGTGGAGTTGCTCACTTGAAGGATGTTATCATTTATAACACAAAGAGTAGCCATTATTTCCCAAAGCTAATGATGAAAAGCTAAAAGGATGCTGTTCTATAGCATCACAAACTTCACAATTCATAACTTCAATACCTAGCCCTTGCATTCATCCCACTGAAATGTGCAATTCCTTTATTTGCTTGCATATTCCACAAAAATATCCCTTTTGGAATGCATTATTTTATGAGGACTGCTATTTTTCTTGCTTAGCTGGAAAAAAAGACAAACACATGAGAGGTTGAAGAAGAAAGAAAGGCAATGCAAAGTTTTCCAAATATTTATTTTAGTAATTTTGGTTTATTCCAGAAAATGAGATAAGATCAAGAACATATTTAGGCAAAGACAATGAAAGCAATATGTGATTCTCTCAGTGAATGGGATGCCCATGTCCACACACTGGCTAGTTGGAGGAGGGCTGGCTCCACTGTATGTCATTATTACTCGTATGACTGTGAGTGGATTACTTAAGGTTCTTTATCTTTACTTTCCTCAGCTGCAGAAAAGCAATAATAATGGCACCTATGGCATACTCATTCTTTATCCTTGTATCCTCTTTATTTTTTAAGGCACTACCTATTTTCTGATGGGGGCAGGTAGACATTCATCTATTTTGTTTCTCTCCCTCAACAGGTCATAAGCTCCATAGACCACAGACCTTATCTTTGCTTTCACCTTTTTCCTAGTATGTGGCACATGGTGGGCTCCCAACAAATGCGCACTGAAGGAATCAGTGAGGAGCTGTTGTAAACCCATATGAGCTAAGCCAGATCCCAGGACACACAGTAAGCCTTAAGAATTTCTCTAACACTTTTTGTCCCTTCTATTAATTTTTGTATTTACTTTGTATGGATGGTTCAATAGTATAGATTTCTAAATGCATGCGAGTGGTATAAACTTGCTTTCATAAGTAAACATACGAAGTCAAAGCTTAGCGATTTAAAGGCAACTATTAAGTAAATAATACTATAGGTGGAGGTTGGAAATGGCAATCACTGTGCTGGTGATACGTTGTGCATTGTGTCACAGATATCCGAGGTTCAGCAGCCCACTTCACAGAGAATAGGTAGGAGAGGAGGTCAGGGTTGAGAGTGGGGATAAAGCCCTGGAGTCGTCAGGAAGGTCCTCATTTTATAGCTGGGCTGAGGCCAGCAGACGAAAGAGCAAAGAATCGCTACCTGGGGGAACCCATGGCTTTATATGGCTGCAGACACACAGTTGTATGGAAGGCACAAAACTACAGTTCTAGGCTCACAGAGGCAAATCCCTGCGTGACTGATAAAATTATCCATCAGATGTCATCCTGTGAAAAGAAAAACATCCATGGTCCCTGATTTCTTCATAAACATCGAACCTACAAACTGGACATGACGCTTAAGGGCATCATTCTAAATGCTACAAGTAGGGGCGCCTGGGTGGCTCAGTGGGTTAGGCTGCTGCCTTCGGCTCAGGTCATGATCTTGGGGTCCTGGGATCGAGTCCCGCGTCGGGCTCTTTGCTCAACGGGGAGCCTGCTTCCTCCTCTCTCTCTCTCTCTCTCTGCCTGCCTCTCTGCCTACTTGTGATCTCTGTCAAATAAAATGAATAAAATCTTAAAAAAAAACAATGCTACAAGTATGGGAAAAGAATTTAGAAAGAATCCTTTGGCTCAGAGTCAACAGATGAGACAGGAAAAGTTACTATCTTAAGTGTTTCAGAGCAGAAATTTTCTATTCCTGAGAAGCAAGTGAGGTGAGGATGTCTGGGGGGTGGGGAGGGCCATATGGGATCCCAGGCTTTCCTGGACCTTTAAAGGCAACAAAGCATAAAATGGATTCCTAAAAGACAAACCTACACCAAATGTAAATGGAAATCTATCCATATACATACCATAGTATCCATTCTTCTGCAGAAAGTATTATGGTAATTATCCAACAATATTCTAGTTTTTCAAAAAAGACAAGTAGTTATTGAATCACAGAAAATAATAAAATTTATAATTTATAATTCAAGAGGCTGGAGAAGAATAAAATCAACACAACTTAAATCCTTCCTTTATGCGGAAATAATTTATTTCCACTTAATCATATAAAATCTTCCTATACAAACTGTCTTCCAGGCCCGAGCCCAATCTCTGCTTGAGGAAAAAACATGAAAATATACCAGAGAAGAAGACATCATTGTTGGATCACCTTAGGTGTTACTTAATTCTATCTCATGTCAAGAGCTACATAAATTGTTTGAATGGTTCACTTTTCAATCATTTTCTTCATGAAAATATATGCCCGGTAAACAATGAGCATTAGCAACTCCTTGACAGCATCTGAGGAGAGTTACAATGACCACAGGAGTGATACTGGAAATACAGTGGGCTGTCATCTGAGGAGGCTTTTAACCTTGAGCTCTGGGGGTAGGTTCAGAGAGTATGAGGCCCAGACTTAAAATAATTGTGGACACCTGCACTTCCCTTTGTTTCTCCAACCAAATTCACAATTACTCTCAAATACTCTAAGTAAATGTGCATTTGGTTCTTGTTGTGAATTGTGTCCCCCAAATTAAAATGTTGAAGCCCTAACCCACAGTGTCTCAGATTGTGACTATATTTGGAGACAGAACCTTTCAAGAGGTAATTAAGTCTGAAGCCTGAGGATTTAGGTGGGCCCTAAAACCAGTCTGATTATGGTCCTTATATGTAATTAGGACACTCGGATAAAACATCAAGGATGGGCACAGAGGAAAGACCATGTAAGGAGGCTACAAGAAGGTGGCTCTGAAAGCCAAGCAGAGAGCCCTTAGAAGAAATCAAACCAGCTGGCATCTTGATCTTGGACTTCTAGCCTTTAGAACACCAAGACTATAAATTTTTGTTTCTTAAGCCCCACAGTTTCTGTGGTATTGTTATAATGGCCCCAGCAGACTAATTAAGTTCTCAGGAAAAAATTCCCTTTGATCTACTCTGTGCAACAGTCCTGAAGTCAAATAATGTTTATTATCCATCAGGTTTCAGATGCAACAACTTTAAAACAAATAGGTTACTTAAAATCTGATCAGAATAGGTGGAAATTCCAAATAAACTTTATTCTCCCCATTTGAACTGTTTAAAGTTGCTGTGGATGTCACTGAATAAAAATGTGTTTCATACAATGTATTTTATGTTGCTATTTCCCTTAAAAATAGGTTAATAAAAGATATGCAAGTATATATTATATAATCTCTGGTAAAATTCTGTAACACATTCTTCTTTTAAAACATACTGAAACCCCAATATATATGGGGATCTCTGTGGTTTACTTATTATGTAGTATAACATTAAAATATTCTCACCCAAGTTTTATTCTTTACTTCTGTTTCTCAAAGGATGTGAAAGGATTTGATTCATATCACCTGTAACATGTTCTATACCCATTTTTCTCTTTCTCCATGATCTGGAGTGCAGGTTCTCTGGACCTTTCATTCTCTAAGAAGCAGGCAAATTATATACCCAAGATATGTACTCTTAAAGATAAGATCTTTTAAAAGGTCTTTTAAAAGCACCCCCCCCCCATTTTTGGAAGGAAGTAACCTTCTCTAAGCAATTGACTATATGTGTGTGTGTGTTCCTCTTATTTTTTTAATACACCCATATATTAAAGACAATGATGGTTTTAAAATAATGCATCTCTATATTATTTAATAATAATGTGGGTTGGTAATTTTAATTTTTTATGTCTGAATAGTAAACATTCAGAGTGTGGATATGGGAAGGATGTATCTAGCACTGATTTAATTCTGTGGTTTGCAAGTGGCAAGAATATATATCCTAGAAAGGCCCAAATTGTGTGGACACAGTTCCTTTTAGGTGATTGGCATCCTACCGTAAAATGATAGGCATCAATAGTTTATGCCTATCATCTCTCTTTAGACTGAGCTCTTTGACATCAGCAAAGCTTCCACATACTCTGAGCAAAGGGCTCCATTTTTCCTTTGCATGAATATGTTGTAGGGTTTCCTACAAACACTGGTCACAGAGACCGTTCACCTTTCCTATCTTCTCAACAGCCCTCTTTGAACCCCACAACCCAGAATTATAGTACTGTCCCATTTTGGCCTGCCTGTTTCATTCATTTTTTTCAGAATGAATGGTCCATTCTACTTTAGTCTGTTCGTGTCTCTTATCCAATGGTTTTATCAATGTAGTCATAGTGCTTGCTAGAGAGTTCCGCATTTGATCATTTACATTTTCTCTTCTTTGTAGCTCCATCAGGATTTCATTATTGTATTTGCTTTCATTATTGTATTACATTATTCACTTTATGTACTTTTGTTGTCTTATCTTCTTCACACTATGATTATTTATCCCAGGCACAATGAATTTTATCTGGCCGTCTTATGTTACACCAAGAAAAGCATGTAATATTAAAATGTATATTGACTTCTGACCTTAGAGAGTGAAGTGAGACTCCCCCCACGCCCCCCCCCCCAAAAAACTAGTTAACACCAAATGGTTCAGTAGAACGGTTACTAGCTTTATATGATACTCTGGTAAGTTTCCTACATGCATTCATAATACAGAAATAGTAAAAGAGAAAAGGCAGTGCCAATATAAAAATAAAATTTTCATGATATAAAAATGTAAAGCTTTTCATAGGACAGATACTTAATGGATTCTCCTCCACTCATAGCCCAACAAAAACTATCCTGTGGCTCCAATTCTCCTTTCCTTACTTCTCTTCTTTCAAGATGTTGCACTTGAATATATAAAATATGAATATATATATATATATACACACACATTATACATACATATTAACATCTAATTCTAGGAGATTAGTGACAGACTTATACAGATAAACGCCAGATTATCTATCTATCCACACATGTACACACACATACACACACATATGATCTGGGTTTATGGATAATGTACAATGAAGATTAGAAATGAAAATCTAAGGAGCTATGCTGCTAAGATATTATCCAGTGAGAGGGGAAAATATATATATATATATATTTAGATTCTTTGGAGGCCATGCAGTTTGAAAGTAATGAAAAATCTACTTTCAATGGTCACTGAATTTCATAGCTTACACAAAATTTCACATTTATGTTTGTACATTTCTCAAAAACTAATTGAATGCCCTGTGTTACTGAATGCTTAGAATGCACATAAAATAAAAAAATCAGAATGGACAAGAAGTACCCCACTTTAAAAATAATCAGTTCTTTAGGTAGGTTAAGGATGAACCATATATTTGACTTAGTTATTTGGCCCATCAAAATTTTCACCCACAAATAAAATTCTATTCTAATCTTTGACAGCATCATCAGAAATTTTTAATTAATTGACTAGAAGCTGACATTTTCCTGGAAGATTGATTTTATATAACAATCTATCTAGAAAAAAGCAACTCTAATTTTAAATTGTTATGTTCTTAGAAGCACGAACATACCAAGGACAGTCCAGTTAGTCCTATAATGATAAACATTGGTAATGATAATATGTGACATTATCTATCTAAGAAACTGGGCTCTTCCTACCTAGGAACCGCTGTGCTGAGCACTTTCCAAGAATGAATTTTTTTGAGTATTCACAACAATCCATTGATAGAACACCTTACTGACCCTCTTCTACGAATGGAGTAACTGAACTTTAGAAAGGTAAAGTAACTTAGTCAAGGTCTTATTTTTATTAAGTGGCAGAGACATGAATACAGGGATGGGTAACTTCAAACTCTGCACCCTTAAAAGGTTTTTCTAGATTACCAAAATTACAAAAGACTTCTGCAAATACTAATCAGTACTTTATTTGTTTTGATACTCTTTGACATTAAAACTGTTTAAAAGCATTGTTCCTCGAATTACAAGATATATGATACCTGATTGTAGGAGGAAGGCAGAGGCAGAGGCTAACAAATTAGCATAAGAGTATCTACTTAAATATGAACTCTCACATTGGCTAGCATGTCCTAGTAAAGGAGTGAACCTTGACTTGAACATGTTAAAAATAGTAATGTAAGTATTTCTAGATGATACAGACCTAATGCAAGAAAGGTAGAGGACTGGAGAAGACATAAGGCACAATTCAATGTCCAAGCCTTCAGAACGCCATTGAAGAAAAACTCTTGAACTCCGGAATTGTGACTGTGACTTGTATGTCATACATCAACTGTGTCACATAAGTGAGTGAGTACCTCCCTTCCCTGTTTCTATAACAGAAATTAGCAAGAACAATTTATGGGCAAAATTTGATATGCTGACTCTTTTTATAAATAAATGTTATTGGAACATAACCACAGCTACTCATTTATGTATTGTCTTTGGTTGCTTTCATTTTCCCAAGACAGCTGTGCCAGAGACTATACAGGCACAAATTTGAAAATATTTACCATCTAGCCCATGATAAAAAAATCTGCTGACACCTAAGCTATATTACATTGCACAAATAAATACCTATTGAAGTGAATGAACATAAGTCCAAAGCCATATACACAGGGAAAAATAAAAGACTTCTCCAAAGACATGATCTCATTTCCCTGGTTGCTTTTTCGCTATCCTTCCTTTCCTAAACATTGTGAAGATAATACTTATTAACTTCTTTAATAAGACACACACACACACACACTCCAAATAAGACCTCAGAATATAAAGATGAGTAAGAGAGTACATATCATCTAGAAGCTTCCTGTGAGGAAAGAAACATTTTAGCAAATAATAAAAATGTCTTTCTAGGGACACCTGGGTGGCTCCGTGGGTTAAAGCCTTGTCTTCGGCTCCAGTCATAGTCCCAGGGTCCTAGGATCAAGCCCCACATCGGGCTCTCTGCTCAGTGGGGAGCCTGCTTCCTCCTCTCTCTCTGCCTGCCTCTCTGCCTACTTGTAATCTCTGTCTGTCAAATAAATAACTCAATATTTTTTAAAAAAAAGTATTTCTAAGAGCTATAAGAGATGTCAGAACAAATTTCTCAGGGAACTTGTACAAGGGTTGGAAAACCCTGTCTCAAAGTCTGAGGAATCATTTACGTTGTCACAGTCTTCCTCTGTCAGTGAAGAAAATTCTACTTGATATGCTGTAACTTTGAAGATCTAGTACCAAAAGGCTTATATCATGTCACTGCCAACATGATATATAGTTACAAGGAGAAGAAACTTAAGAGTGGGATATTCTTTAAGGTCTTTCTAGCCTCTTTTAAGTCATGGAGAATTTTTCATGCTTGCCACTTTGTATGACTTATGTTATACAAAGTAACACACATACACATAAACACAATATGTAAGTAACACACATACACATAAACACAATATGTAAGTTACACACACACACACACACACACACACACACTTCTTATTACCTCGAATGAGAAAAAGGAGGTTAATTTGTCAATCATGTAGGTACAGAATAGATGAAGGAGACAGGTCTTCTCATCTCAGGAAAGCAGCAACCAATAGTGTCTATGGACTTTGACCATACACTCACTTCTCTGACTTCACCAACTGAGACAGAGATCAGAGTATAGTACATGCCCAGTTCAGCCTAGGAACTGTTTTTTTATCAACCATCAGCTAAGAATGGGTTTGACTTTTTAAATTTTATTAATTCATAAATATAATTGTATGTATTTAATGTGTACAATATGGTGATTTGGTGTGCATATACATTGTAGGAGAGGTTTTAAGAGAAAACAAAGAAGGGATTAGACGTCTGTGCCTTAAAGTTACAGAAAATGTTGCAAACCTCTTTCAAAGATAGGGAGATCTGAGCTATTTAGACTTTTCAAATAATTACAGAAAAGAAATAGAGTCAAAAATAAGAAATTAATGGAGGTGGTGATATTATTGCCAAGTAAAAGAAAAGAGAATATGTTGAAAACTCCTTTTGACTTGTATCTCTTATAATTCAAAATTTATTTACTGCCTCATAAAAATAACTAATAATTTAGTTTAGAACTTAATAAAGAAAACAAAAAAAACAAAGGAAACTCTCCCCTTCTTTGGTATAAGGGGAGATACTCCCTATTGTAGATACTCCCTATTGAAACAGACATGTTTAGATTATCTTACTCTATCCTTCCATCTCTTCTCCTTCATGTTTTCCATTCTATTGTCTTTCTGTACCGGCATGAACAATTTCCTCAGTTTTTACCATCCTGATTGTTAATGCTTTCTTTAATTGTATCTAATCTGCAGTATAAATTCACATTTACACTTTTATTTTCAATTATTATATATTTTATTTCTAGAAATTCTACTTTCTACTCATTTAAAAGAGTATTTATTAAAAAACTCCTATGTACCAGGTACTATTCTAAACAGCAATGAAACATAGATTTCAGTAGGGAAGGCATATAAATATACAAGCAGAATATATATATCAGATGGTACTAAGTGCTGTAGAGAAAAATAAAACAGAGAGAAGGAGAGAGTGCTACAGGGGAAGAACATCTTTATCCATGTAGCCTACACTGGATGAGGAATGACCTGAGACATCTGAGTTGCTATGGGCCTGGCTTACACACAATAAAGGACACAACAGAATCTTAACATTCTTGCCTGTGACAATAAGGACACTGGGAATAGGCAGTCTCATCTGGTACACTGGACTCTCCGCAGGGCTCCTTCCAGATGTTTTGATAAAGGTTGGGTTTCTGTAAATATCTTGGGACATCCTTAAAATAAATATAAGGCTTGAGATTTTTCTAAGACCCACAGTTAGTATAGATTTGACTTGTTAAATCATCAGAGGGCTGAAATATGATTACAGATTCCAAAGGGAAATTTTACTTTTTCCCTTGATCCATTGCCAAGTTTCAAGATAAATAACTTTTTTTGCAGCCTGTTTTCTGTACATCTATAAAGTCCCACAGCTTTATGTTTCTGTGGGGGGTGGGTAATATTGTCATATTCCCCATGTAGAAGAGGTTCTAAGTTTTGTTCCTTTTCCTCCATGCCCCTATTGCCATCAAAACAGATATTAACAGATATACATGATCAGAAGACATCATGAGACAGACAGACAGCAGCTTTACATTCTTTCATCTCTGGATTTCAGCTTCCTTTCTATTTTTGGCCTCTAATGGTATCTCCTGCATTCTTGCCAACCTAAGCAATGTATTTCAAAAGATGCTTTACCTATGTCAACTAGTGTTTTTAACTGTTTTGTGGTAAATGTATATACGTGTGTATGTGTATACACATGTATACATATACATGCATATATACATATATATACACGTATATTATGTGTGTGTATATATATGTGTGTGTGTGTATAAATTCCTATATATATATGGAATATAGTCTGTCTTGCTCTTTTCTCTACTTAATTTGGACAAAAATTCTCCTTTAAGATTGTCTCTGCATGGGGTGCCTGGGTTGCCCAGTGGGTTAAAGCCTCTGCCTTCTGCTCAGGTCATGATCCCAGGGACCTGGGATCGAGCCCCGCATGGGTCTCTCTGCTCAGCAGGGAGCCTGCTTCCACGACCCGCCCCCCGCCTGCCTCTCTGCCCACTTGTGATCTGTCTGTCAAATAAATAAATAAAATCTTAAAAAAAAAAAAAAGATTGTCTCTGCTTAAAGCACAAAATCTCAATACCTGAATTTAGGAAAAGCTCTTGAACTTCCTCCTGTCTCATGACTAGAAATGAGTTTCTTCCACTAAAAGTGTTCACTCCACCATCTCCTTAAAAAATTAAGTCAGCAAGATGAGATTAACTGAATTAGGATGGTTACTATACTAATTTAAGACCAGTAGAAATTTTGGCTAAGCTATAAGATTTTAATTAGTGGTTCTCGTTGTTTTTATTGTTTTCAACTACGATCACGAGAGAGTTGCTGTGCCTCATTTCTTATATATAATCTTTACTTTACTAGTGTTAGATTTGTTTTAAAAATGTTCATCAAATGGGCCTGTACCACCATTTCTTTCCCTCTTTGGTCAAAGAAGGAATTATAAGACAAACCAGATCAGTTCAATTAACATCGTGAAGATACCATTTCTAAAAGAAACACACCAACTTTCACACACCCGCACACAATAAAACAGTGACTCCCCAGGCAACACACTTTCAAATATGGGAGAAGTTTGCAATCAAAAGAAATAAATTAATTATTTGCCTTGAGACACAACAGCCCACACCACAAACATCTGCATTCTATTCTCAATAAACGGTTTTTACTCTCATCATTGTTCACATGATGATCAGGGGAAAAAAAAAGAAAAGAAAAGAAAAAGCCAATATTATAACAGAACCTAGAGGAATTGAAGAAAAAATTCAATATTGCTTACTTTAATACAGAATTCCTCATACAAGCTCCTTCCCAAAATAAATTGAAGATCTAGCAGAATGCAATATAGTGCCAAACATAACATGGCAATAGTGTGACACAGAACATAAACCCTCCCCAATGCCTCAGGTAATCAAGCATACTTCAGCTTCTAAAAGGAATTTCCGTGGTAACATCTGCCAACATTTCTCAAAAGAGAGCTCTCCTGCTTCCTCTAGGCAACCTGGGGCAAGCACTTTCATTGCATTCGTTCTCTAAATCAGGAACATTGCAAGGCATGAGGCAAGATTCTTTCAAGGACCTCCTCTCATTACTTCTTAGAAAAATTCACCAAAGCATTATGTCCATTTTTCAGGAATCTGAGATCAGAGAATTTTATGAATTTTCCTCATATGATTTAACTAGTGAGTAGAAGAAGCTATATTCTAACTGAGATTGTCACAGCTTCTTGTCGAATGCACTTTTGCTATTATATTGGTAATAGAAGGTAGTTTGAAATGTGGACTTTTTTTAATTTATGAAAAAAAAATAAATATATGTAGTCAAGGAGGAAAAAAAGAGAAACCTCTAAAACAGGTAGATATTCCACAACAGTAGGTAAGTACTAGATAAGTAATAAGACAGTAGTAGGTAAGACCAGTGGTTTTTCAAGCTGAATTAAAAATGAGAGCAGTGACCACCTACTATTCCCCTAGAGTTTGCTTTTTATTTTGCATCTAGAGTGAGAGAGAGAAAGGGCAAGACATTAAAATGGTGGTTCTAGAAATTGACCCCATTGGAATGGGTTACACCACTATGAAGACATTTTTGGCCAAAGCAATAAGTAGTTTGGGACCCAAGTGACAAAGTACATTTGCCTAGAATAAGCACTGGTTTGGAAAGTATGATGATTATCACATAAAGGTTTAAGTTTTTTTGTTATTGTTTTGTTTTGTCTTGTTTTTATTAGCTGCATGAAACCAGGATATAG
This sequence comes from Mustela nivalis, assembly GCF_964662115.1. NCBI lineage: Eukaryota > Metazoa > Chordata > Mammalia > Carnivora > Mustelidae > Mustela > Mustela nivalis. The sequence continues at coordinate 50,552,828 of NC_139023.1, read as the reverse complement.
ACACTGGACCAAGAAGAAGCAATCTCAGAGACAGCAATGACAAGATACCACTTTGAAAAGCTATCCAGACAGAAATCACTTAAAAGAAAAAAGTAGGAAAAGGATAAAGAACAAAAACAGAATTTAAGTCATCAAAATAATTATTTTAAATGGGACGGGTAGGGTAGAGAAGAGGTTGAGGTCCTGAAGCTTTTCCTGGGAAGGAGAATGTTTAATCAAAGTGAGCATTACTACCACTAGAATTTTTCTTTATCCCACACTACTAAGACTTAGAGACACCTGTCTCACAAATCATTAAATTACATATTTTCCACTGTATCAAAGATGTTAAAATGTGTGACTTTGGGGGCATCTGGGTGGCTCAGTCAGTTAAGTAACCAACTCAATTTCAGCTCAGGTCATGATCTCTGGGAGCCCTGTGTGGGACTTGTGCTGAGCATGGGACTCCCCACTGAACATGAACCTGGTTAAGATTCTCTCTCCCTCTCCCTCTGCCCCTCCCCTACCCATGAGGACATTCTTGCTCTTTAAAAAAAAAAAAAAAAAAAAAAAAAAAAGACTTTCTTTAATAAATATTTGAGGTTTTAGTGTTTTTTTATCTTTTATTTTATATATATATATATATATATATTATTTTTTATAAACATATAATGTATTATTAGCCCCAGGGGTACAGGTCTGTGAATCACCAGGTTGACACACTTCACAGCATTCACCATAGCACATACCCTCCCCAATGTCCATAACCCTCCACCCTCTCCCTAACCCCCTTAGTTTGTTTTGTGAGATTAAGAGTCTCTTATGGTTTGTCTCCCTCCCGATCCCATCTTGTTTCATTTATTCTTTTCCTAGCCCCCAAACGATATTTTAGTGTTTTAATAGTTAGTATCATTGTTATTATTTGGAATGTTTAGTATTTAGCAGAGTGCTACATGCCTTATCTCATTTATCTTGAAAACCTAGGTAAACACTAATATTTTCCGCATTTTATAAGAAATCAAAGCTCGTAGGATATGAGTCCCTTCCTAATAGTACCCATCAATTTGGGGGACATCTTTTTTTCTGTTTTTGTTTACCCAAATAAAGGTTGGTACTTATGAAATGATCAGATTATTTTTTATTCCTTCACTGCCAATAAGATAAAGAATAAATTATTTAATGAAACGCAAAGTTTCTATATAAAAGTAGAAACAGATCTAGGTCCAAAAGTAGGTTTCCTAACCCCTGAACCATATCCTATATTACACAATAATTACTCACTGTTGTTATCTTCCACTTCTAAAAGAGGACATGGGAATTAATCATCTCTGAAAATGTTTTTGAATGGAGACAACAGTTGAGTGATGGATGGGAGGATGACCCATTAATAAAAAGAGAGAGACTCAGTTCTAGTGAAATCTAAGATAAAGATGGTTTTCATACACATAATCCCATCCTCTCAAGCTCCTTTTTTCCTGATCTCCTACTGCCATCTCTAGTCCCAGAAAACCACTTTTCTGCTCAGGAAAATGTGAATCAGCTTTAAATGATTGATCTTGGAATTTAAAAAGAGCTTCAAAAATTATTATTCCCATATGATGTTAAAGTTCAAGATAGGTTAGGGTCTCTGCTTGCTGCACTCCCATCCCTGAACTTATTCTTCTGAAATTCATCTAGCTCCATATTTTCCCTTGAGATTCACTTTATAGTACAAACAAGGGCTAAATGTAAAAGAAAGAAAGGCCTGCTCCAGAATCTAGAAGATGTGAGTGTTAGCTCCAGTATTTAGTAGTTTTGTAACTTCACTGAAGTCAGGAGATATAGCACATTCATCCAACCAATGAATGCCACAAACACCTATTGAGTTACCCAAGCCACACTTCCCTTCTCTCCTATTACCATGCCCCTAATCCATTACCCAATCCAAATAGTTTTACTATAAAATGTATCCCAATCGAGTCTATATCTCTCCACCTCTATTTCCTCTGCTGTAATCCATGCTTTACGCATTTCTTACCTGAATAAGCCTCCTACACAGTTTCCCCACATCCACTGTGAATCCTCATCAATAACTTCTTCATGCAACAACCAGAAATCTTTGCACAATGTGCAAGATGTGGTAATATCATTACCCTCCTTAGACCTTTGATGGTTCTCTTCTACTCTTTGGAAAAAATAGATAAAAATATCCAACATCCAGGACCTCTAACAACCTATGTCACCCCCCCATAATTCCTCCTTGTCCTCTACTCCTCCTGGTCTTGTCTCAGGTTCTCCAGAATACCACATTTTCTCCAGTCCCAGGTCCTTCCTGTTGGCCCTTCACACCTTTCCATTATCTATTCTTCTTACCTCTCAGCTCAAGAGACATTTCCTTAGGGAAACTTCCAGACTCCTGCTGAACATACTCACAGCTTAAAGCATTGATTTCACAGGCAGTTATCCACTAACTAGTAAATTACGTCATGTCTGTCTCTCTGACAAGAAGGAAAGTGCAATTGGAGCTGTGATAACATCTGTTTTAGCTCCAACATTAATGTAGATGCCCACCAACGAAAGACCATCAGGGACAGATCAGGAGTCAAGGAAGATAGAGCGTATTAGTTCACGCAACAAGGGGGACAGCAACCAGGTGTAGATGTAGAGGTGGGCACCCCACAGATGGTGCTAGGGGAGCTTATTATAAGAGCTTGGTTTCTGTTAGGTGCTTTTGTGGAAAAGTCCAGAAAACATGATTTTACTCTGGATTAGGTGTGGTTAGAAAGCAAGGGCAATTCTACAACTGAATATGTTCATTGTTTTTACTTAGGAGGCAAGAATGACAACACAAAGCTAAAACTATCATTGGTGAAGAAACCCTATCCTTCCATCCCTCATGTTAGCTGGTTAAGAAACAAGCTTGATCATTCAGTGGGCTCTGTTTTGTTTTGTCTTTGTTCGGACTTGGTCATGCTTTTATCTTGCTCTGTCACGATCACACAGGGACCTTGTGTCATGTACATATTCTATGAAATTGCATATATTCAATGGGGGAACACCATGAGATTGCAATTCAAGCCAGCGCAGCTCAACTGCTGCCGTGGGAGATGGTTTTTTGTTTTTGTTTCCTTTTAATTTTTTTAAAGATTTTATTTATTTATTTGAGAGAGAGAAAGTAAGTGAGAGAGTGTGAGAGTAGTGGGAGGAGCAGAGGGAGAAGCAGACTTCCTGGCTGGGATCATGACCTGAGCTGAAAGCAGCCACTTAATCAACTGACCCAACCAGATGCCCCATTGATTTGTTTCCTAATTCTTACTAACAACAAACATGTGACTTGGATGTAGAATTCACTTAACAAACAATTGGTTGAAAAGTAAGTAAATCAATTCAGACTCTGAAATTCAACAGAAATATTATTGAAGAATAGTATTTTAGAGTCCAAAAACAGATGAGAGGATTACTTAAGTCCCCTGCCACTTTAAAGAAATCTATGATTTTAAAGTATATTTTCATGCCTTATAACACATATAAAATAACCCAGATTTCATATAAGAAAGGAAGTTAAATTGTAGAATTTTATGATGATAAAGACTATTTTTCTCTCACCGTACTAGCACTTACTTTCCTAAACATACAACCATGCAGAAATCAATATACACTGAAAGCTGAAATGCAAAAAGCTAAGAACAGATTTAGAATTTAGAATTTAGAATTTGTTCTTGAAAACAGAGGAATGAATGCAACTTAATGGAGAAGGTAAAAAGGACAATTTAAAAATATTCTTTCACTGGGTCAAGTGGTAAGATTAAAATCTCACTTCGGGGATCTCCCCTACCACAGCATAGTGGGCTAAAGGAGAAGATATAGCCTTTTGAACTTCTACTGTTGCTAATGGTTGTATTACTGTATGAGTCTATTAAGAATCATTTCAATAATGCACTTACAATGGGTGACTTCCATAATATGTAAATTATACCTCAATAAAGCTGCTAAAAAAAAAAAAAAGAAGAAGTTGAAAGCATATTTAAATTTGCAGTTCACCTAGCTGGGATCCAAGATGTTTTACCCTATATCCTGTCATCTTACTAGTTAAAAAATTTCATCTATGACATCTCTACCCTATCTGCCACCACAAAGCTTCCCCCTGTAAGGAGGACTTTTTGAGTTCTATGGCAGGAAGAGAAACTCTTTCCAGCCACACTAATCCTGAGCCCTAAATATTTAGGTAGCACATCCCAGTTAGGAAACACATCAACACTGTGCACTTGGTGTCTGATTGACATGGGCTTGATTCCAACTCTAGCATTTCCTAGCTGAGCTCATTGACTCACCTCTAACATTCATCTATAAAATAATGGTGATATCACCACCTCCTGGGAATTCTGAGCTTATGCTCAATATGTAGAAAAGGTATGATGCAAAGTGTGGCACACAGTAAGTATTCTATAACTAGTGGCAGTAGTATTAAGGACTAAGCATAAATCAATGAATGTCTTGAGAAGGTAGGTTATGAATGGAGTTCCTTTTTTTCTAGGAGATTCTCTTTTTCTGATAAATACATCAAGCTATACCTTGGTTGTCTTCTGATATATAGAATTAGAGACAAATGACAGAGTTGCCCAAAAAAGGAACATTACAGAAGAGATTTTTCCCCCCTGCTTTTCTTATGCTTGAATGTTACCAAAACATTATACTCTGGACCTCTTCCAAATGAAAGTGCAACAGATGACTATTTTCTAGGTAGAGACTCACAGACACTTGGGGTGGCGAAACAGAATATGTGTGTCACATTGTGAAACATCACAGAGAGTCAAGTGGAGCTTTTTTACCTTTATTTAGTCTAATACAGTACTTCACCAGATACTTCATTTACTACTTAACTGAAAATTTCTGTGTTCTTCTGGTTTGCCAGTTACAATTTTGAATTAACTGAAGCTTTCAATAATAATATGCAGTTATTCTATTAATGCTACTTATGTGCTCAGAGATACAGAAAAGTGAGACAACAGTAGGTAAAAACTGTCCCCAGAGTCAGCCTCAATGACTTTTAGGTAGAAGGATCTTTGATAGCACATGTAAATGAGGAACATGATTAGTTCGATTTATTTTAGTCCTATTCATGCAGTAAATATGCACTATCTGTCATATTTCAGGCACTCTACTTAGCATCAGGACACACCTATGAATAAATGCACAATGGTACCTTTCTCGTGGAGTTCACGAGCTAATGGGTTAAACAGACACTTAACAAATAGCTTTTTTTTTTTTTTTTTTTAAATCAGAATTGAGAGGGCACCTGGCCGGCTCAGTCAGTAGAGCATTTGGGACTCTTTGTCTCAGAGTCATGAGTTCAAGCCCCACATTGGGCACAGATATTACAGAAGAAATAAAGGAAGAAAGAAAGAAAGAAAGAAAAAGGGAAGGAAGGAAGGAAATAAAAAATATATATATATAGGGGTGCCTGGGTGGCACAGTTGGTTAAGTACCGGCTCTTGGTTTCCACTCAGGTCATGATCTCAGGATTGTGGGATCAAGTCCCATGATGGGCTCCATGCTCAGCTGGGAGTCTGCTTGCAATTTCCTCTCTTTCTCCCTCTACCCCTCCTTCTTGTGCTCTCTCTCTTGCTCTCTCAAAATAAAAAAAAATAATAATAAAATTTAAAAAAATAAAATAAAAAATAAAATCAGAATTGGAATCTGAAAAAAAATGAAAGTTATCAAATATACAGACTAAAGTATTTTTCTACAAAGAGGAATAGGAATCTATAGACTTTAAAAACTGCTTATCCTGCAACTAATAACTTACACTTCTCCATGAAAGTTAAAACTTACTTTATAGGTATATTGGTATGTGGCTGTCTGATACATAAATCCATGAGAAGGATAACAGGGCATTAATTCTAAGGCAGCTTGCCATGCATATCAATAAATCATATTAAGATCACTTATATAATTAATACAAGTTGGTTACAAATCAATTCAACAACAACTTATTCTTTCAAATTCTAAAAACATATAGGAGGTTTCCAGAAAATGTTAATAAACCATGGCTCCAGGTTGATAAGAACATTAAACAATGTGTCATGTCATTATTATATTTGTGCCAGGTTTCCTCCATTGGCCAACTGGGGTTAAAATTCTCCGTTATTCAGTGGTCCAGTTAATGGGACAAAATTGCGACCTTTCTAATCCTCATTACACATACCACTAATTGCATCTATGAGCTGCTTATTGAAATGAAAATTGGCTCCTGGGGCACTCTCAATCAAGGGCAAATATAGCAAATTGGAGGCTTGCCTCAACATTACTTCTATAAGTTATCTGCATGTAGAGCTTTACATAAAATTTAGGAATAAACCTGGCAGGGTAAAGTACTACATTGCTCTGAAAGCTAGGTTTAGACTGAATATGATGGCTCCATGTTTAGCGGGAAGCCTGCTTCTTCTTCTCCTACTTCCCCTGTTTGTGTTCCCTTTCTCACTGTGTCTCTCTCTGTCAAATAAACAAAATCTTCAATAAAATAAATAAAATAAGCTTTTGGGAAGCCTGGGTGACTCAGTCAGTTAGGGTCTGCCTTCAGCTCAGGTCATGATTCCAGGGACCTGGGATCGGGCCCCAAGTTGGGCTCCCTGCTCAGCTGGGATGCCTGCTTCTCCCTCTCCTGCTTCTCCTCCTTGTGCTCTCTCCCTCTCTCTTTCTCTCTGTCAAATAAATAAATAAAATATTTAAAAATAAATAAATAAAAATAAAATGAAATGGGCTTTTGTCCTCCCAGTATATTCTGTTCCCACTTTGCTCTTAGGGGATAGAATACGGCAGGGAAATAGGAAGGAGGAAATACTATCACCATTTGTATGAAGCAGAGAAAGGTATTTATGACACACTTAACCTGAGCCCTGTGGCTCAAAAACGTGTAGATAAAAATAACAGGGAATGTGAGAATTGGAAATTCCTTAATAAATAGCAACACATTTCGAATAATAGTTTAAACACTGAGGCTCTGACATACCATTTCATCCTCCGCAGATAAGCTGCCTGAGTTTCCAAAGTTAGAGAAAGACCCTGAAACATAAAACCCAACAAGGGATGATTGCCTGAATCCTCCCACTTACTGTGCACCATGGGGGTCCACAGCACTTTAAGGGTAAGGATGTGAGGGAAATAGTGAAGGAATATTTTAGACTAATTAAACCACAGTTCACATCTTTAAAGACTGCTTCTGAGCAAATTAATGCAATAGATAATAAAATGCTATCCAGGTGTTTTCAACAAAACCTTTCCTCTTATGATCCTGTTTTACAATCGGGTGAGTACACCTACAGCAGAACTCAGGGGAAGCCGACAGGATTCACTGCGCCTTCACTCACATGGGGATGGGAGCTACTAGCACTTGCCCACTGGATTCCAGCTAGAAAACCTGCAGAAAGAAGAGATTAAAATAGCTTTGGGGACAGGTACGAGCGGTATTTTTTTTTTTCCCTTTTTCCTCTTGTAAGACTGAATAAATGTAGTAGGCATGATTTGACCCAGAAAAGGAGTGTGTGACATGCCAGATAAGGATACAACAAGCATGCGGCTTGGAGGAATTTTAAATAGGCACATTCCAGGGTGTTTCCAAGAAAGCTGCAAAATGTGTCTCAGGCAACACCAGCAAGGCCTCAGGGGGAGCCCTTGTCAGAGTCGCTAGTGAGACAAAATGGCAATTATTAGTGGAGACCATCCAGAAAGTTCTTATATCCACAAATATTGTTAGTGTTTAATAAGGGTTATACATACTTTTCCGTTAAGCAATCATCAGGAGAGAAAGGAGGCCAAACTACTTGTGAGCAATGATGTGCCAGATAAATGCACTTTGGCTCAATAAAATAAATACCCTGAGGTATCCCACAGACCAGACAAATTGGGATATTCCTATTACCATAATTCAGGCATTCAGGCCTTCTTGGTAACTGTGCTTAGCATAGATGTTACACAGCTGTACATATTTAAAATCATTCTTATCCCTTCTTATTTTTCTCAGAGGAAAAAAAATAAGACATTCACTTGTAGAAAGAATCTGCTTTACTTTAGATTATCTTCATTCTTTAAAAAAAAAAAAAAAAAAATTCCCCTCAGGATCAGGGTGGTGAACTGATCACAGCCTTCTGAGATTCCAGGAAAATAAGCATTGTAGCAATGATGAATATTGCTTCTTTATAATACTCCCCAGAACAAGTATCACAGTAAGACTCAAGCACAGATATCTAAAGCAATATTCCAGATGCTGTAGAAGATGCAAAGAAATAAACACAAAGCCTTTGTACTAAGGGAAGCCACATCCTAGCTCAGAAAACAAGACAAACAATGAAAAATAATACTGTAGGACAGCATCCTGAGCTATCAGCTATCAAAGTGTTGGGCTCGTTATTAAATATCAGGATCCATATGAGTTGTTGAATTAAACACCACACTTGGCCACACCAGAAATTGTGGTGAAATTAATCTCAGTCCAGAAATCCAAACTACACAAAAATGTCAATTTTTTTTATTTCCTTATATACCATACAAATCCAACTCTGTGCTAAAAATCATATCATAGGATAGAAAATAAACCACCAGATCATATAAAAATCATACAAAGATCTCCAGCACTTACATAATGCTGAAGAATCGAGTACCTCCTGTTTAGTAAGGCCATTGGTGCAAATCATTGGTTCACTCATCTCAGACAACATAAGCCCCTTCTCAGCCATAAGCTCTGATGCTTCTGTGTCACACTTGGGATACAGAATTCTAGGTCTGGGCATGTGAATCAAACTGGAAATTTGCACGATGTTGTGCCTGGATCCAGCCTCTCTAGGTGCCCCAAGAGGCTACCTTCTCTGATGTTTTACCACCTCCCAGTCGCTACCATCTTCTGAAAAGCTTCCCAGTATTTGTAGAGCCCTAAGACATCTGAATTCTTCTAAATCTGGAAGGCAAAAAAAATTCCTCTCGTATCTCTCTCTTCCCCTTTTAGAGTAACTCACATCACCTCCACAACAAATGTATTTACAGAAGGAAGCAAGAGTTTTCAGCTTCAAACAGATTTATTTTCTGCCTTGCAAAATCCTCAAAGTGAGAACATATCTACCTGGTTAAAATGGGAAAGGATACACTCACTGTAAGAAGAACAAACAGTGTTAAAATCACAAATTAAAATTTACCACAGATTTCTTACTATAAAATAAATGTTAACAGAGAAATGTTATTTAATAATATTTGCAAGACCTAGATAAATATTGGGCTAAAGTAGAATCACTCCTCTCTCAAAAAGAAATTATTATCATCTGTTTTAGATCAGGCTATTATAACAAAATACCATAGATTGGGTGGCTTCAATAAGTAATATTTGTTTCTTCCACTCTGGAACTTGGGATGTCCAACGTCAAAATCCTGGGAGATCTATTGTCTGGTGAGAACCCTCTTTCTGGTAGCAGATGACCCATTTCTCCTTGTGACCTCCCATGGCAAAGAGCAGAAAGAGGAAGAAGGCTTTCTTAAGACTCCTCTTTTAAGGATGCTAATCTCATCATGAAGGTTTCATCCTCACGACCTAATCACCTCACAAAGAGTCCATCTCCAAATACCATCACCTTGAGGGCTAGGGTATCAACATATGAATTTTGAAGAGACTACAAACGTTGAGTCCATAGCATCATTCTAAAGAAAACTTTCAAGAAACCTGCCCAGTGGTCAGAAACCTTGAAACTTAATACAAGTATAGCAATTCAAGGACACATATCCCATTTTCACTGGTACAAACCATAAACAAACATAAGTAGAGTAGAGAGGAGAGAAACAGGCAGAGTAATGCAAATACATTATTTTTGTTGCATGTGAAAACCCTTTAAAATAAGAGCTACATTTCGAAAATGTCAAAAATATCATTATAGCATATATTTTCCCCATCAAATGCAGTAAAGTATAATTGAAGGAAGGAAGTGCCCCCTTCAGACCCTTGTCATTTATCCTTCACTTGATGAGCAATTATTGGGGACAGAAATACTCTCTGAAACAATTTCATAAATCACTTTTACTGGTTTCTATATAAAGATAGAATCGTTCATGTCCTAGATCTGAGCCACCATTGAATTATATATAATATGAAAAAATAATTCTCAAAATGTATTCAGTGCCTCTCATGTGCCAGACATAGCGCGATGTGCTTTATATACATCATTTCAAGTAATAGCCAAAGAACTCTGCTACATCAGTGTTTCTATTATCTTTTTACAGGTGAGGACAGTGAGGCTGCTTAAGGCAGGTACTTAAGACTGCACTAGGACTCATGGGTTTATAACTCACCTCTTTCTAATCTAATCATTTCCAGTCTAAGACTCTACAAAATACCACGAGTCTTAATCAAAGGAGGACTAAACTTAAGAGTTTAGTAAAATCAGATACATTCTATAGGTATCTAAGTAGGTGAATGAACCCCCCAGAAGAAAAAGACTAAAGAGGGGCCTTTTCAGGCTTACACAGCTCTAAGGAGAAAAACTGAAGACCCATTTACACAAACTTCAAAAACCCTATCACTACCTTCAAGCTAAGAATGTATATAATGTCTCTTCCAGGCATATGGTGTCCTTAATGACTATCTCAGTGTTCTGTAGCACAAGATATAATGTCCTCCTCTAACAGAGACAACTAAAATAGACTAGAAACTTGTTTCCATAAGATGAGAAGGGAGTCCCAACTCTAACAAAGGTTATTTGGTGTCAACTTCGGCCAAGTCACATGTTCTTTCTTGAATCCATTTTTCACCAATTTTATAGAGTTGGGGATCAAAATTATAAGCAAAAGTACAAGGTAAACTATAAAATATTTTACAAAGTATACCTGTTATTAAGTCATTTAATCATTCACAAGAAATTCTATGATCATAGTGAGCACTGGGTTAAGAATACAGACTCTAGAACCATCTGCTGGTTGAATCTTGTGTTAGTCACTGACAGACTGTATGACCGTGGACAGGTTGTACAAAATTGTATTTGTAACTTTTCTAGGGATTAAACATCCTCCTGTAAAATGAGGATAATAATTTAAAATGGGGAAAGCAATAAAGATTCCTATGAGGAATAAATACGCTAATACATGTAAAAGCTTTAATAATGGTATAAAAGAAGCCATTATTGGCCTATGATAGCCAATGACACCACCAGCACTACCACCGCCAGAAACATCATCAGAACCATGATTACTAAAGATCTAATAGTTCTTTAAGTGATGGAATCCTCAGAGATTTCAAGATTAAAAAAAGAAAAAAACAAGTTTCCTGCATACTCATCAGATGATACTAATGAGTGTTCAAGAAACCCTTTTGACCCAGCAGGTCTCAAGAACAAATGGGTATATTTATTTCCCCTCTCAGAGTACAACACAGAGGAAACAGGAAGGGTGTTCAGAGCCAGGAAGGCATGGATATTTAAAAAAAAAAAAAAAAAGACAAAAGGAAAAAAATCTAATCTTGACCACTAGCCCACTAGTTTTAACTTACATACACAATTATTTTCTGCAGATATGTGCACAGACATCTGCAAGCATGCATTGAGATATAAAACTGCTATGTTTTATCATTTGATAAAGGCTAAATGTAATACCTCTCATAAAAGTACTGCCTGTGAAAATATTAAAATACTTTTTAAATGAAAAACAGAGTTCATGAAGTCTCTTATTCACATCTCTCCAAGCCAACACATTATCACCCCCAACTCTCCCCCATTAAAGAGCTGTGGGCCATCTGTCCCATCTAGGCTACCAGCTGGCAGGATCTCCAGAAATATCTCCTCAATTGTAGGTACTAATTAGGTTTTTCCATATGAACTCATTGTAGGTTAACTATTTACAAATACAAATTTCTAAATCCAGTTTCATCTTTGTGATAAGTGACTAGATTTTTGAAACCCACTTTTTTGAAAGTGAAATTCATCTTTGGGAATTTGACCTGTTTTTACCTTTAATGCTACTGCTGGTGGGAACCATGGCATGTTTTTGCTCTCATCCAAGAATCAAACTGAATTACAGTCTCATTTTAAAAAAGCAGTTTTATCAGAAACCAACTATGGGTTCTGAAGGAGTTACAGGAAAATCACCAGATAAATGGGCACTACCAAATGAACTCCACATAGTGCGTATGATGGCACCATAAAAAACAACCATCAGTTAATTCACTGTTTCCAGCCAGTATTGGACACAACTCTGAATATCCATGGACACTTCATCAAGGCTTAAGAATTCCGCAGCTAAGTTATAACACAACTCATCTCAGTAAAGGAAATGGTCCAGAAAACAAGAGGAAGAAATTAGGAAACTGAAAAGTTGAAAGAACCATGCCTCTCTCATCAAATAAAATGCCTTTAGGAGGAAAAAAAAAAAAAAAAGGCTGGGGCACCGGGATGGCTCAGTGGGTTAAGCCTCTGCCTTTGGCTCAGGTCATGGTCTCCCGGTCTTGGGACAGAGCCCAGCTTCAGGCTCTCTGCTCAGCAGGGAGCCTGCTTCCTCCTTTCTCTCTGCCTGCATCTCTGCCTACTTGTGATCTTTCTCTCTGTCAAATAAATAAATAAAATCTTAAAAGAAAAAAAAAAAGGCTTAGGACGAAGAGAACATTCAAAAGCCAAGTCAAAGAGCTTTAGACTTTCTGTAAGTCTTTAGATTCACCAATCACTTCTCCATGATACTCTGCCCTACTTTATCTCCCAAAAGAAAGTCCGTTCTTTGCTCTCCCCTTAACCTTTAATAGAAAGTCTCTTTCTATTTTCTTAACCACCTGCTATCCTCTCAAAAGGATCTCTGGAGAGGACCCACATCTGCCCATCTGTTCTATACATCTTGTCCCTTTAACTCTTATTTGATCTCCAAGCCCTATTACAGACAATTCTGTGCCTCTCAGATTTCCTTAGTTCAAATCTTGGCTTTGTTACCACCAGCTTGACCTTGGGAAATTCCCTTGACTTTGTCACCCTCAGGTCCCTTATCTGTAAATTGAGGGTGATGATATGGCATTTAAACTTAGAAAGCTGTTGTGAGAATGGATTAATTAATGCATGTAGAACTCTCAGAAAAATGTCTCAAAGTAAGTACTTGATAGATGTTAGCTATTATTATTACTACTATGAGGATGATGATACCCATGTCTCTAATGACAACTCGTTGCTCTCCTCTCCTATTGGTTACTTTGCTCTTCCTGTCTTCCATTCCAATTCCACATGTTAACAGCCTGGCCCATCTTTCAAGGGTCAGAAGCACTACTGCTTCATTCACCATCTGCCTCTCTATCTCTTAGAATATCATTCAGAAACCTCTAGTGGTTTACCCAAAACCCTGCCATGGGCTGCTCACTTTCTCCATTAAATTCCTGAGGTTCATATGTATGTTATCATATTTATATGTACCTAACTGAGAACACTTGGTAAGTATATAACAGATCTGAAGTCAGTACAGTAGCTACTAGCCACATGAGGCTTTAAATTTTAAATTTATTAAAATAAACTAAAATTAATAATTCAGTTCTTCAGTCACATTAGCTAAATTCTAAATATTCAACTGCCACATATGAGAACTGGCTCTCATATTGGACACTTATAGACCATTGTCATCATCACAGAAATTTCTACTGGACACTGGCAATAGATAGTACTTGAATAAATACCTGTTTTATGATTTTTAGAACTCCTCTGGATTTTCTAATTCTTTTTCTCCTAAGTTTCTATTTAGATTCCAGCCAGCCAACACACAGTGCAATATTAGCTCCAGCTGTATGACACAGTGACCTAACACCTCCCACACAACATCAGCATCCATTACGACAAGTGCACCCCCCAAACCCCATTGCCCATCCAACCCACACCCCTACCCAACTCCCCTCCAGCAAGCACCAGTCTGCTCTCCAGAGTCTAGAGTCCATCTCTGGGTCTGCCTCCTTTCCCTATGCTCATTTGCTTTGCCCCCCCCCCCACAAGCCCTACATGAGTGAAATCACATGGTATTTGTCCCCCCCCGGCTTATTTCACTTAGCGTAATACTCTCTAGTTCCAACCACATTGTTGCAAATGGCAATATTTCAAAATAAAAAGCTTCCGCACAGAGAAGGAAGCAATCAACAAAACCAAAAGGCAACCTACTAAATGGGAGAAGATATTTGCAAATAACATATTGGATAAAGGGTTATTATTTAAAATATATAAAGATTCAACACCCAAAAAGTGAATAATCCAATTTAAAAATGGGCATTAACATGAATATATATATATATATATATATATATATATATATACCATCTCTTATTTATCCATTCATCAGTTGAGGGACACTTGAGCTATTTCCATATTATAGATAATGCTGCTATAAACCTTAAGGTGCATGTATTCTTTTGAATTAGTATTTTTGTATTCTTTATGTGAATACTGAGTAGTGCAATTGCTGGATCATAGGGTAATTCTATCTTTAACATTTTGAGGAACCTCCATACAGTTTTCCATAATGGCTACACCAGTTTACCTTTCCACCAACAGTGCAAGAGGGTTACCCTTTCTCCACATTGTCAATATTGGTTGTTTCTTGTGTTGTTGATTTTAGCCATTCTGACTAGGATAAGGTGCTATCTCACTGTAGTTTTGATTTGCATTTCCCTCATGATCACTGATATTAGCAAAAATATCATTTCGGAAACTCTATCTCACCATTAGCTTTTATGAATCAAATGTTCAAAATGAAAATAAGATTTACATCATCAAGATGATTTATTCAGTAAACCTAGTGAACAATGCATTTCTGTGTAAGTAGTACTGAGGACAGAACCAGCTAGCCAAAAAAACACTCGAACCCAGGAAACACATTGCCCTCTTCCTCTTCCAAAATGATGCACAGCCCACCTTCTTGGTGGTTCCAGTGTGACCAGTCTTTTAAACCACAGTGAATCTATACAAAATACTCAAACCCAGATTTCTAAATTTCTTCATAAAGTTTCAAATAGAGATTTTCAGGAAAATAAAAGAAAACTGTATAATTTTCTTTGTATTAATATTAGGCAGGGCTATAAAATCCGAGCTTCTCTGAATGTTCTGCAAGTACCTTTCTGCTTACACTTTCCCCTTCCACACATGTCCCATTGACTGTTGGCCCCAACCACACTGGCCTTCCTTCAGTTCATGGAAACAGTCAGGTTTCCACCTTCACTACCAACACACAGTTCACAACACACTGCACCCTGCACACTACAAGTTTCATTTCTTAACTCCTCATTTTGATTTTCACTTCTTCAAAGCTGTCTTACACGAGCAGTCAATACAAAATTGTTCCTTTCTATTTTTCCTTATAGTACCTCATTATTTCCTTTCAGTTATAATCTGATATTTGTTTCTTAACTTGACTAGTGTCTCCTGAAACAGACGTTAGATTTGGTGAATGCCAGGATTATAGTGTTCCATTTCCCATTATCTCTCCATCATCTTATGATATGGTAGCTACATACTCAAGAAATATTTATTAAGTGAAGACAGAAAATTTTAGATGCCTACCTAATAGTATTAGAGAAAACAACAGATAACTTTTAAAGAAAGCAATTTTAAACTAACCTATTTTTCTGATGCCTCTGTGTATCTGTGTGTATGAGAGACAGATACATGGAGAGGAAAGTAGAGAGAAAAGTTTAATATTCAAAATATCACATAAATCCTTTATTCAAACTTGTAAGGTCTGAGAGATGTTAACATCTTATTAGAAAATTACGAGGTTGTCATTTTTTATATGCAATATGAGATTTGGTCACTTTAAGGGACACTTTGAACTAGGATTTAATCCTCAATGCTCATTATATTTAGTGGCTTAAAAAACTGGAGTGATGCCCAGATAAAAAGTGGCAAGATATTTAAGAATGATTTAGCTAACTCATTGCCCTTTGAATAATAATTTTTAAAAAAGGCTTTCCATTAAAAGTAATGAATTGTTTCACTCTTTTAGTGTGGATAGATGAGAAAATTTAAAAATTAAAGTAGGCAGATAATACTAAGAAAATATCAGGTGATCTCAAAAAATTAGATATCCCTTTGGACCTTCATTTTTCTCTTGTACAACTCACATTGAATACCTACAGTATAAGCTATATACAGTACAATAAATCATTTTAAATTACACTAAATTTTATGCCTACACAGACACACACAAGTAGCACTGTAACCTTGATTTCCTATATTTGTTGAGCCACACAAAAAACTGCTTTTTCTGTAGCTAGAAAATACTTTCTGGAAATGAGCCAACTGGGTGTATAACATTTGGAGAAGTATTTAGGCCATATAAATCCATGAGAGTGGCACCTGTTGGCTCAAGTGGTTAAGCATGAGACTCTTAGGTCATGATTTCGCTACGGTGGGATGGAATCCCTCTTTGGGCTCTGGGCTCACCAAAAAATCTGCTGTAGATTGTCTCTCTCTCTCTCTCATATAAATGAATAAACGCTTTTTAAAATATTTTAAAAATTAAAAAAAAATTATGGACACTGAATTCATCTGATCAAGAGAAACAAATTAGCACCAGAAGAGCAACTAATTCTGCTATCTTTCTCTTTCATTTTAATTCATGAAGTCAAGTTATTATTTTAATCTAATGCAATTTTAGAACTGGAATGGGCTTCAGAAAGGTTCATATGCTTTGTTTATTTTGCTATGTGATAATTTCACATTTGGATCATAATTGGATTTCTCAAAGTTCAC
Source organism: Mustela nivalis (assembly GCF_964662115.1). Taxonomy (NCBI): domain Eukaryota; kingdom Metazoa; phylum Chordata; class Mammalia; order Carnivora; family Mustelidae; genus Mustela; species Mustela nivalis. The sequence goes on along the minus strand of NC_139023.1, from coordinate 50,536,143 downwards.
TGACATTTCAGAGGGTTTCAATGATTAGTTTTTCTTCTTCAATCTAAATTTGGGTCATGCTCACAGAACTGCTCGTACAAACAAACCCATCAGAAAACAGCTGATCTCCATATCATGGGGCCATTCTACTTCGAGACCCTCAAGCTGCAAAATCATCATCACTGCTAAGTAACATCATACGACTGATAACTGACCATCAGGTATATTCACTGTAAGAAAGGACACAGAAATTTCCTTTCAGCTGTGTCATGTAATTCATTCTAAAGACCACGTTGCTACTTGATGAAAAGAGAGTCTTAATTTGCAACCACTCGTTATAAAATATAAGTGTCAACATTAGCCACTGTCAGTTTGGGAAAACTTGCTATTCTTTCATTTCTATGTAGCAGGTGCTCAGATTATCAGGTGGATGACCTGGGCTTCTGGCGGTTGTCTTGTGTGTCTTGACCCACCAGTGAAGCATGAGTTTACATTCAATACAGTTGAAGACCCCTATTCATTCTAATCTCTGATTTTAAGTAAGACATAAACATCATCCTGAAGGTGTCAATGTGGCTTGAATAATTCCATGAAATATACTTTCAAGGTCACTGATCTTCCCACCAGGTAATACTAAAATAATACCGTTTCTTGGAGAAAAGATGTCAGAGCCATTCTACTTAAAAAGAAATAAAACTTAATTTAAAATTTTTCATACAGTTGAAATTGCACAGGAAACTTTTAAAATAGTGGATGGAACTTTTACTTTGGATTTTGAAATTTTTCAGAAAAATTTTAAAAACATGAGAATAAGCATTACAAAAATGTTTTATATGGTCTGGATAAACCCTTGAATGTAGAGAGGAATATGTGGTTATATAAATGGAAATGTCTTCATTTCAGAATTCCTTGTGAATAGTCACAGCCTCACTATTAATTAGGACATACAGGTATTCAATCATGATGAGGTATGTAAATGAATGAGTGCATAGATACGTGAATTATCAGCAGTTGCCCACAATGCTTCATATTATATGTAAGTATACTTCCTATTTAAAGTATTTAATTTAAAAAATTTTAACCTTATTAATCAAACTTTTTATTTTAAAATGTCACTATGGGAAAATTTTATTTAAATAAGAAGACTGATCTTTCTCACTTGGACTCTGTTTCTTCTTAGCTAACAAATAAGAAAAGCACTTAATAAACATCTTTCTCAATCCACTTCTTTACAGTGACTTTCCTGAAAGGAAGCACATTGGACCAATGCATTTGAAAATATAAAGTAGCCTAAGATGCAGCTCCGAAGCTAATGATTACAAAATGAAACATAAAGGGAAAGAAGATGTTCCCAACTTATTCTGGAAGCAAAATCTGCAATCAGTGAGATAAAGTGGCCATGCACTGTGCATCAGGATTATAAATGAATTCTTCAGGATCTCTACCTGCCAGCTAAACATATAATTCACCCAGAGACATATGGGATATTATCTTCACAGGACCTAAGAGAGAATATTTTCAATTTTCATCATGCTTTCAGAAAATGAAACAGCAAATAGCATACTGGGACTCTTTCATAAGATGAAAATAAAACTTTAGTCAGTCTCCAGAGACAGAACCGTTCTTCAGAAGCCTTCTTGTGATTTCCTTGAAGTGGTTGCAAGGGAGAGAGTTTCTTTCCTCTGGGATTTTGTTAAAGACAAATCCGGAGTCCTGACCTGATAATCAAACAAGCAAACATAGCTGTAGGGTACTCAACTCAATGTGTCACCCAGGACTCTTTTGATAATATTATTCAAAAACAAATGTTTATACACATAAATCCGTGTCTTGCTATTTTCTAACTGCGCACACATCTTGTGTTTTGCCCCATGGTAAATTGTTAGTTTTTGTGGTATTCCAATGAGTGGATTATAAAGTGAGAGATTATTTTTCTAGCAGATGGTTTATCTATATTTAAGTGATAGAAATTAAATGTACAAGGTAAAATATGAGGTTATTACTAGAGCAAAATACTTTATTAAAATATTTTCCAAGCATTTTCATATAAATAAGATATTTAGCCAAAGAGTTAGAGCTTAAATGTAAATTTCCTGATTCATTAATACTTTTTTTTGTCTTTTTATTTAAATTCAATGATTTATTATTTAGAAATGGCACATATATCCCCTGGGGGAAAAAAATCTAATTTGCTTTTTCCCTTTTGTCTTTTCCCTTTTGCTTTATTTTTCCTAAATCTATAATATTCAAAATCAGCGAGAAAGATCTCTTTAGACATAAATTTCACATAAAAGCTGACTTTGTGGAAGGTGTATTGTCAATTATAACAACTTTTTGCATTTTTTAATATACACTTTATTTCAGATTATTTACATCTATTTACATGAAATAAAACTTCTCACATGAATAAACAGGAATTAAACTTACTAGAGTTTAACTTGAGCTTTGCTAGATTTTAATGAAAACTATATATTATATGATTTAATTATTTCAGATAAAAACATGAATTTCAAAGAAATGAAAGCTTTCAACAGAAAGCCTCATACTCTCATCCAGGCATAAGAATGCATACTATTTCTATTCTGTCTTCAGAAGATACAGTCCTTCTAGATCTCCCACATCACAAAATACAGTGCTAAATTAAAAATATATATATATTCTTGGACCTCACCCCAAATACACAGGATCAGAACACAGTAGAAGAAGGACGTTAGAATCGGAATATCAGTGGGCATATAAGATATACTCTACACACATTAAAATGTGAGAATTACCACTTAGCTTGTCATTAAGGTTAAAAAGTTAGAAAAGCCCATGACTCAATTTTAAAATATCTGCCCTCTGTAAAGGGAGCCTGAATAGCTCTGTTGGTTAAGTATCCAACTCTTGATATCAGCTCAGGTCTTGATCTCAGGGTTGTGAGTTCAGGCTGGGTGTTGGGCTCCACTACTTAATACAAAATAAAATAATATAACATTAAATTAAATTAATTTCTCTGTGAGGTTTTGATTTTAAAAGTTCAATTTTAGAAACTCCTTCCAGTAAATCACAAAAAAACTGACCCCTGATTCCTCCCATTCCAATATGGATACCTCTCTACAATATGACTTTGCAACTCCTCCCATCAAGAAGTGGAATATGTAACTCAACCTCTTGGTAGCTGGTCTTACCAACGTGCCCTATACTTCAGCCTATAGGACATTAGCAAATGTGAGAGAAGCATAGATTTGGTAAGTGCTTGTGCAATGGGGCTTGCCCTGTCTTGGTGCTATGTGAAGAAATGTGGGCAGCCTGTGAGATGCCAGAGACATATGGCACGGTTACATCTTTCACGGCAGCCAAGAGCCAGACACCGAAGGAAAGCCATCCATATGGATGGCCCTCACCATCTGCCAGCTGACCACAAGTGTGAAAGCAAGCCCAGGAGACACCCGGAAAAGAAGTGCCCAGCTGCCCTCAGCCTGAACTGCCAACCGTTGGTATTTCAAGCAATTAAATGATCAATGTTTTAACCCACAAGTATTTTGGGGGGTTTTCTAGACAGCAAAAGCCAACTGATACACCCCTCCTCACAAAAAGGAAAACAAATACAAGATTGAAGGTTTTGGAGGCAATTTCAGTAGTGGTCAAACTTTACCCCATTCCTGCATTATTTCACATTTTTCATTTCAGGACTTGACATAAATGGTGAACATATTCATATAAGGTTAATTCGATTCCAGAAGTTTTTTCCTACCTAATCAAGGGGGACTCAGAGATGTAACATATTCTGGAAGAAGAAGCATTAAGAACAAAATATTTTCTAGAAATAAACATTAAACAAATCCATAACTGGAAAAATCAGCAATGACATTTAGTTTTGACTTTTTATAAAGAAGCTTTTATTGAAAATCTAAGTTAATTGTGGTCACTGTTTCCTTCCTCACACATCACTTTTATTCCTAAAAAAGGTATTTGTAGAAGATGAAGTAAATTATACTGAACATGGTATTTCTCATCACAATGTTTAAGATATCTTGAAAATCCTATCACTGGACTGTTTATACCTACAACTTTTATTATTATACTTTCAATAATTAGTACGATTCTCATGAGATTGCACATAATGATCAAAGGATATCAATATGCTTTCAACACTGTCAGGGACCATAAAGTACTATATATTATTATCAAGAACAATATTATATTGAGGAGTGCCTATTGTGTCCTAGACACACGGTTAAGTATCGGGGGTACTACATTTTAGCAGGGAGAAAAAGACAATTTTCAGTGTTAATAAGTTCTGTAAAGAAAACAAAAGAAAAACAAAATAAGTTCTGTCCTCCAAAAGAGGACAATGTGAAAGATCATGGCAGATAAAATAGAATGGGGAACCAGGGACTTCTTGGGAAGGGGACATTTAAGATGAGATCTGAATGGAAAGAAGGAGCTGGTCATGCAAATTTTAAAGAGAGTAAGTAGCAAGTTCAAAGACCTAAAGTGGGAATGAAATTGGCCTTTTTGGATTCAAAAAGATGGCTAGTGTGGCCAAAACCTGGTGAGTTAGAAGGAAAGTACTAAGAGATAAGATTAAAATCATGTACAGTGGGTGGGGCAGGGGTGTTTCATTAATCATCAGAAGTTGTCCAGCTCTTAAGTGTCTCTGTATAGCTGAAATGTACATAAGTCATTTTTGACAGGGGAATATGGGGATTTTGCTTGCCAACAAAACTATTTTAATTTCAAAATCCACCATAGGTATACAAGAAGCATGGATGGTTAACTGAAGAATGTAGCAATTACATAATTGATGACTACATGAGAATCCAGAAGTATTTGGAAAGGCAGAATATTTCTATAGAAGGTTTACCATCCTAGCTAAAATATCCTTTAAGCACTTCCTCAACTCTTCCCACCCAAGTTTCTTGGTCTTAGTATATTAATGTATTAATAGAACAACAACAAAAATTACATAAAGTATATAACTAGTCAATCAAGTGGGTTTTTTTGTATTTTTTTTTTTTTTAATTTAAGAACTTATGCTGGGGTACCTGGGTGGCTCAGTCAGTTGATCATCTTACTCTTGATTTTGGCTCAGGTCTTCATCTCAGGGTCATGGGATCTGCATCTAGTAGGGAGTCTGCTTCTTTCCCTCTTGCTCTGCCCCTCCCCCTAATGCATGTGAGCTCTCTTGCTCACTGTCGCTCTAAAATCAACAAATAGATATTTAAAAAAAAAAAATAAAGAACTTGTTCAAACCAGTCCAGGAGAAAAGTTATAGGATTTAATTAAAATTGAAAGAATGGTCACTGAAACAGGGCTATTATAGTAAATTAGTGTTCACATGTATCAAAGAGATCATACGTAGTAAATTAGTGTTCACACGTATCAAAGAGATCATGATACGTGAAAAAAAATAAAGATAAATACCTGTACCCCTGAAACAAATAATATAGTATTTGTTAATAAAAAATTGAAATAAATAAAAAATAAAGATAAATAAAAATTAGTGAATCATCTAAAATCCAGTGACTCTACAAAATATATAATTATAAATTAGAAAGAACTTTTTGTCACAAATATAATCCATTTCTCCTAAATTAGTTATATAAATTATATCATTTACATGTGAGAACTGAGTGAATAAGTAGAAATGGTTATGTTTCAGTTGAAAAGAATTTGAAACTTAAATATTGAAAACCTAAAAATGATGGCAGAGGGACTTAGAATTTTTCAAGTCTGCACAATAGAAATGTTTAAAATACACAGAACTGAATAACACAGGGAAAAAATACAATGGAAATGAATGTGAGTAAATTGACTCGTAATGTTACTGCTTCTTTACATGCAATATTTTGGTAATGTAATAGATTCCCTCACAAAGTTAACTTAAGACTGTATCATAAAATAATAACCCAATTGCTCAATAACATGAATGTGTATAAGCAATAAAATTTAAAGACACAAAATGAGTTCCATTTGTGTTTAAACATTTTTCACTAAATAGGTGCTCAATAAAATCTACATTACATTATAAAGAAAAATGGCCCATTTTGTTCATCTTAAATTCCTTCTTAGTAAAAATTCATAAAACTGAATTTAGCTACTATTTTCAACTAGTAGGAAAAAAAATAAGGAAGCAACATGGGAGACTCAGGAATAATGCAAAAGAAATGGAATTAAAAATACTTCTGGGGGCACCTGGGAGGTTCAGCCAGTTAAATGCCTTCATCTCAGGTCATGATCCCAGTATGCTGGGATCATGCCCAGTGGCAGGCTCCCCACTCAGCCAGTAATCTGCTTCTCCCTCTCCCTCGGCTTCCCTCTTGTTCAGGCTCTCTCTCTCTATCTTTCTCTCTGAAATAAATCAATAAAATCTTAAAGAAAAAATACTTTCTGGAGAGCTTAAATGTCTAACAATGTAGAAAAAACAATCATAATGCTTAATAAAATCTTTTTTAAAACTTCTAACACACTAATAAGTTGAAAAAAAGAAAGAATCTTAGAGAGGCCAAAAACAAAGTTCAAGCAGAAATTAATAGATCACACTTAAGAAATTGATAGATTACAAGTTTGCTTTTATCCTGAAGGTTTCTTTTTCTTTTTCTTTTACTTTTTTTAAGATTTATTTATTTAGGGGCACCTGGGTGGCTCAGTGGGTTAAAGCCTCTGCCTTCGGCTCAGGTCATGGTCCTGGCTCCTGGGATTGAGCCCCGCATTGGGCTCTCTGCTCAGCGGGAAGCCTGCTTTTCTTCCTCTCTCTCTCTGCCTACTTGTGATCTCTGTCTGTCAAATAAATAAATAAAATCTTTAAAAAAAAAAAAAGATTTATTTATTTATTTGAGAAAAAGAGAGCAAGCAAGCAGAGGAAGGAGCAGAGAGAGAGAGAGAGAATCCTGAAGGAGACTCCACATTGAGTACAGAGCCTGATGCAGGGTTGATCCCAGGATCCTGAGAGACCATGACCAGAGCAGAAATCAAAAGCCAACTGCCCCATTGACTGAGTCACCCAGGTGCCACTATCCTGAAGGTTTCTAACAAATTCCAGAAAACCCATTTTAAGATTCTTCTTTGAAAGATATCCAGAGCACAGAAGACAGGAAATCTCCACATAAATATAGAACCACAAAGTTGAAGAAAAATAATTTTGTCACACAAAAAAGGTTAGCAAGGAAACATGCCTGTTTTGAATTTGTCACTGGATTGAGGGAAAATAAATAAGCCCTCTTGAGAATTCATAACCACAAGCTGGACCTCATATGGATTCACAGTCTAAATTTACTCTACTGTGCCATAAAAACAAAGCAGCAAGCCAAGGATTTAATTTAAAGTGTTCCCATTGTGGTGATGTTTCCTGATGTCTGAAGTAACAAATAAAAGCTTTCTCTAGAAGAAAATTCCTCAACCAAGTCTCAAAGAATTCCCATATATAAAGTTTCAAGTCAAATGAGCATCTCCAATTTAATAACAAAGAATAAGTTACAACTCAAGAGGGATTCAGACCTACAAGTATTTCACTTATTGGAACTATCTCCACAGGATGCTAAATATATATACCGTCAAAGGAAAATACAATTGTAAATATGGCATAGGAGAAAGCAACTCATTTTTATAAATGAGTATATTTAAATATTTAATAGGCCTTCTATAAATAATACATAGTAATTGAAATTAATACTCATAAAAATGACTAAATTAGAAAAAAAAGACTAAACAGATTGGAAGAGAATATTAGAATTGTAAACTGGGAAACCGTTTCAAAGAATTCACTCTAAATAAAGCAAAGGGGGGGGGAGATATGGGAAATAAGAAAAATATTTAAGACACACCAAGGTAGCCTAAGAATATCAGACACATAAATGAATTTCCAGAAGATAATAAAGAGAATGGAAAAACAAAAATATTCAAAGAGATAACAGAAATTTCTAAAGCTGTTGAAAGACAGGAACCCTAAATTCTAGAAAAACTGTAAACTGAAAATAATATAAATAAAAAGAAACTCATTCCAGATACATATAGTGAACCAATGGAATATCAAAGACAATGATAAGATCTTAAAGCAGATAAAAGAAAGAAAAAAGAAAAGTCTGATCCCTTAGGGCTAGATAGCAATTAGAATGAGGACTGACTTCTAAATAATAATAAAGGCAGCATGAGAAAGCAACTTCCAAATGCTGAGAAGAAAATAAAATTATATACTCAATTCCATTGTCCAACTAAAACTGAATCAATGAAATATCAGACAAAGGCCAAAATAGAGGTTTTACCACAAATGCAGGCTAAGATAATCATAGATACACTTAAGATTGAAGGAAAACGATACCAGATGGGAGCTTTGAAATGCAATAAGAAATGATGAGAAATGTGTTGGTTAATATTTTGGTAGCTCTGCAAAAATACAGATGGGAGAAAAGCAAGAGAAAATGAAAATAGAGGGAAAAAATAGCACCAAGATTGCAAGACAGTGATGGCCAGTAACATGTCCTTAGACCCTTGTGTAACTCAAAAGGATGGGCACACATATTTATTAATCTTCAATTTTACTAATTAAGAATGATAAAATTAAAAAGTAACTACTGGGACAATGAAAATTTCCAAATAGGGGGAAGAAGTTTAATTGAAAACAAGATGAAAAATCTAAAAGAAAGCAATGAAGAGGGGGAAAAAAAGAAAGAAAAAAAAATAAGAAAAAAGGAATAAAAAAAATCATATAAATATAGAAACAAATCCAAAGATGTCACCAAACAAAATGAATAAAAATGGAGAAAAGAACCCCAGCTACAAGTTGCTTATTATATAAGACACACCTGAAACATAACATCAAATGGTTGAAAACAAATATTTTTAAAAAAATATGGCAAGCAAAACAAAAACCACAAGAAAATTGGCAGTGATATTACTAGCAAACAAAATAAACTTTAAGGATGAAAAAACTGTTAAAGGAAAGGACAATATAATAATAAAACTTTCCATTTGCCAGGAAATATAGCGATTCTGAACATGCATACACTCTAATAATATACCCTCATAATATATAAAGCAAAAAGAAATGAAAGACATGGCAACACTGAAAAAAATCAATGGTGACTTAGAAATGTAAAGACCAGAGAGAAATTGCTAAAATTACAGAAAATATAAACATAATGAAGAAGCTTGCTAAAATATACATACATTGAACAACTTTAAATTTCTAAAGCACTGTTGATTTTTTCAGTGTTACTAAGTAAATCTAACAAAAAAATATATATGTCTTAACAGGGAAATTAAAACTTTGTTGAAAGCTAATGAAGACCTAAAAAAGGGACTGAAAACTCCATGCCCATGTTTAAGCAGAGTCAATAAATCTCAACAATATTTTCCAAAAAATTTAACATCTAAAACTTATCTGAAAAAGAAAAGGGACACAAGACACACTCAAGAAAAACTTTGAAAGGCAAAGTAGAAAACGAAGCTGGCCATAAATAAAAATTTCTTATGAAGGTATATTAATTAGAATATTATGGCCAATGATGGACAGAATGGCATGCGAGCCCAGATAGAAACCCAGCACTGTAGAGACAGAAGGTGAGACTTGTGGACTAAGGAAGAAAGAATAATCCTGGAACAACTAATTATCTATGCAGGGAAAACAAATTCAAAACTAGCTCCCCCAACCAAAACAATTTCTAGATTAATCAAATTCATAAATACGAAAGGGGACATTTTTAAACGTTTAGAAAAAATACGGAAAAGTCATCTTGATCTTAAAAGTTCTTTTAAAACAAAATACAAAAGTTTAAGTTATAAAAGTAAATGACAAATTCTACTATATAAAAGTATTTAAAAAATGAAAAAACAAATCAGAGACTACAAAAGGCTCCTTACACTAATATTTTACTAATTTGACAAATTCAATAAATAATACATGAAAAACCAGCATCCCACAAAAAAAGAATAGATGATCTGAATAATCCTATATCTACTTAAGAAATTGAATCAATAATTAACAACCTGCCAAAGCAGAAAGTACTGGGGCTCAGATGGATTCACTGGAATTCTACCAAACATTTAAGGAAGAAATTATACCAAATCTCTTTCCTTTTCAGGGGAGGAAAGCAGAGAGAAAACTATCTTGTTCTATAAAGCCAATATCATACTAATAGCAATACCAGAGAAAGACATTAGAGAAAATTACAGACCAATATCTCTCACGAACAGGGATGCAAAAATCCTGAACAAAACTGAATCTTAAAAAGTACAAAAAGAAATCTACATCACCACCAAGTGAGATCTATCCTAGCTATGCAAGGCTGGTTTAAGATTAGAAAATCAATTAATACAATCCATCATATCAACACACTAAAAAAGAAAAAGAAATCACATGACTATATCAACAAATGCAGAAAAGCATTTGGTGAAATGCAGCACCCATTCAAAATAAAAACTCTTTAGTAAACTAGGAATAGAGAGAAACTTTCTAAACTTGATAAGAACTATCCACAAAAAAACAACCCATAGCTAACATCATACTTAATGGTGAGAAGCTCAAAGCCTTCCCACTAAGATCAGGCATAAGGCAAGGATGCTGCCCCTCACCATTACTTTTTAATATCTTACTCAAAGTCCTTGCTAATGCAATAAGTCAAGAAACAGAAATAAATGTTAATCAGATGGGAAAGAAGACACAAAACTGTCTGTTTGAAAGCAACATAATCATTTACGTAGAAAATTCTAAAGACTCCAAACACCTGGAACTCATAAAGGATTATAACAAGGTTGCAGAATACAAAATCAATACATGCAAATCAAATGCTTACCTATATACCAACAGTGAACAAGTGGAATTTGAAATTAAAAACATAATACCATTTACATTAGCACTCAAAAAGTGAAATACTTAAATTATAAATCTAAAAAAATATGTACAAGATGGGGTGCCTCAGTGGCAGAATTGGTTGAGCATCTGAATCTTGGTTTCAGTACAGGTCATGATCTCAGGGTTGTGGCACTGAGACCCAGATCAGGCTCTGTGTTCAACATGGAGTCTTCTTGAGAGTCTGTCTTCCTCTCCCCATCCTGCTCTTGCTCTCTCCCTCTCTCAAAAAATAAATGAGTCTTTAAAAATTTTTAAAAATATTACATACAGGGTCTATATAAAAAAACTACAAAACTATTAATGAAATCAAAGATGAATCACATAAATGAAGGGATATTCCATGTTCATGGATAGGAAGATTCAAGAGTCTCATGTCAGTTCTTCCCAATCTGATCTATAGATTCAATGAAATTCAAACCAAAATCCCAGAAAGTTATTTTATGGGTATTGACAAAATGATTCTGAAGTTTATATGGAGAAGCAAAATAATAACACAACACTGAAGGAAAAGAAAGTTAGTGTACCAATGCTATCCAACTTTAAGACTTACCACACTTGTAGACAGTGTGATATTGGCAAAAGAATAGACAAATAGACCAATAGATCCTAATAGCAAACCCAGAAATAGACCCTCATAAATACAGTCCAAAGGATCAAAGGAGCAAAGAAAATACAAGAGAGCAAAGATAATCTCTTCAATTAATCATGCTGGAACAAGCAAACATTCACATGCAAAAAAAAAAGAAAAGAAAAAAAAAATCCAGGTGCAGACCTTCTACATTTCATGAAAGAAAGCCAAAATGGATCATTGAACTCAAAAGAGATCACAGATCTACATGTAAAAAAACAAAGTTATAAGGTCAAAGAAGATAACATCAGAGAAAACCTAGACAAGCTTGGGTATATATTGATGGCTTTTTAAAATACAACACCCAAGACATCATCCATCAAAGAAATAACTGATAAGCTGGATTTCTTTAAAATTAAAAACTTCTGTCTCACAAAAAACTCTGACAAGAGGTTCACAGGCAAATCACAGACTGGAGAAAAATGTTTATAAAAGCCACCATATATGGTGGCTCAGTGGGTTAAAGCCTCTGCCTTCGGCTCAGGTCATGATCTCAGGGTCCTGGGATCGAGGCCCGCATCAGGCTCTCTGCTCAGCAGGGAGCCTGCTTCCTCCTCTCTCTGCCTGCCACTCTGCCTACTTGTGATCTCTCTCTCTGTCAAATAAGTAAAATCTTTTTTAAAAAGGGACACATTTGATAAAAGACTGCCATCAAAAATATAGAAAGAACTCTTAATAACAAGGAAACGGCATGATTTAAAAATGGGACAAAGATCTCAAAAGACATTTCACCCAAGACAACATAAAGTTGGCATATAAACATACAAAACATATTCCACATCTCACACCCACAGGGAAATGCAAATTAAGATGAGATACGGTGGCCACTGGGTGGCTCAGTCTATTATGCATCTGACTCTTGGTTTCTGCTTAGATCATAATCTTGAGGTCTTGAAATCAAGCCCCCAGTTGGGCTCCACACTCAATGGGAAGTCTGCTTGAGAATAATCTCTCTCATTCTCCCTCTGCCCCTACCCCTTGCATAATTTCTCTCTCAAATAAAGAAGTCTTAAGAAAAAAAGAAAGAAAGAAAGAAAGAAAGAAAGAAAGAAAGAAAGAAAGAAAGAAAGAAAGGAAAGGAAAGAAGGAAGGAAGAAAAGAAAAGAAAAGAAAAGAAAAGAAAAGAAAAGAAAAGAAAAGAAAAGAAAAGAAAAGAAAAGAGATGAGATACTAATACGTGGAGATACTAATAGAACAGTCAAGACCTAGAACAGAAACCACCAAATGCTGGCAAGAATGTGGAGCAACAGGAACTCTCATACAGTGCTTGTGGGAATGTAAAAGGGTACGGCCATTTTGGAAGACATTTTGGTGGTATCTTAAAAAAATGGAACGTACTTTTACCATACAATTTAGAAGTTACACTCCTTGGTATTTACCCAAAGGAGCTGAAAATGTAGATCCACACAAAAACCTAATAGGGAAGTTTACAGCAGCTTTATTCATAATCGCCAAAACTTGGAAGGAACCAAGAAGTCTTTCCGTGGGTAAAAGGATAAATCAATACATCCAGACAGCAGAATGTTATTCAGTACTAAAGAGAAATGAGCTATTAATCCATGAAGAGGCATAGAGAAAACTTAAATGCATATTACTAAGTGAAAGAAACCAATCTGAGAGAGTGACATATTGTATGATTCCAACTATAGGACATTCTAGAAAAGGCCAAACTGTGGGGACAATAAAAAGGTCCGTGGTTGTTGGTAGTGGGGCAGGTGAGAGAAGACTAGACAGAGCACACAGGATTCTTAGGGCAGTGAAAATACTCTGTATGATACATAATGAGAAATATATATCAGTATATATATCAGTATATATTTGTCCAAATCCATAAAATATACAATAGCAATAGTGAACCCTAAGATGAACTATGGAATGTAGGTGATTATGGTCAATGCAGGTTCATCTTTAATTTTTAAAAAAGGGGGGAAGGTACATCTAGATGGCTCAGTCAGTTAAGCATCCACGTCTTGGTTTTGGCTCACATCACAATCTCAGGGTCATGAGATAAAGACCAACAATGGGCTCCGCACTCAACTTAGGGTCTGCTTGAGATTCTCTCCCTCTTCTTCTGCCTCAACTCCTGCTCATGCATTTTTCCCTCTCTTGTTAATTAATTAATTAATTGATTAATTCTTAAATAAAGAAAAAAGCATTATTCTGTTGAGTGATGTTGATAAGGGGGGAGGCTCAGCATGTGTCGGCATGGGAGGGCATGTGAGAAATCTCTGTACCTCCTTCTCAATTCCAGTAAACCTAAAGCTTCTCTAAACATATAGGAAACAAAGTCAAGAATAAAAAAGATGGTCATTACCTCATTAGTGATTTGATAAATGTAATTTAACTATGAAAAACCACTATACAGCTACTAACCACCTCAAAAATGTGAAACTGTCTTAAGAGTACACACAGATGACCATGTGATACAATCCAAGTTTTCAGCAGTTTTTGATGAGGGAACAGTAAAATAGTAAAACAACTTTGGAAAATGCTTCAGCATTGAAAAGTTCAACATTCTCATACCCTATAACCCAGTAACTCTTCTCTAGAGAGACATTTGCACATATGCATCAGAAGGCATGCATGAGAGGGATGTCTGCTGTCTGTAATGTAAAAGCCAGAAGCAAACCAAATTTCAGTGAAAAATAGAATGAATAAATGGAATGAGGTACATTCATCCCATTCAATACTCAAAATGAATGAACCACGGTAACAGCTTCAATATGAACTGACCTCAAAAACATATTTAGCAAATGAAACAGTCACAAAAGAATATATATAGTATACCTCAACTTTATACAGTTCAACTATATACAAAACTAAAGACATATTGCTTGTAGGTACAGGCAAAGGTGGTAAAATTATAAGGAAAAACAAGGCAGAATTTAGGATGGTAGTTACTTTTGGGGGTACTGGTTGTGAAATCACTGAGGTACAGACAGGGGACCCCTAAATTACATGCTATTTTTACTTTTGAGTTGGAAAGTGGGTACATGCGTTTTCATTTGCTAATCTTTAATTTACACATGTATATTTGACATTTTTCATAACAAAGGTTTTTTTTAATTACATAGAAAAATGAATACAAAAGACTCTTCTGTATTTCTTCATGACATGCCCTTTCTTCTTTAGACAACCTGGGAAACTCAATTAGTGTACATCAACAGCTTTTGCCTGCAAGCAGAAAGGAGATAATTGTCTCACCTTTATCTGTGATTTGTAAGCTATCACACTGGGAAAATCTGGGAGTCCAGTGATTCCAAGAGATGTCCTTCCTAATTTTCCAAGTTTTAATCCAAGAGAATGGTGTTACATTTCATTTTATTCTACATCAGGTGTACATTTTCAAAAAAAAGGTAGTTTGAAAAAATCACAACAAATTGGTAAATTTGCAGTTGAGGAGATATCTGATATCCTATTTTAACATCACATCTATTTTACACTGTAAAAGGAACTGTTTCCCTAAAGGAAAGGGAAGTGTTGTTATAGGAAGGAGGAATGAGAAGTCCCTTGTCAGTATCTCATAAAAAGCAAAGAAACTTCTTGAAGCCCCCAACACATATTTTCTGGGTTCAACTATTTGCATGGTCCGGCCTCAATCCACAAGCAGGGTGGATTTATCTTTTCCCAAAGATAAAAGTTATAAAGGTTTTGTAGGGAAGAATTGGAAGCTCAAACATAAACTGTAATAAATACCAAGACGCATGGGCAGAGATACCAAACAGCTCACAAATTCAACAACACTCACTTTGAGATTCCCATAAGTTTTCCATTCCCCGCCCCCAACACCTCACAGGAATAATTAAATTATGGATACATCCATAGGAATTATTCATTTAAATTCATTTAATTGAGACCGTATACAAAGAAAATTTTATAAATTGGATTTTTGGACCCCGAATTATCCAAAGTTGATTACTTTCCACTGCTAGTGAATAGGCTTTTCTTAGAAATTCCATCAATATTTCTATCAAAAGACTAACTTAAATTCTTTTCGGCAGCCCTGGGCCAATTATCTCCAGGCACATTTTTCTCCCTATGCCTGTCATTTTATGGAATTATATTAAATTTTGTTAAAAGCACTCCCTAAATAATGAAATAGAACAAAAAAAATTCATTACTCACTTATATGCCATAAAATATTAAATGCAAAATTTAAGGATGAAAAAGCAATTTCTAATTCAAATGCTTTATACCAGATAATAAGGCCTACATATTCTGCTATACTGTGGAATAGGAAATATTCCACTTGATTATTTCCTTTCAGTTTGCTCCCTCAAACCCTGGGAGCAGCAGTAACTAAGAGGATGCCATAAAGTTGGCATGAAGAAAAGTCAGGAGACCAGGGCACCAGGTCTTCTGCTACCAACCTAATTATCTCTGTAGTCTTAGGAAAAAACCACCCAAATTCCTGTACTATAGAGCTGAGGTTATTGCACTAGAAGAAGGATATGGCCCCCTCCTGGACCTACAATGCATGGGGCTACCTACTCTCCCACCAGGACAATGACCCAAGGGCATGTTCTCAGGAAGAAACTTCTCATCTCAGCCAACTAAAAGTGAAATTCCTTCCTTAATGAATTTCTTCTATGTATTCCGGTTCTCTGCAGGTCTGTCATCATTTTACATCAACCAGTTTGTAAAGGGGTCACATACCCCTTTTAAGAATTCATACTAGAGGGGCGCCTGGGTGGCTTGATGGGTTAAAGCCTCTGCCTTCGGCTCGGGTCATGATCCCAGGGCTCTGGGATCGAGCCCCACATCGGGATCTCTGCTCAGCGGGGAGCCTGCTCCCCCCCCCTCTCTCTGCCTGCCTCTCTGCCTACTTGTGATCTCTGTCTGTCAAATAAATAAATAAAATCTTAAAAAAAAATTCATACTAGATCCTATTTCAAACGCTGATATCACTTAAAACAGTGTAACCATCAGTATCAAGTTCTAGGCTGAAACTCCCACGTCTTTCCTTCGACCAGTGTAAAAAGGTACACATTTACATTTATGGGGAGGTAAATGCAGTTTGTGGTTCTGCATCCTTTAAGTTTAAAAAATAAATAAATAACATTTCTGTACTTACTCAATGAACTACAAAATTTTCTGCCTACAATATATTCAAAGTAATGAAATAAAATTACTCTTAAATATCCTATATTCTATTGTTTATGATAGTTCTATGATATTTACTGCTGTAGATGATTTTCTATGAATTCCACTCAAGTAGTTCAAGTACTTTAAATATAGTAAGCAAGAATAAAAGGTTCTAAGAACACAATTGGATTTGTTGAATTACATTAAAATTATCCTTTAGAAGGCAATATGCCTCTAACATTTTTGATGAAGAGAAAATGCTGTTTCTTTGAAATTTATATTCTTTCAATATTGAGTTTCATTAAATTTAAAAGTTATTGTAAATGGATAGATATTGTAGCTTTTATGTTCATACGGAAAATGCAATTGAGCAAATAATACATCCAAGTTAAAATCTTAATAAATAAATGATGTTAGAATTCACAAGTTATTATTTAAATTAGATAATAATTTGTTTGGATTAAAGTTCATGTGATACAACCAGAGTATAATAAAAATCTGAAGTTGGAGATCTCTAAATTTTCTACAGGAATTTTTTTTCCTGCCAAACAGAAATATATACAAGTGAGGTGATTCATTTCCTCCATTTTTTCTACAAATGAGAGAATACCCATACTCTTGTGCAAGTACATCCTTTTTTGAAAAATGTGAAGCAATAGTAATCAGAGAATCAAATTTACCATGGGACAAGAATAGCTGTGGGATAAAGAGGTGTCATGTGGGTTATTGGGCAAAGGAAGAGGCCATAAATTTCCATTTCAAATTGTGGGGAAACGCCTTTTCCATACCCTGCATCCTGCCAGTCTCAGGAATTTCAAGACAGCTTAGTTTCCTGGTTAAGAGCTTGCATCCCAAAATCCCTGTGTGGCTTTTTTTGGAGGTCTCTTCTGTTATTACCATACTTCACTCCACATCAGCCTTCATCATTCCAAAGAATCATGAACAAAGGGTCATGTACAGCAGACTTGTATGGCAGGTGTAGGGTAATACAGGAAGTTTAGGATGTGGTTATTACAGACAATGACTGAAAACAGACTGTCAGATATGACTGGGTTAAAACTTCATCAACCATCCCCACCATGAAGAATAGCTATGTTGGCTGTGGCCCTCCACAGAATCCGGACATTCCACATTAGTGGGGCTCCTCTGTTTCTTCTTTTCACTGGAGACAACTCTGTACAAGCCACTCCCTGAATTTCCAAGTGTCTTTCTATGTACAGAAATTTGCCACTCCATAATATGCCCTATTCTTCTAGAACATACATAGGGAGGGTGGGCGCTGTTGAAGGAGCCTGAGAGGAGCTCATAGTTCCTGTCTCAAACCAAAGTGGCTCGTTAGGGTGCACATCTGTGTTTTCTTCTGTCAAGCTTACATTCCTCCTCATAATAATGGCACCTCAAGTTGGCTTTGGGAACCTAGCTCCTCCACCCTCTCCCCTGAGTAATATGGTGGTAGGGTTCTTAATGAATAAGTTTGTTCCCCCCCATCAGGGCCAAGGAGTGAATATATGACCCAAACTATATTCTCTTACTACCTTTTCACTAGAATTCCTGTCTTGAGCAGAGTGACATAAAGACCTAAAATGGCCAGCCCTCAATCCTCTGATGGTATCCTAGAAACATTACACATGAATTCCTGATGCCCAGACCATCACAGAGGATTTGGTTCATATTGTTTCCAAAGCCTATGTCTCAGAAGAATTTTCTTCAATACTATGAGCTACCCTGTCTTACCAATAAATCCCTCCATTGCTTGTGTCATGAATCACCAGTTTCTACTGCTTACAACCAACTCACATTGACTGATAATACTGAGATACTATCCTAACAGAGATCCATCTGGTCTCAGTTGTTACTATCAAGTATGTGAAAGAATTAATTTTTTAAAGATTTATTTATTTGAAAGTGAGAGAAAGAACATATGGATACGGGGGCAGGGGAGGGCAGAGGGAGAGAGAAACTCTAAGTAGACTCTGGCCTGAGTGTGGAACCAGAGGTAGAGCTTGATCTCACAACCCAGGCTGGGATCATGACCAACGTCAAAACTAAGAGCTG
Source organism: Mustela nivalis (assembly GCF_964662115.1). Lineage (NCBI taxonomy): Eukaryota > Metazoa > Chordata > Mammalia > Carnivora > Mustelidae > Mustela > Mustela nivalis. The sequence continues at coordinate 50,517,562 of NC_139023.1, read as the reverse complement.
GAGGCTCAACTGATTGCACCATGCAGGCGCCCTGGGAAAGATCATTTTAAACTGCCTTTTTTTTTTTACCTTCTAAATACTATTTCAAAATTATTTAAGGAATAACTACAAAAATTATTTTTTCTGCTGAAGCTATCCTTGAAAACTTTTAGGAAGAGCTCTAAAGTATGTTCTTTCTTTAATTCTTATAATGCTCCTGAACTAAAGCAGTGATCCTTAGCATTTTCATAGTTGGGCCGTTCTATCACTGTACTTTCTTAGGCAATTGCTTTTAAAAAGATCCATACAGACCATTTAATCCAAACTCAGCTACTCAAAAGAAATTCTTTCATACTGTTTCCAATAGATGGCAAATTGGTCTCTTTTAAAACACTCATTAATCTCTTTGATCAACCCATTCCAGTTTAATGAGACCTTATAAGATTTTTCCTTATGTTGAGAGAGAATTTAATTTGCCATTTCCCCCACCCCATATCTCTTTTCCACTTCATACTCACCCAGAAATTTCTGCCTATAGATTCTATTTCTACATGAGCAATGACTTCCACCTGCCCGTCTTCAATGATTTCAAGATGGCTATCCAATTTTATGGAACATATACTTGTGCTCCTAAAAGTATGTCATGCATAGGACTGAACCATATTGAAATCTAGCAGGCAAAATGGTTATTTTAAAAGTTACTGAACAGTCCTTAATATAAATGGCTAACCACATTGTCAAAAGTCTAGGACTAAGATTATGTAAAATAAACTCTGAGATAAATAAAAATTAATTATATATAAAATGTTACAGTGGTTCCTTCATTATAAGAGTCTATTTTTAGTGTGCTTAAGATTATCTACAAACAAAGTATTGTTATAACTTCTGGCTGTCAAAAAAAGCTATTTCTTTTACTCAGCAGTAAATTAAAGATGGCTTCTTTCAGCAGCAAAATCGTTGTTGTTAGAGACTACAGGAACGTTCCTCCTCTCTCAAAATTTGAATCCTTCTCTCAAAAGCTGATAGCAATTACAAGAAACCACATACCTTAGAAGAAACTCTTTATACTTAAAAAAAAATTAAAATTTCTGAAACATGTCAGGATAATAATTTATCAATAAACTGAGTTATCTGATCCCTGAAACCCTCTAAATAATTCTCCATGCCTTGATAACTTCCAAAGGATAACTAAGAATTTCTAAAACATCTATGATGTATGTCCTCTGACAAGAGGTTTCTCATATATTATCTCATTATAAATTTGACCTACATTTTAAAAGTACAGATAATTCTACACTACATTTTGGAGCCCCACAGAGATGCTTTTACTTTTCCTGAACATTCCATGTTGCAAATTCCACCTGGTATGTATTTTCACCTAATACAAATTTCTGACAAGTAATATTTGCCCTTGAATAAGACTCATTACTCCAAGTATAACTCTCCCTAATACTACGATAGCATCATACAATGGTTACAAGTCCAAGGTTAAAAGTCAAAACCTTAGGTTTCCAACCAGGCTCTGCTGTTTCTATTCCTCTCTATATCCCAATTTTACCATCTATAAATGAAGATAGTCATTGTCATATGAGACAGAAGCAGGGAAATATTTATCCCTAGCCCAGAAGGCTGACCTAAAGCCTGCATAGTTTTGCTAAGGATTGAATCTGTGCTGGTTGCTACATTTTTTGAGTCTCATGACTTCTTTTATATATATCACGCATAGTTAATATAAAACTGAATGAAATGTACTAGAGGAATTTTACAAAAGTATAAATTCAAAGAAAGTGAAAGAAACTTTGTAATCTGATACTCCCAACATGACCCCTTCCCTCTGATGACTAAGAGTGTAACCACCAGCCTTGCACAGCAGAAAATGCAGCTCTTTCTGCCTAGAGGTCCTGTCCCCATGCTGTGCTAGTTAAGTAAACTTACTGAACTGTACTATGAAGATCTCAAGAATTTTTTCTTGACCATTGTACTACTGGATGACCCCCATCAACAGTACCATATTTGTTGGATTGTTGTGAAGATATAGTTAGCTGCAAAATACTCATAATGGTCCTGGCACATAAACAGTGCAATATAAAAATCAGTGTTTCAAAATAGTGCAATATAAAAAACAGTGTTTCATAGCCTTGTCCCAGAAGTAAGAGAATTTTTTTATCCAAAAAGATTTTTTTTATATTACTGTAAAGTGGATGTTACTAAAATTGTCATAAAAGTAAGCTAAAAGCCCTCAAATCCTGCAAAATATGTTATTAGTATATTGTTTCATAAACCATACAACCAGGCCAATTAATTTTATAAAATATTATTTGCCTTGTCAATTAGCATCTTTGGAAAATAAAATGAAAACTTAGTAATAGCTATTGCTATTTATTGTGAGAATATAAAGAATACAACTCGACTCCTAATAACAATTACCATTTCTGAATACCTTCTATCTTCTAGGTACCTCGTCAAGGGGTGTCTAGTATATTTCACTTAATCTTCTCATGAACATTTATGAGACTGAGATTTCTATTCCTAATTTACAAATAAGGAAACCAAGGTTTAGACAAAACAGCTACTTAGCAACATAGCCAGGATTTGAACCTGATCTGGTACAAATTTCATGCTTCTCACTAAAAGGTATAAATCTAAAATCTTATAATAGTTTAACCTTCATGATAGAGGCACCAACATGTGTTGATGACATTAATCTACTGGGAAACTATCATCAAGATTATCTTCCAAATAATATTCTCTCCATATCAAGTAAATAATTATGTTCACAACATGGAAATTCATACTAGTTATTTAGCTTAACTGTTTCCTTATTATTTGCAGTTTAAGTTGACTGGCTACCAACAGATTTTTATTTAAGTAGATACCTGTCTAGTAATACCTAAGATCCTAATACCCAGATCCCTGAGTATCACTTTCTCTATATTTTTCATAACATAAAAATCCTACACAGTTCTAAATTCAAGATTATTTATGTTCCAGGGAGAATTTCTAGAGGTCATTTCACAGAGTAGGTAAAAGTGTTTTATGATTAAAGCATTTGATCAGAAATGTTTATTATACCAGCTTAGGGCACTTATAATTGAAACAAATTTCAAGTTTTCTCTACTCACTCATTTATCTGGCCTTGGAAAACACAAATACTTTTGTGTAACAATATAAGAGTGAAGATAGCAAAAAATAGCATTATTTATGAGGCAGTCAGATTCTAGTACCTTTTCCTGTTTAGAACAGCTAGAAATTAGACCTTAAAAAAACACAACAAAACAAAACAACAAACAACAACAACAACAACAACAAAAAACAGCCTCTGAAAGAAAGCATGGCAGGAGTAGCTAAGGTAAGCAGAAATGGCCAGATCAAACATTCTTGGTTTGTTTAAAGTTAACTTCCAATCTTGAGAGAAAGAATGTTCTTACCAGCTGGCCAACCCAAAACCAGTTGTGTGGAAGTGTCATAAGGAAAACAGGGAAAATGTTTAAAAGGAAGAAGAAGCAATAGGGAGTGGAAAAGGGGAAAAAACAGCCTAGAGCTGAAGCACCCAATGACACAAGCAGTAAGGACGCTTTCAAACGCGTAATGAGAACCTCAAAAAGACCAACTTAGTACTGATAGGGACAGCTGGGGGAGAGGGAATAAGACTATTTTAGTATGTGCAATGAGAGGTTTTCAATAAATGCACAAGGTAGCCTTGAACATCTCCATAAACCTCATAGGATACTGCTTTACCATATTTAGCACTTTGGTGAAAATGTCCGAAAAACTCCTAATACAGCACAGTGTCAGTAACACAGACATGCACAAGTATACCTGGATTTAAAAATAATAATAATAGGACCTTCATTCAATTCAATTCCAACATTTGCTAATTGCTTTGTCGATGGCCCTAAGCTTAGGAACTATTAAGAAACAAATTATGAAAGATTTCTCTCCAGAGAGAGCTTCTAATACATGTTCTCATCCATTCCACACTCTATTATTGAAGTACTTATGTTGTTAAAGGGAATGCCCTGGGTATTACCGGGAGACAGAAAGAGTGAAGAATGATGCCTCGAAGAAACTCACAGCATTTCAGGGGAACAGAGGACATAGATACCCAAGCAATTATAACAGAAGATAGAAAAAGGAACCCCTAAGAACACAGGAAAAAGTGATAGGTAATAGGTGGTAACTGGTGGGAGGTAAAAGGTGGGAACACAGAAATATTTAACATCCTTCTTCAAACGACACAATTAGATGCACACATTGTATTGTATATACACACACACACACACACATACACACAAGATTCACTCCCACATTGTATGTGTTGTATGCTTCAAATGTTTTCAAAGAAAAAAATAAAATGTTAAAAAACAGAACAGATGCATAGAATTTGTGAATGCAAATTCTATGGAAAATGAGCTTATTGGTAAACCATGACAGACAAAAATCCTAGGCATCTTTCTGGCCATCAACCCCAAGTGTGGACTTCCTTTACTTTTTGCTGAGTATTCTTTTCTTTACCTATCATACATCCACACCAATCTAACTGCAATTTCTGTACTGCAGGACAGTGGGGCACAGGAATCCTTATCTTTCTGCTAGTTATCATGCATTTTCTTTTTACCCTACTTGCATTACCAAATCCATTGACTCGGTGAAAGAAATCCAAGAACTACTCACTTCATGAATCACCTTAGGCATTTTGAGAAAACCTCACTCCAAAACCTAAATGTTTTCCTTCTTTATCTTCATGAGACTACATATTTTAACAGGGCACAGTTTTCATAAAGTCTTTTTATTATTAAATAAAATATAGGTGTTTTATGTTATAATGAATTGATAGCCCACTATATCACTTGTCCGAGGATTGCATAAAGTGTCATAAAAACATTTCTAAAATAACCCTGCATATATTGATTCAACCATGGTTTATGATTTTAATCTAGGAAGTAATACAAAACAGACAGGATAGTTAAATCACACACACACACACACACACACACACACATAACACACACACACACACACACATACACACACACATGCACTTCTATCCATTCATCTGTTTCTAGGTCCTAATTCTGCTTCCTTAAGGTGAACCACAGTTCCCAGAATCCCAGCTTTATTATCCCAACACAGGGTCAGGCAACTGTTTCTATAAAGGACCTAACAGTAAGTATTTTAGGCTTTGTAGGTCACACAGATCCTGTCACAATTAGCCAACTCTGCTGACAAAGCTCCTAAGAGCCATAGATAATATGTAAATTAATGACTTGGCTGTGTTCTAATTAACTTTATTTATGAACACTGAAATTTGAATTTCATATAATTTTAAAAGTCATTGAATGTTCTTTTTACTTTTTTCCAACCATTTAGGATACTGAAAATATTCTTAGTACACCAGCGTCACAAGAACAGGTGGAGGGCTGTAGTTCTCATTTGCCTACCCCTTTCCTACAACGCAATCATGATTCGAAGGCAATTCTTCTCTAAAGGCATTAAAACATGCAGCAGCTGGGTGGCTCAGTTGGTTGAGCAACCGATTCTTGTTTCAGCTCAGGTCAGGATCTCAGGGTCATGATCTTGGGCTCGTGAGATGGAGCCCTGCTTTGGACTCCATGCTCAGCACAGTGTCTGCTTGAGATTCTCTCTTTCCCCCTCCACCCTTGCCCCTCACTGCTCGCATGTTCTCTAAAATATTTGTTGAAAGTGTTTACCTATATTTTTACATTTGTTTGCATGACACAATAGGAAGTTTTAGGACCTTGACATTTTTTAAAATAACAAAATTTACGTTTCATGGCCTATATCAGTGGTGCATAGTGAGAAAGTTAATCCTTTCAATTTTACATACAGCTTGGCACAAGATTCACTCTCTGCAAGTTTTTCTTTGGAGTTGGTAATCCCTCCAAAACAGACTCAGGGTCATCAACACGTAAGGAAGGCCAGGGCCTAGAGGGTGCTTCAAGAAGATTCTTCTGAACTATCTAGATAATTCTTCTGCAACTTCCCCAATATAGTATTTTGGTTTCCTAGATTTATGGTAACATCTCTAAGCTTGTTATGCCCCAGCCCTGGGCTTGGTGAAATGTTCTGGCTCACAACATCTTTCAGTTTTCAGTACGTATCTGTTCAGAGATTCCTTCCCACTGTGTTCCCTCCCTCAATAATAATCACATAAAGTGTGTTCTAGTGCCTGCACTACCTCTACTTGACCAGCTAATGAGCTTCTCTTCCAGAGACTTAATGTCAGGTAGTGTGGTGTTTCAGTGTTACACTCATTCATGACACTTTCCTCTATCCTTTTCAAAACACTCATAAATCTACAGTTTCTTATTAATCTTTAGTAATTTCTATTCTTGACCATGATACTAGGATAAAATTTAAGATATTCATTTCTATGCACATAACCAACATTAATCTAATTTGTAACATTAATTCCATTCTTCTTGAGAATTTTCACATTATAGAGAGATAACGTATATATATAAAGTGTATGTATGTATTTAAACACGTTAATATCCATATCTATATATCTATACCTAGAGAGAGAGAAACACATATTTACATCTCTCCCTCTCCCAGTTTAAATCCCAGCTCTGCTTCTTCCTGTCTCTGTGGCCTGGGGGCAGGTCATCTCTAACCTCTCTATGCCTTGGTTTCTTTATCTGTAAAATGGAAATAATAAGGGTATATATGTCATAGTATTGTTATGAGGATTAAATGAGTAATGAATCAAAGTTCTTAGAATATGCTTCGTAGTACAGGATGCATTCAGTAAGTGTTGGCTATTATTATTATCATGATGTACCAGCCTCTGGACTCTAACTGGCATAGTGACCAAATCTCAACTCATCCTCACCTGAGCCCTTAATGTTATCTTGAATGGGAAGTTCAGGACACAGCTGATACTAAATTCTGGAGGCTCAATGAGTGGGGCCAAGGGCTCTGGTTATTCTGAGTTATCTGTCAGGGCTCCCTCCATAAGGTGTGTAAGAGGGCAGCTAGCAGCCCCAGAGCCCCATCCCCTGGACCAACACCTGTGGGAGGCAGTAGTCTTTCTCCACCTACTCTGGCAGAAAGTAACCAAGGAAGACACTGACTGGTCCAGAGAGGGCATATGCCAATCCCTGTTGTCTGAGGTAGAGGTGGGGTGATGGCTCAGTCCCACCTAATATATTTACAACCAAGAAGATGGAAAGGGAAAGAGAACAAATAAGAACAGGCAACCACTGTAGCTAATATGCCCTTTGTATATGTGCAGGTGAGTGAATCTGGCTTCCTGCCTCTATTGCAAAGGCCACTGATGCTGAGTTTCAAGTCACCACCCTCTGTGACTGTCCAAATCACACCTATGACATACTTGACCATACTTGACACTGTATGCTCCCTAACTAGCTCAGGCTAGTAAAATGCAACAGGGGAAGTATACTTGGAGCTATAATCTTGACATGCCTTTATGTCTATGGTTATTTCAAACTGGAAGATCAGACCAGTCTGGTGACTAAATGCCCCCAAGCACATGTGGCAAAACCATCCTATGCTAAATGTTTAACATTACCCAGTGATGCCCCCATGGTCCACAGTGACAGAGAACTAGTCCAGACAAGAACACACATTTTGTTTCAGCTGCATCTTTTTGTTTTTTTAATTAACATATAATATATTATTAGCCCCATGGATACAGGTCTGTGAATTGCCAGGTTTACACTTCACAGCACTCACCATAGCACATACCCTCCCCAATGTCCACAACCCAACCAGCCTTTCCCTACCCTTCTCCCCCCAGCAACCCACAGTTTATTTTGTGAGATGAAGTCTCTTATGGTTTGTCTCCCTCCTGATCCCATATTGTTTCATTTATTCCTTTCCTACTCCCAAATCCCCCACATTGCCTCTCAACTTCCTCAAATCAGGGATATCATATGATCATTGTCTTTCTCTGATTGACTTATTTTGCTAAGCATAATACCATCTAGTTCCATCCACGTCGTCACAAATGGCAAGATTTCATTTCTTTTGATGGCTACATAGTATTCCACTGTGTATATATGCCACATCTTATTTATCCATTCATCTGTTGATGAACATCTAGGTTCTTTCCATAGTTTGGCTATTGTGGATATCACTGCTATAAACATTCAGGCGCATGTGCCAGTTCAGATCACTGCATTTGTATCTTTAGGGTAAATACCCAGTAGTGTGATTGCTTTGTTGTAGGGTAGCTCTATTTTCAACTTTTTGAGGAACCTCCATGCTGTTTTCCAGAGTGGTTGCACCAGCTTGCATTCCCACCAACAGTGTAGGAGGGTTCCCCTTTCTCCGCATCCTCGCCAGCATCTGTCATTCCCTGACTTGTTAATTTTAGCCATTCTGACTGGTGTGAGGTGGTATCTCATTGTGGTTTTGATTTGTATTTCCCTGATGCCAAGTGATGAGCACTTTTTCAAGTGTCTGTTGGCCATCTGGATGTCTTCTTTTTAGCTGCATCTCTTATTCAAGAAAGAAGACCAGTCCTTTTACCCTCTCACAAGCTATATGTCTACATTTCTACAATAGACAATGACACAGAATTGTTGTGAAGATTAAATGAAATATTAAATGTGAACGTGATTAGTAAATACAATAAAAAGAGTTAGGGAGTCACCTGGGGGGCTCAGTTGGTTAAGAATCTGACTCTTGATTCTGGCTTAGGTTATGACCTTAGAGTCCTGAGATTGAGCCCCACATTGGGCTCCTTGCTCAAGAAGGAGTCTGCTTTTCCTTCTCCCTCTGCCCTCCCCCCATTTGTCTGTTTTTTACCCTCTCTCTCTGTAGTTAATTAATTAAACCTTTAAAAAAGAATCAGCAGGGCGCCTGGGTGGCTCAGTGGTTAAGCCGCTGCCTTTGGCTCAGGTCATGATCTCAGGGTCCTGGGATCGAGTCCCGCATCGGGCTCTCTGCTCAGCAGGGAGCCTGCTTCCTCCTCTCTCTCTCTCTCTGCCTGCCTCTCTGCCTACTTGTGATTTCTCTCTGTCAAATAAATAAATAAAATCTTTAAAAAAAAAGAAAAAAAGAATCAGCAATATTGCCTCAAATAATTAAAGTGTTCTCAGTGCCTTAATCTTCTTAAACACAGAAATGATTTCTTCCCTTAGTCTTTGGTTTCTTTGCTGCCCTTAGAATAGCTGTCACTCCACACCCTGGTGTCACTCCTTCTACGAAGTACCTCACCTTCTCTTTTCTTTTCTGACACAGCCATCCACCACTCACTCCCTCTGCTATCTGTCATCTTCATCTCCATTTTTCCCTCTAGGATTTTCCTCTTCCCTTTGTCTCTCTTTGTTCAGTTTTTGTTTGTTTGTTTGTTTTTGTTGTTTTGTTTTGTTTTTCTTTTTTTTTTTTTTTCTTTTTCAGTCAGCTATGATCCTTCCCTGGTGATGAAAGCCCACCTTTGTCTTCTTATCCTCAGTGGAGCCACTGCATCATGCTCGTAGGAATGTTCAGACCCCGACTTCCTCTTGCTGTGTTACTTGACTGTCTATTCACCATCACTGCTTGCATCCCTAAGGGCCTGATTCCTCCAGTGGATGTTCTTTCTCTGTTTCACTTCTGAGTCTGGCACCATTCTGAAAGTTTAACATGGAGGGGGGTCTCACTTCACATAACTTGAAAAGTTGAATTGTCCCAGTGGCTCAGGTTTTGGGGGAGCTTCTCAGATTCCACTTACCTGACTCATTGTCTGCACATCTTGAATAAGGAAGCACCAGTGGATCATTCAGGAAAAGCCCATAGTGTCACCTGCCTTATGTACAGGGATTCAACAAGTGTGGGTATTGGAGAAGACCTGGTTGAACTGACACTGGAACTAGAAATCATAGGAACAGCAGGCACAAAGCCAGGAGAACACACTGGCAATCAGATGGCACTGAGTTCACATTCTGGATCCATCTCTTACCAACTGTGTGACCTCCAGCTAGTTATTTAAGTGCTGTGAAGGTCAGATGACTCTTTCATAAAATGGACATACGAACATTAAAGAGACACACCTTTCTCACAGGAATTTGTGAGGACCGAAAACACTTGTAAAGCAGACTCTATCATAGTCTTCATTAACATTTTTATTATTAAATACTCTCAAATTAGCTCTAAAGTATCCAGAATATTCATATCAGGGCCTTATTCCTCCAACAGAGGTTCCTGATAGTTGCTGAAGGTAAATGTCATGTGTTGGATTTTATTCTTTTTTTAAAGGTTTAATGATTTATTTGGGAGAGAAAGAATGCTCCCATGAGACAGAAGATAGGTAGAGAGAGAGACAGAATCCTCAAGCCAACACCACACTGAGCACTGAGCCTGACTCAGGGGGCTTGATCCCTTAAGCCCAAGATTATGACCTGAGCTGAAACCAAGAGTCAGATGCTTAATGACTGAGCCATGCAGGCACCCCTGCATGTTGGATTTTAGATGGCACCTGCAACATGAGCACCCTACTGTACTCAGTCCTGAGATGCTTTCTGGCTAATATCAGTGTTATCCAGACTACAGAACCAGACTGGGACTGGGAAAACACTTTCACTCTGGCAGCAAATATCTCAGAGCAATGAGAACATATTTGGGTCCTAAAAATTAGGGGAACCTAAAAAAATAATGCCCCAAGAGAAAAAGTGTTACTTTATGAAGCATATATATGTTTATTAAAAAAAATACACAGTGATCAAAATAACTCATTGGCATATGCCAAAACTTTGATGAGTTTTTACATTCTGTTGGAATTGTGCCTTCTGGTAGAAATAAATAACTAGCTCAGTCTATTCTAATCTGTCCTATTCTCTTAGCTGTGCAGAAACAATGAGAGTGTCTTATGGTAATATCAATTATGAACATCCCGAGAAGGGGTGCTGTAAAGAGAGAACTGCACTGTTAGCACATAGTTCCTTCTGTAAGTGTTTTTTTTTTTTTCTCTAATCTAACCATGCCCCTTTCTGTTATAAGAGCACATCTTCTAAAATCTTCCCGCAAATCAATGTCGATATCAGGGAAGGAACTCACATCAAAACAATTATTGAAATTGAGCTTCATACAGTCTGATCAGCAGTAAAAATCAGTATACACTGATGAGTATACACTGACACTATCCCAGCAGAAAGAATCAATCAGAAACATTGATCACCAAGTTTAATCTGTTGTCAGAGACAAATTAATCAGTATTACACATGACAGGACCTATACAAAATGACAACAAGGCTAACCTAAATTTATATTCAATTTAGATCATTAGTGCAATTATTTCAACCCTATTGGAAAAGATATATTCAATGGGAAAAATTCTAAGAAGGTAGAGGCTTATGGACAGTAAGCATATTCAATATTCCCAAAGTACTGATCATAGTACCACCTGGGTGATAGCGTGAGTACTTGTGTGGTTTTGAAGGGGAGAGGTGAGTATAAGAAATGTTTCTGTGTTCACTACAAAAATAAAACCTAGGCTCAGATGAGGCACCTGGCAAGATCAGTTAGAGGAACATGTGACTCTTGATCTCAAGGCTGTAAGTTTGAGCCTCACGCTGGGTGTAGAGATTACTTAAAAAAAAAAAAAAAAGAAAAAGAAAGAAAGAAAGAAAAAGAAAAAAGAAAAACTTGGGTTCAGCAAGGTTAATCACCTTAACCAAAGACAAAACCCACTGGTGGCAGAAGTGGGTCTAAAACTCCCACATTCTGAATCCCAATCCAGTATATCTGCACCACATTTAAAATGGCAAAAATAGGAAATACAAGACAGAGCAACTAAAACAGTCATTTTGTGAAATAAACAGAAAACCTACATACCTCAAGGATTTTCAAAACCTGAAATCCTTGTATCTGGACACTATGCAACACAGCTCTTTAAGGACTTAAAAATAATAGCTCTTCAAGCAATAATAAGGAACCCCAAAGTTCCAATGCAAGGTCCTCCTACCCAGAAACTCAGAGAACACTATTGAAAAGTTTTGTTTTGTTTTGTTTTAATCTAATCTGGATGATGTTGTGACCTAATTAGACGGTTCATTTAATTTCAATTCTATGGCCTTTCCATTTTTTTTAAATTTTGAAATGATATAAAATAGGACTGTTTCATTTCAGTTTAATCCAGATAAGACAATCTTGAAATGGGGGTGCCCGCCCCCTGAGAATTCAGCTCATAGATTCCAAAGTCAGGTGTGCTCTGGCTTTCATGATTTTTCACCCAAGCACTACATATCCCTTCATTCACTGTGCACACCTTACTTGTACATGATTCAAAACTGATTGATATGCATGCACAAATAAAACATAAAATGTCCCCAATCATCATGAAGCTTCTAGTCTCACAGGGCAGATTAACAACTAGCACCGAACAAAACACACACACACACACACACACAGCCCCCGAGTGCTGTGTAAGTAAACAACACGATAACCTAGCCTCCTGAAAAGGAGGCATGATATCTACATTTAGAGAAAAAAAGGAAGAAAGTAGAAATAAGTACGAACTACACTGATTTTTTAAACTTTTGATTCTGTCAGAAGAGGGAGAAAGGAGCCGTGACTGTGAATCAGAGACATGGTCAAGTTGCAATTAAACATACAAGAAGCTCAGAAAGGCCTCCTAAAGGTCACACTTAGAATTCAAACTTAGGCCCCTGAGATTCCAGAGCACATTCCTTTACCTTGAAGTGAGTGAGCCCTTTATGACAGCCTGACACACTGAAGGTGAAGGGTGCTACTTTTGGGAAACAAACCATGTAGACTATCTCTGACTTCACTGTCCACGGCCACCCCATAGAGACTGATCGAATAAATGGTCAATTTCAACCTCCAAGACTTTTCTTTTCTTTTTCTTTTTTTTTTTTTTGCTTAATTGTCAGATGGACGCATGAGTGAAAAGGAGAGGAAAACACTAACAGGGGTGTCAAGATACCAGAATCCTCATCTCAGTTCTGTCTTAATAAATAATCTTCCTGATTTTGTGTCAATCATTTCATGTCTTAAGCAACATTCAGTGCTGTCTTAATATAAAGAAGCTTGACATCAGAAAACACTATAATTAGATGAATATGTTAGATGCAATGGGGTCTGTATTTGTACGTAAGAGTGTGTGTGTGTGTGTGTGTGTGTGCGCGCGTATTTTTTTTTTATTATTCTTTTGTTATATTTTTTTAGTTCTTTTCAGTGTAACAGTATTCATTGTGTTTTAAACAGACTTCTTTATGGAAAACAAAACAAAACAAAAAAAAACCTTTGGAAAAGTCAGTAAAAACATGGCCCTGAAGTTTCTATTAAATCACAACAGTCCTACATAGACATTTGGGTTGTTACAGCCTTTGAGATGACCGACCTTACTTTTCCTTTTGAAAGGAGTCCTACTTTAAGAAATATTTTGTTTTAGACTGTTAGCTAAAGAGAACAAACTGATGGTTACCAGAGGGGTGGGGATGGGGGGGGATGAAGGAAATAGGTGATGGGGATCAAGAGTGCACTTATGGGGGCACCTGGGTGGCTCAGTGGGTTAAGCCGCTGCCTTCGGCTCGGGTCATGATCCCACGGTCCTGGGATTGAGCCCCACATTGGGCTCTCTGCTCAGCGAGGAGCCTGCTTTCCTTCCTCTTTCTGTCTGCCTCTCTGTCTACTTGTAATCTCTGTCTGTCAAATAAATAAATAAAATCTTAAAAAAAAAAAGAGTGCACTTATCAATCTCACAAAACAAACTGGGCATTGCTGGGGAGGTTGGGAGGTAGGGATGGAGTGGCTGAGTTATGACATTCGGGAGGGTATGTGCTATGGTGAGTGCTCTGAAGTGTGTAAGCCTGAGGATTCACAGACCTGTACCCCTGGGGCAAATAATACATTATATGTTAATAAAAATAATTAAAAAAAAAAAAGACGGCACTTATCATAATGAGCACTGAGTAACATAGAGAATTGCTGAATCACTATATTGTACACCTGAAACTAATATAACACTGTAATGTTAAGTACATTGGAATTAAAATAAGAAAACTTAATTTAAAAAGAAAGAAATATTTTCCTTTAAAGATGCAAAAATGTTTTAATGTAACCAACTAGTGCCTTTCCCAAGGTCAGGTTGGAGAGTATAATTAGGAAAATAATTGAATCTAACTAAATATATCTTCTTCCAACTTATCAGATTTATACTCAACACCTATAATGTGCTGGGCATTATCTTTGCACTTAAAGCCCTTAAAAGCTGGGAAGACGAGGAAGAAGTTCAGCAACAGCTAAGGTATGATAAGTGTTAAAGATACCATGAAACATAGAAGAAGGCCCTCTCTCTGCTAGGGATGCTTCCTTCGACATCAGGCAATGTTGATGACAGCAATATTATTCCCAGCTAGCAGCTGCTGAGCTATTGCTATGGGCTAAACATAATGCTTTATATGCATTATTTATTTAAACATCACAGAGAAAGGGAAGTATAGAATAGTGGTTAAGATGTTACTGGGAATAATCCTGCCTGTATTCAAATCCATCACCACTGAAATCTTTAAAAGGCAAGTAAGTAGAGTCATGTACAAAAGGTAAGAAAGCACAAATTGCCGGCAAGTTTCTCTCCCACCTTCCCTCCCACAAAGATTTGGGAGCATCCAACCAACTCTGTGTGTTTATTTTTCAGGCTAGATCGCCCACATGAAGAGGGCCCTATGATTCCTGTGATCGTATCTGGAGATTGCCACACTGGCACAGGAGCCTTGAATTGGCCGCTGTCGAGGTGATTTTTGTGGTGAGAAGGAAACTCTTAGGTGGGCAAGCAGATTTGTGGAGAGGACCACTGATAAAACTTTCATACAAAATTTGTATCTGAAAATATTTTCATTTATCCTAATACCAGTATATAAAGTAATACATTTATATATTAATAATCACAATGTATTGTCTTTCCAGAAGTGTAATTAAAACATGAGACGTGAGCAGTCTTGGACATAAAGACCAGCCGCTTTCTACAGGGCTCTAACTCCCATAGACCATGTTGGATCCTCTCCCTACCCCAGGTCTCTCTTCCTCTCCCACCAATCCTGCAGCCCATTCCCAATGTGGGACCAACTCTTTAATCTTTGAGGTATCCCCAGTGAAGACTGAAGGGTTATTAGACCCCAGTTCTTTGGCTGTTTCCTTCTCAACACTTTCATATTTTTTTAAAGCAAATAATGTTATGTTTATTTACTAATTGATAAAAGCTTAGTACTTTACACTTTTTTTATATCTATTTTTTAAATTAATTAATTTATTTTCAGAAAAACAGTATTCATTATTTTTGTACCCACCCAGTGCTCCATGCAATCCTCTATAATAACCGCCACCTGGTACCCCAACCTCCCACCCCCCCGCCACTTCAAACGCCTCAGATTGTTTTTCAGAGTCCATAGTCTCATGATTCACCTCCTCTTCCAATTTCCCCCAACTCCCTTCTCCTCTCTAACACCCCTTGTCCTCCATGATATTTGTTATGCTCCACAAATAAGTGAAACCATATGATAGTTGAGTCTCTCTGTTTGACTTATTTCACTCAGCATGATCTCTTTCAGTCCAGTCCATGTTGCTACAAAAGTTGGGTATTCATCCTTTCTGATGGAGGCATAATACTCCATAGTGTATATGGACCACATCTTCCTTATCCATTCATCCATTGAAGAGCATCTTGGTTCTTTCCATAGTTTGGCGGCCGTGGCCATTGCTGCTATAAACATTGGGGTACAGATGGCCCTTCTTTTAACGACATCTGTATCTTTGGGGTAAATACCCAGAAGTGCAATTGCAGGGTCATAGGGAAGTTCTATATTTTTTATCTCTAATGTATGATAAAGAATTTTCTCCGTCTATGGTTCATTCCCTACCATGAAAACATTTTAGCAATTTTTTTTTCATGGTCCTCAAAAAAAAACACTTTAAGTTTCTAAATTAAGACTTCCTTCTTTGGTTTAAAATAATATGTGGTTTACAAAGTATTTCATCTTTCTTTAAAAAAAAAAAAAATGACTACCTAAGCCTCAAGTTCCTCCCTATTAGATGAGAATGGTAACATTACTCGAGAAAGGTAATTACATGAGAATGGTAACAAACCTGGCAACGTGAGGAAAGTGTCCACAGTGATATTTTGGGAATAGCAAGTGCTCAATAAATGTTAACTATTATTATTATAATAACCCAGGAGGCAGACATTTGAGATTTTTAAAATGAGGAAAATGAGTCTTGGTGAGGTTTAAGTAACTTGCCCAAGGCCATAAAATGGACTGACACCTGAGTTTTAACACTGAACTAATTGAAATGAGCCATGGTGGTATTTCAGTAATTTTAAATTTTATAAAATGTTGAGGAGAAATGAGGCTCAGGGCAATAAGATACCATCTATGTTTATATCCAGCATTATTTTCTGTTTTCTATTAATATTATTTCTAGTATGCTATATGTATGATTTTATATTATATTCTGTTTTATGCATAGCATCATGTAGTTTATTATTTATAACTTTATATTACATTGTTATATTTATGATATACTCAGTATGAAATGATGAAATTTTATGGTCAATTAATAGCTTTCTGCTCTTTTTATAAATGATCAGATTTCACCTTCATGAGTTAGGGGAAAATGGAACTAGGAACTCATTCTTTACTTCTTTCACTCAAAAAATGTGCATTAATCATCACTAGACAATGATATGGAGGCAAAGGAGACTCACAATTGAGAAAAACATGAATATAAAAGGTCCCTGGCTTCTAGGAGATGGTTTTCTTGTGGGGAAAAAAACATAGAAACAGTTCATGACAACCCAATAAAATTGCTGCCAATGTAAATATGTAGGGTCCTGCAAAGAAGCCCGCAGCTAGCTAAAGAAGCATGGGGGGCTGGTCCAGGGAAGGTTTCTAGACTATCACTCACTGGTTTATTGAGCCCATGGTTACAGAGTTCTAATTATAAGCCTCATCCTAGTTAAGGTCCTGGAGACACATACGGTGAACAAAACATAGTCCCTGCCTTTAGTTCGGCAAATCACAGTCCTAATGAACCCCTAGAAAAGAGCTCTTTAGCTACTACTTTAGTAAAGATACTAGAAGAACTGAAAATGTTTGCCTTGTCTCACTCTCTTCCTTTCACATTTAATTTAATCAAAACTAGTCTCCATCGAACTTTAGTAGAGCAAGCAGCAGAACAACCTGGGAAAATTTATCTGTTAATTGGGTTGATTTAGGCCATGTTTTCCAGCACAGTATAAACATAAGTCGAAATGCTCCCTAATTAGGAAGAGTGCGAAACCCGCAGAGAATACCAAGTTCTCCTTCAAGTCCTGGGGGGACCCAGCCTTCCGGATGCTCCTCAGAACGCCTCACATCAGTAATTCAGCATCACACATGATGAAGCACTCAAGCTCACTCTGGGTGCAGCCAATTTGTAGATGTTATTTTCTCTGCATTTTTCTGTTTATATCTTTAATTAGAATTCTGAAAGTTTTATCACATACCTTGATTTAGCCCACTTTGTACATGATTCCAAAATTCTTCACCTTTCTAGCTAAATAAATAAGATCATGGAAGAACCATGAAAACCATGATTTTCTAACTGCCCAAAAATTCCCCACAAGGAATTTACAAGGGGACAAGTAAACCAGGATATTGTTACTTAGGTGAGAGTAACTAGCAGCAAGCTTCATAACATAAAATTCCAAGCCCTCCCTTAGAGAACATCCTTGCTAACACAGCTTTTCCTTGTTCCATTAGGAAAGGGAAAACAAACAAACAAACAAAAAACCACTTTTCTTTCAAGAGCAGTATTAAAATTGAACAGTTTTCTTCATGTTCTCCATATTGGAGAAAATTGAACCACTTTGGCCCCATGTTTCTTACAGTCTGAGTTTTGATTGCATAATTTGTAAAGCAATTCAGCAGCCTTCCCAACTTCATAGGTTATACGGAGGGTCCTGGTACCTAAGACAGCATTTGGAAAACTACAATAAAAAATATAAATCATAATGATGTCACTTGATATTTTAGGTCACTAGTATTCTGCTGTCTGTCACTTTCAAAGCAGTAAAGCATAATAAGAGGAATACTGGTTGGGTAACTATAAGGCTGAAGAGAGCTGAGTTTTAGTTTAGGTTTATCCCAAACTAGCAATCCACCTTAGTGCAAGTCCTACAATGTCTGCGAGTTCTGCTTTCCCTATTTATGAGAGGACCTGACTATCTTATTTCCAAGTCCCTTTTCATTGGTAATACTTTTTCAACGATCATTTGTTAATTCAATTAACATCTGCTGAGTATTTAACGGGCCCAACACAGTATCAATCACTGTGGACCAGGAGAGGAAAAGGTAAAAAAAAAAAAAAAAAAAAAAGTACGACATCAAATTCTGACCAAAGAGGCAAGACAGCACCGTTAAGCAACCTGGCCATCTTCTCATGGTGACATCTGAGAAAAGATATCAGGCTGGGGGGTCAGTCTGAAACCAAGATTAATCAGGAAGCGAACAGACTTGCAAGACAGAATTAGGTGTGCAGCCTTATGCAAGTCACCTTACCTCTCTGGACTTCAGTTCCCTCACCTATAAAATGAAGAGGGTAGGGTCATGTAATAATCTCCATGGTCCTCTCTATGATGTCGAAGGCAGTCACCGAATGCTATTCTTTCAATTCGTTGAATGCTACGCAGTGAGTGTTTTCATTACGGCAATGAAAGAACCAACTGGCCAGTTAGGAAAGTAAGTCTGGTGACCACACAGCCTGGGCTGCTCACGACAGTCCCCACGTAGGTCTGCTGTCCCTCAGTAATTATTAACAGCACATTCCCTCTCTCAGAGTCCCTCTCCAAAGTGTTCCAGTTTGAATGACCACCTACAATCCTTATCCTGGTAATCAGGCACATAGACACAGCTGATAGAGCAAGATCATAAAACAGCAGGAGTCAAGAAAGGGAAAGACACAGACATTCTAGGACCCCCAAAGTCGAAGAACTAACAACCAGCCTGCTTGATCAGCTAAGCCTTTATGGATGAGCTGAGATGGGATTTTAACCTAGAAGTCTAGATAGCAGAGGAGAGAGGATTTAGTACAACCCGTATAATGATGTTGAACATCAAACTGCTTCCCACGACATCTCTCACTTTAATTACAGAACAGTGGTTGGACCTCTTTGGCCCTCCGGGTCATATTTAACTCCACCGTCTCCAAATCTATACTGGCCTTCTTTTCTTCCACGTGTCTATGACCCCAATTACTTAAATGCTCTCAGTGTACAGGTCAAGAATGACAAACGTATCCCCTCTCCCCTGTAGATCTAGTAAATCCCTGCCTACCACATTTGAAGACTCCTGCTCTGGGCTCCACCCTTGGCACACCATCCTTTTTGCTTCACATTTTTTCTTTGGGAAATGTCTGTCATCTCTCATCTTTGCCAGAATTAACTTCCAAACTATATTTCAAGCAATTGTGTAGTGCTCTGATATCTCTTAGAAATCAAGCCCTTCTTTCCAAAATCTGGAGATTGCCACTTGGAATACCTATCCCTTGGACACTAAAGCCCAATTTCTCTAAAATGCCTATTACAATATTTGTTCTATCCTACTTATCACTCATTTATATGTTGATCTGCCCTGAGAGCTTGGCCTGTGTCTTAATGGATATTGGCTCATCAAGGCCTTGTTTCAGTCTGACAGTGCCCAATAAATACTGTTGAATCGACACGACTGTTGCTTTTTATTCCCATTCTAACATTTGCCCCCCTGCCAGCTCTTCTTATGTTTGTCTCTGAATATAGATGATAGATACCTCCAAGATTTCCAAGGTAATTTAAACTTGCCTTTATGCAATAGACAGACACTCACTCTACAGGAAGCTCAACAGAGAACCATCAGTTGTTCAATTTTCAGTATAAAGCCAACTCAGAACTAGGAGATTCACAGCTATTTCCCCCTTTCCCCTTTTTCTAGCACTGGAGCCCACCGAAGAGATTTTAGCTCCTAACTTTGCCTTTCTCTGTCTTCTCTTCTGCCAGTGACTGCAGGCTGACCTCTGTTTGCTTTTCTACCATCTGTTTTACAAAATCACTCGGCTTCTATTTTCATCTTTGCTTTCCCGCATCTCAACCTCTGAAGCCGTGACCTTTCAAGCAAATGTAGCAATGGTATCAGTGCATCCTCTGATTGAAAAATCAAAACCGAGCCATACATGGTATAATTATTCTGTGTGCGCAGCAGTGGTGTCTGCACTTGCGGAAGACAGATAATTGGATTTCAGATTACTGATAAAAATATGCACATTCCACCTGAGCCCCAGCAGTTTTGTTTTTCTCCCCCCTGGGATCCCAGAGAAACTTGAAACTTCAATTCTTCTGCAGGCTCTCATCCCTACACACTTGGCTTCTAAGTCTGGCTTGTTCTATCTCCAGAAGGTCATCAGCACACCTCTTCGTTCTTTCTCCAGAACTCTTCGCACCAGTCCAGTACTGACCACCATGAGGGTTCATCTGGCCACACGGTCCTTAACTCCTGCCTACAGTCTTGCCCTCCTCCCCTCCATCTTCCATGCAAACACTGAGCTGCCGTAACACCAGTTACAGTCAAACACGGTCAGTGAGTTTCCCTTCAAACACGGTCAGTGAGTTTCCTTAGCCGCCATCATTTCTCTTAAAATTTACGTTACTCACATTAGAAAACCAGAAAATTTTCTATAAAAATGCAGACCCTTAGTTCACAAATTGGGCAATACTTTGTCCAAATTGGGCAAAAATAAGCCCTAGTTCCCACATGAGCACAATTCACTGGAGGTGAAGAGCAGTTCTCCATTAAGACCGGACTAGCCGCTGTCCCATTTGCTAGAGTGTTCCTCACTCACATTTGGTTTGATGTCACCTGAGGGGGGGGAACATTTATCAACCCCCGATATATTACCAGAGATGCTGCACCCATTTACACAGCCCAGCTGGTTCCTGGGGACAGCAGTCATTGACACTCATGTGCTAGGACCCTCAGCAGATACAGATACAGCCAAATAATAATAAGGAAACACTTTGAGCAACACTTGAGAGGTAATCCCCTTACATTTATTTGGGGGGTTCCCACAGAGGACCTGAAGTTATGGGTGGCTGTCTTTACAGACATTCTCGTTAACATCTTACGTTTTATCATAGTATCACATCTATAATTGGATATGTGGAGTATATAGAGAGAAGAAGAAAAATGGTAGGGGAATAAAGTTTAATTTCTTGATAACTCTAAGAAGCACTTTCCTTGTCATTTTCTGGATGGATTACTAGCACAAGGAGAAAAAAAATGAAAGTATCTCAGATCTCTCTAAAATGGAATTTAACTTAAAACTCTAGTAGCCCAGTTCTGCTTCATTTTATCCCCTAACTCTCCATAGAATTTAAGTAGAAATTATGGTTATGCAATGAAGGACTCAATGTATAATATTAAAATGAAAATTAATTTGAGAAGCATATTGGCATTTCTAGTTTATAATAAAATGACATTAAAGTTAAGAGAGAAATTAACTTGCTGTCACTACTGACTGCATGTATTTTTGCTTTATCATTCTTCTTAAACAATTTTTAATACAGCTTCAATTTTTCCTCATAAATCAGAATCAAATATTTGTTTCTTCCTCTGTTATTGTTTATAATATTCTATTGACGATAAGTTTTAAGACAACATATCTGCCTAAAGTTACTGTAGCTGACAACTGGAGTCAGAATATTGTAAACCACATGCTCATAAGCATTGGTTACTAGGATTTCAACTAAAAAATACTGGGAATTCAGAAAAACAAGATTTTTTTGTATTAAAAAGGTAGAGGAGTTGAGGAATAACATAGGATTATCCAGCTTTTTGGACACAACCCATAAGCAACATCAGACATAAGAAAGGTTCTGGAAATCATTGTTCTTAGAAAAGGGAAACTTTTTAGACATAGAATAGAAGACTCAAAAAGAGTATGTGTGAGTAAGAAGCTCTAGGCAAACATAAATAAGTCAATATACCACTATCGAAATAACATCCCCATATACATTTAGCAAAGGACAGGAAATTTCATGATTTTTTTGTGCAGAATAATCAAAGAGAGACATTTGCGTCCCCTTTATCACTGGCCTGTGTTTCCTCTGAGGATGATTTTCCCTCATTTAACTGCCCTTTAATGTGCTGTTTACCTACCTACTTATAATAATGTTTTATTTACCTAAAGAATCATATCAAGAGATTTATTTTCACAACTAGAGAGTTCAGCTCTCAATTTTTATCTCCAGGGAGTTGAAGAAATTGATTCAAAACTGTATTGCATCAAACATAATTTTTTTAAAAAATCACATATTTAAGTTCAAAGATAACTTTATCAAGAATTGAGAAGGGTTTAAAATGTTTCAAGTTGAAGATAACTGTATCTTTAAATAAGTTATGGAATGTTTTTCCTACTCTTTACTAAAAGAGCATAATTACCTTGTTTCTTCTTTAAGAGGAGTAAGGAACTTGAACAGGGAATTTGAATTCTATGAGGATCTCTCAACCACATTTAAGGCCACTAGCTACCATACACACTCTTGGATTTCTACTGATTATGAAAAAACAATCGGGTAAAACCATCTGTTCTTAAAGGAAGTTTGAACACCAGATCTCAAAGTGGATAGCCACATATACATCTGACATCACACACATTCCCTATATAGATAGATGCATTTGGACACAGACCTGGTTCTGGGACTTTGGTGTCACAATCCATAATCATTCCTGGATTTTTCTCTATCTTGGAACTGATTCATTTCTTTTCCATATGGAGAATTCTGTCTTCTTAAACCCTAAGCTGCTTCTTTCTCCCACCCAGTTAACTTCTACCTCATTCTACAGTTCTTGTTGTTACAAATGATAACGATGTTTTCCAGCCCTGAACAAGCCATTCAAGAATATCAAAATTAGGGCAGATGTTAGCTGCACTTAGTTATTCAAGGTTGAGTATTTTGTCATTATTCAATTATTCAAGTTCTACGTCCTAGAATTTAGCTTCTTGCCTCAATAGTTAGACATGCTCATTTTTGCTATGCTTTTCATATTTAAAACGTTACAAAGTAGAATTTATCTCCTTAAAGATCTTTTTCAGGTATAACTATATAATGGACTTTAACCTAATAAAATTCATTGGTTTTTAAGGATTATCAGGCTTTGATAAACTTATACAATCACTCAAATTAATCGGTCAAAATGAACCTTAAAGTCATCTTTAACCCATCTTATTATTTCATATCCAATCTATTAGCAAATTTCTTTGAATCAACCTTTGAAATATGCCCAGAATCTGCTTGTGCCACCTGCACTGTTACTACGTAGTCCAAAACCCCTGTCTTCTACCAGCACTCACCCAATGGCCCAGCTGTTCTTCCTTCTTCCACTCTTGACTGAAATACAATAGCCTAAGTGATCCTTAATAAACAGAAAAGGTCATGCCACCTTCCTGCTCAAAAATCCCCATCCCACTGTCACTTCTATCCTATCACATCTCTTCCTACTCAGAAGAAAATCCCATCTTAACCATGGCATGCCTGCCCGGGCTCCCAGTTTAGCTCTTTTTCATCCTCTCTTTCCCCTACCCACATCTACCCTCACTGAGCATCTTGCTCTCTCTTGACCAGACCATCCACAATCCCTCTGAGCTCAGTTCATTTGTTTGCTCTACTGTGAAATCTCCCAGATACTGGCATGGATTGCACTCTCGTGCCATTTGGGTCCAGAGGTCACCTCATCCGTAAGTCCTTCCTAGCCACGGAATCCAAATTAGCATCTCCATTGTCACCTTCCATTAATTCACACTGATTTTGTTTCTTAGAGTTTTGAGCGTAAAACAATTAGCATGCCTAGTGTCCACTGACAGGGACAGGACAGAATGGAGACTGTAGCCAAGACCTCATGAATTCATTCAAAAAATATTACTGTTCCTTTGTGCCAGACATAGTCCTAGATGCTGATATAATTAATGACAAAATAAATAAAAACAGCTGGCCTAAAGGACCTTAAATTCTAATCAAGAGAAACAGATAAGAATAAACAAGTGACATATAGTTAAATTATGGCAACTGTTATGGAGACAAAAAAGCAGGGAAGGGGACCAGGGACTATTGATGGCATAAGGCAGAACTGAGGGTTTCTGGCTCTCTGCAGAACAGGCAGGAAAGCTTGGGTGAGAAGGTGACATGTGAGTAAGGGCTGGATTTGCCTTGATCACTTGTGATTGTCTACGGCCATACCACCCTGAACGCGCCCGATCTCGTCTGATCTCGGAAGCTAAGCAGGGTCGGGCCTGGTTAGTACTTGGATGGGAGATCACTTGTGATTCCCACTCTGATGGCAGCTGTTGAATAAATATTTGTTGAATAAATGAATAAAGAAAATGAAGGCAGAATTTCCAAACACACATCCTAAGTGGCTTTCTTCCTCTTTGGTACTGCCAATGCCATTACGACCACACGACCAGCATCAACAACAATCAGAGCAAAAAACAGTGTCTGTATTACTGTTTTGCCAGAACCACCACAAAACATTATTTGATAAAGAAAAGTTACCATGCTTTAGCAAAAGCAACACAAGTCAATGTCACATAATTCCTAAGAGGCTTTTAGTTCGTATGCTATCCATACATAAGGCATATGAAGCTCACATATTAAATCCTTTTAGTTTCAGAAATGGTTTATCCCATAACCTGATGGGAAAACTATTTTAAATATTCCTGGATGTAGTAGATAGTAACAGCATTACACCTCCTCTCTGTGGGAGTAGGCGCATGACATACACCTGAACAAGCAAATATGTACCATCCCCTCTCTGAGTGTCCGAAAGAGGTGTCCTTACTACCCAAGGAAGAATAATCAGTGCCCCATCATTATTTTTGATAGATAGATGGAGAGTGTCACTTTTCCTTCCTTAGCAAGGAAGAAAGCAATGATAAAACTAAAAGCACTAAAATCCATCTCACCCAGCATGTAGACAGAACAACACTAGTCCCTAAGCACCAGCAGCATGCACAGATGACAGTAAGGAAAAGGAAGGGAGAGAAGAATCAGGCCAGGAGGAAAATAAAAAGGATCTTCATGGCTGAGCTCTTAGGTC
Source organism: Mustela nivalis (assembly GCF_964662115.1). Lineage (NCBI taxonomy): Eukaryota > Metazoa > Chordata > Mammalia > Carnivora > Mustelidae > Mustela > Mustela nivalis. The sequence continues at coordinate 50,492,495 of NC_139023.1, read as the reverse complement.
CAACCATGCCTGAAGCTATACCCATATTTCTACTTGCTCTTTTCAGTTTCAGAAGGTGAAATGGGTCCCTGGGATTTGTGCCTAATGGGGGGCATATGAACACATTTACAAAAGTACTTAGTTATCACAGGTGTCTCAGTTTCACTTAATGCAAATATTAAAAAAAAAAAGACTACAATTCTCTTGTGTTTTAAATGTAAAGGCAGTCTTTGATTTTGCTATAGTATATGCAATGTAGTATATCATTTTTCCCACAGTTAGAAATGCAAGAAACCTAAAAAAAAAAAAAATGCAAGAAAGCTATGAAACTGACTAATAGTGACTTTATTACATAATTCACATCAGATGACTATTTACATCCTGCCAATGACTCCCACTATTGGTTTATAATAATCCGGATCTGGGTGATAGTCTTCAGCATACCTCTCACTATGAGGTATGACTAAGCTGTTTGAATTCCATTTATGCAGTTTCTTAACTTCCATGCTTAATACTGGAATCTACCCCACACCAAACCAAAACATTCTCATCTATTTGTAAGCAAGACACACACAATATGTAATAAAAAATTATTTAATTTATTATCAAGAATATTCAACACAATTATGCCATTTTATTTCTGGCCCCTAGGGATGCAAACATGATTTTCCGTAATAACTATGTTTTCTAGAGTGAACTTATTTTTGCATTTGTGCTTTAAGAGAGACTCCCGCAAACATGATAATGCCCCAAATGAACACACAATGAGAAAACATCCATTTATGTGTCTTGTATCAACACTGGAAGACTGGAAATCCCAGGATTCCCCCAGTTACTAGACATCTATCACACATGCTCATGGTTGGGTTGCCGGAAAATAGAAGTATTAGAAACAGAGATATGTTTCTCAATAGACAAGCCAGGAGGCATGTTTATTTCCCACTCCTGTATATCAATTTATCCACGCATCTGATGTTGGCTCAAGGATGTCATGGCTAGACTTCAGATGCATCAAAAAATAAGGAGATCCTAAAATCCTTCAGGCTGAGCAACAAGTCCTCAGAGCAAAGATCCAAAGTCCTAAGAAGATAAACTCACTAAAGCAAATTTAATTACTTTCCAGTGAGAGAACCCCAAGGAAGGGCTAGTAGACATAAATTCAGAAAGTCACCTCTCTCCTAGATGTTCGGCCAGTAACTGAGCTGCTCAGTTTAGCTCATCCCGGTGATTTATTGGACTTTCACAAAGTGTGAAAGAAAGAAACAAACTGAATGACTGAAAAAAAAGTTAAAAAAAAAAAAAAAAAAAAACAGTGCTTAGTGATAGGACCACATGTCTTACCCAAGGAGCTATAAGTAGAAATTGATTCTGTGAGTGTCTGTGTGTGTGTGTGTGTGTGTGTGTTTTCCTGGAATCTCCTATTTCAACAATTTAAGTCCTACAGAAAAGAAGCACTCATTCATGAGAAGTGAGAAAAAAAATCCTAAATAACTAACGAGTTTCTTTTCAGATGATGATTCATCTGTGTGACTTCTGAAAGGTAGATCCTCACAGGAAATAATGGGTGATTCAGTCATTTCCTAACCTATTGAAGCTCTATCACTCACTATTCATGATTATTTCCACCATCAGCAAAAACCAAGGAAGGAAGGGAGGGAGGGTGAGAAGACGGGAGAAGGAAAGGGAAAAGAAAAGGCTCAAGGGAAAAAAGATCAACCTCAAACTCTCAACTCGAAGTACTGATTTCCAAATTTCATGTCAACACGTGCCAAATAACATTATTTTAAAATGACTAGAAAGAAAGGTTTTAATCACACACTCACCAAAACACAAGACCGTCTATCCAGAAAGTGACTTTTACAAACGTAATAAAAATTAAATCTCAACACAGAAACAAATGCCACAAAACTGGAAGAATAGTTTGTGAAATGACTACCACAGCTGTGTTGTGGTTTTAAATAAAGCTTGCAGAGTTATATTCCTGAGGCTTGGTAATTGAAATAATTTGCTTTTCTACATGTATAAATACATAGTGTTAATCAGCAGCTTAAATTGAAATTGGTACAAATATCATGAACTGAGACTGTTTGCAAATCATCTCTGGATTCAGGCAATTCGCAGCAAGTCTTCTCCATTAGCACCACTAATTGAAATTTGTTATGTAAAATTACTTTCTCTCTCATTCCCTGAGGGGGACGAGGGTCAAACCAGATGCTGTGTGTTTATTCAGGGGAAGAAGCAGGAAGCGGTTCCATTCCCACAATGGATAAGATTGTGGTCCTTTGCTATAAGTCAGTGGAGAGCTGCTGCTCCCACCTGAAGCAAGAAGCCCCCAGATGGAGGCATTCTGGCCACGGGAAGCCAAAGGTGCTAATGTCATCTGATTTAGGAGTTCACAACCAAAGAGTAAGGATGTGTAATATATACCTGTATAATACCTAAACAGAGGCCGAGAGAAATAGAAAAGGAAGCCGCTTTGATCCACGGGCAACAGTCACAACAAATGTGCATTGTCCAGAAATACAAGTCAAACTGTATTCGTGTTTCAGAAAGAGCAAATCCTTCCAATTGAATTCTCCCTCTATCTGTAGCTAAGCCCGGGATCCTTTATTACATGGCTTTCAGATTTAGCATAGTGCTAACTTGCAGAAGAATTATGTAAGTATGTGTCTTTCTTCCTCTCTTGATTATGCTAGAAACTGTAAATCACAGTCTGCCATGATATATTGAGAACAACAGAGATATAATAAATGGTTGAATTAAACATAATGACTTTAGTGCCACAAATTGGGGAAACAGATCGTTTAAACAATCCACCCAATAGGAAAGTAGGAATGGGTCTCATCTTTCACAGAGAATGTTCCACCAACAATGAGGTATAGGAGAGAGCTGGCATACCTTCAATCTCAAAATCTTGATATAAATCACTACAATCCGTTCCTTTGCAAATCCCCTACCACTATGTTCTTCGTCTCTGGAATCCAAAATGTGCACATTGGTGTTAAGGCAGCTTCTGCATCAGACTGACATTATTCTCCCAGTTGTCCTCATCGAACCATGCCATAGGCATGGTCAAGGCTGGTCACTCCCAGGGAATTGAGGCTACTGCAGCTGTGTTTGCTCAAGACAGAAAAAACAGAGGTGTTGGCGAGATCCTTAGCACAAGCCACCACCAGGCCCCAAACTCCCACATTGAAAACTGGTTCTTACCAAATCAACTCGAAGAAGTAAAGATCCCCTCAATAGCAGAAACCATAGTTCTAAGAATCACTATGGTTTGATGACACTGTCACTCCGAAATGAATCTTCTTCCCCAGATCAATGTTCTTAACTTCATAGCGCCATGTTTTCCTCACAGTGAGGGAAGAAAGGCATTTGTACGTTTTCATGGTGATGGTACTCATTTTCCAGTGTTCCACTGGTTTTGAAGAATCCTGTCTGGCCATTCTCTCTAATAAGTACATCTGCCTATACGTTTGCCTTACCTTAGTGTTTTGTTTGTTTGTTTGTTTGCTTTAAGAGTTTTTATTTGTATGAGAGAGAGAGAAGGAGGCAGGGAGCGGCAGAGAGAAAAACATCAGCAGACTCTGTGCTCAGCACAGAGGCAGACACAGGGCTCAATCTCACAATCCTGAAATCATGACCTCGGCAGAAAGCAAGAGTTGGATGCTTAACCGACTGAGCCACCCAGGTGTCCCGCGTTACCTTAGTTTTTAAATCATCTTTCATTCTTCCTAAAAGTATGAGAATCCTGTATCTAGCCAGAAAATGTTTTCCTACCTTGAAGTCTTGGATTGTTTGGGGGATAACCAGAGGGCAAGGGAGAATGAGCCTTTCTGGCCTCTGAATTCCTGTGGATAACTACCATGTGTCTCCCCTAACTTAAGTTCCCAAAGGCTGATACGTGAACACTTTCGTTCCTAACTGCGGTCTAACAAAGCAGCAAAGGTCAGTACACAAATGAAGTGAGACTCAAAACTGTACCATTTCCATTAACCCAAATTCATCTTATCAATAGGCTGGATAGGCTTCGAGTAAAATCTGATCCCCTGTGTTGAGGTCCTAACTCTGCTACTGGCCACTTCTGGGACATCTCGATCAAAAGAACTCACTTGTACACCCCCTTGGTTTCTTTAGCAGCAAAACAGAAATAAGAACTGTAGCATCCTCCTAGGATGTAGAGACCATTAGAGATGGTCAATGCTAGGGTACTTGGAACAGCATCTGGCTCATGGCCATCCGGTAAGTACTAATCATTATTCCTGAATTTAGTTCTGTTTTCTCAAGAAAACACAAATGTGCTGAGATCTTTCAAAGAATTGGCTGCTGACTGGGGGATAAGAAGAATCCATCTTGAAACACATTCCACAGAACTGAGTTTGGAAAAAGTCTGCAGAAGCAGAGCAGTATAGAGCGTGAGATGCTCTCACGTCCCGCCCCCGGAGCACAGCACCATGAAGAAAAATGATCAAAGCCAATGGGAACCGATCTTCCTTTGCCCATATATTTATACAACAGGTTGACAGCAAAAGGTGTTTATAAAACATGTTGACAGCAAAAGGAGTATTTGTTAAAATGTTCTAACAGGGAGAACAAGCAGGAGTTCCAAAAAGTATCTGAAAAGAAGCAACTCTTTGCTTCCTAAAGCCCTGAAAACCCTGTAAAATAAATGCCCTCATATATTCCACTCTTCTGGGGCCATGGTTCTCTTTAATATCCAAGCAACAGGACTCCAGTCTCTGTTTGCTTGGGTTGCTTGGGGAAGTCCAGCATTGCTGCTGTTATTTCTGAGTCCTGCTGCGTGAGGTAGCCTACATTTTCTTGTTACTTCTAACCCCATTTCATCTCCCAGCTAGATCCTCAGTGACCCTGCCCTCCATCCTCCCTTCCTGGGGAAGCACAGCCAGCCAGGGTGGAGAGCCCTTCCATTCTCCACAGTGCACCGGACGCCAGCCATCTCTGGGAGCTGGAGAGGACCCTGGGGGGGCGGGAAGGGAAGGGAAGGGGCGGGGGCAGAATCTAAAACGGACCAAAAAAAAAAAAAAAAATCTAAATTATGTTCTCTGACACATTCTGTTCTCCCTGGGTTTTTTGTTTTGTTTTGTTTTGTTTTCTGTTTTTTGGATGTTTTGTTTTGTTTTGTTTTGTTTTTCCTCTCTCTCTGACTGCCCATTCCCTTCAGTAAACCTCAGCCTTCTGCTGCCTTGGGCCATCATCCTTCTGATGACCGCCCCCCCCCCCTTATTTCCTTCCAAATTCCAAAGGCCCAGACTTTCCTCAAACTGCCAGAGGTCAGTCTAAATTAACTGTCACTTTATTATGCAGAATAATCCAGCTCTTGCCCTCTCATCCTCTCCCTTTGGGAGCTTACCTTTTGGGGTTTACCTTTGTATAATCCAGGGTCCTTAAGGTTTTCCACAAATAACAGTTCTTTCCATGAACAAGTTATATTTTTCTTGTAGGGTGGGAAATACAGACTCAATGCCTACAGGACTATTTGGATCTCTCTATAGATACATAGATATAGACAGACAGAGACACACAGAAAGAGATATACAACACACACACACACACACACACTACACATTCACACACATGATACCTAGTTTAAGACAACAGGACTATGGCAGACAGAACAAGCCATTCTAAAAGTTGTTAAAAGATAAACTGAAGAATATTAAACATTCTAAGAGTTTAAGCCGAACTAGATTAGAATCAGGCACTGCCAACCCCTCAGTGGTTAGGAACACCCAGTGACAGGGCCTGGGAGAGATGTTCACTGAGAAAAGGCAGAAGCAAAGCAAAAACATTATTAACTGGCTAGAGTTTAAAACCTAGTTGGCTGTCCTCAGGTTTTGACTTTGTAACCTTGAGGCATTCATCAGCTTAGACTTGGGTTTGCTTACACAAGATCCAGCTCAGTCTAATGGTCTTATTTAATTAATTCAACCAGGTATTTAAATTAAAAAGATAAAACGCTCTAGATACACTGTCATCATAAATATGTGGACTTTTTAGTCGGCCAGATCTGGCTCCACATCCTAGGCCGACCAGGTACCTGCTCTATGTCCTTAGACAAGTCAAGATCCTAGAAACCTTTCCGGAACTCATTCCTTACCTGTAAGAGAGGTAACCACATTTGAAGTTCATTGGCAGGATTAAACGAGACGAAAAGTAATTAGTACGCTGTGCGGATCAGAGTAAGCATTAGTAAATAAATAAATAAATAAATAAAAATGAATAAAATAGCTAATCAAATTTAAAAAGAAATAAAATAGTCAGAAGGGGGTGACAAATAACAAAACATATGGGGAAGGAGAAAAAGCAATGAAAACGGGGATGCCTTTCTTCTTAGCTGCAACCCCCTCTACTGGGAATCCCTCCGGCTCCCAGAGAAGAAGGGCAGCCAGCAGAGCCCAGCAGATACTGAGGAAGGAAGGGTTGATATTTGGTTAATACCCATACAGTTGTACCAGAGAGTAAAGTATTTCTGAACTGCGTTGTAGCCACTGTCTTAGACACCAAGAACAAAATCCCGTCTAACCCACCTACTTTATTCTTTCCCTTGACCTTCCCATGTTTTGGTAAGTAAAGTTGAATGCCCCGCATTCCTGCTCAGGGTTTCTGAGCCCCTATTCCAACTCCACGGGCCAGTATCCGCTCTACTCCATTGCTGCCCATGCATGTTGTTAAATATTTTCATTACCTTCACTAAAGGCAGAAGTGACCCACGGGTTAAAAAGAATCAGCAGGAGAAGTACCAGGTGGCTTGGTCGGTTAAGTGTCTGACTCTTGATTTCGACTCAGGCTGTGATCTCAGGGGTCATGAGATGGAGCCCAGCCCTCAGTGGGGAGTCTGCCTGAAGATTCTCTCCCTCAGCCCCTCCTCCACGCACATGCTCGCTTTTTCTTTCTCAAGCAAATAAATTGTTAGAGAGAGAATCAGCAAGTGTTTACACCACTATAGGTATGACTCTATTCTGCCTTCTTTCTAGGTTAGTATAGAAGAAATAAAGAATTGTTAAAAATTGTTCTGAAGTTGTAAAGTTTCATCACTTCTACCTGAGGGACAAATGTATCAACTTTTTCTTTGAAGCCAGTAGAGAACACATCCATGTAACTGTCACAGACATAAATGAAACCTATTTCTTCATGTGTCAATTGTTTCTCAGATTCCACCTCGAAGCAGTCTGCCACGTCCAACTCAGTCATTTGTGATTTTAAATATGCTCCTTAACTTCCACGTGCATACACAGATTCATAGATGTCATTTGTGAAAGTCTCCAGAAATGTGAGGCATAGACTGGTCTCCACCATTTTATATGTGCATTTTCACCATCACTGTTCAAAATGTGATAAAAGTAGGAAGAAAAGAGAATCACATGTCATCCTCGAAAAGGCTAATTCCTATAACTGTTTAAACCCTTGAATAACTTATTCAACAAGGATTTTTGAAAGCCTTCTGGGTGGGAGGGAATACATACTTGAAGTGAACTTATCTATGACTACAAAGCCTTCCTCTCCAAGAAAAGTTGTATTAAACCTGAAAGACGTAATGGCCAACCAGGTGAGCTAAAAGTGTCACCGCCTCCCATCCATGTGTCACAAGGCTCATCAATGACATCGCTCTTCTCTGCTGAACCTGAGCGGGACTGAGAATCCCCAGAGAATGCTGCAAAGACACCATTATCATCAGTCCGTTAGAATTAAAGGCAGCTATGTCTTTGAGCTAGCTAAGGCATCTTTAATAACCAACACGGTACCTGCCATAAAACAGTCCCTGAGAAAATGTTTGGTGAATGAAGGATTACGGAATGCCTGCTGAACGTCTGATTATTCTGTTGCACAGAAATGGTTAGAGCAGACATTTGGGACAATCTCTCTGAACACACAAGCAGCCTTACCAACCACAACAAAATTATAAATAAGACCCAAAGGAATCCCTTGTTGAAAGCATCCCTGTCACAAAAAAAGAAGTCCTGAAATGAATTCTGTAAACAGATCAATAGGAAGTTTCAAATGAATCGGTCTTGTAGGAGTAATCAATGGCAGATGAGTGAGAGATGGAGCAGGCTCCAGGAGAACAGAGTGTTTATCTTTGAGCAGATTGCCCGGTCTTTTAGGGCGAGGGAGAAAAACAAGGCTGAACGCTGTTGTCAAGTTAGTTGTAACGTCCACCTCTCCATGCATTGGTTCTGTCTGTTCACACAAGGTAATTTGTTTACTAAGCTCTCTCTACATTTGCAAGGCAAAAATCCTGGGCTTTTGTGAAGCTATACCACAATCACCATGACTAAGGAATTCAGCCACAGAAGAAACAGCACCATTATTCAGCAGGGGCAGGGGGCGCCCCTTCCAACCATATAATTTGCTAGAATTGTTACAGCTGAATGGTTATGTCCCACTTAATTCAAATGTGCCCACGTGTGAGTCTAAAGCAGGGATTATTTATAGGAGCCAGCTTTCACTGTCAGAGAAGCTTCTTGTGACTACTCTAATCCTTATGGTGCTCTCCTTCTCTGAATTCCTAAATACTTCCTACAGTATTTCGCTGACTCATCTCTGTTGGACTGCTCTATCCAATCCCTATCCTTCTCTGCCCTGTTCCACTAGGCTGACCGTAGAGACCGCACCGCTTTACCTGGGTTCCTGAGCTTTCTGACTTCTGGTGGTTTTTGGTTGGGTGGAGACAGAGGTTAGGATCTAGGTTTCCTGGACTTCCTCCCACAGGGCAATAAGAGTAGTGCTGAGAGCAGTGCTTCTCTGGACAAGGCTGAAAGTCCCAGCAGGAGGCATTTCCCACTGTGGCAGCCAGAGCTCTCTAGCCCTTGCTCTCACTCTCACTCACTCTCTCTGCTGAGTCTAGAAACGGCTTTCTAGCCTCTGTTTCATAAGGCACATGGCTCTCCATGTGACCCCCTTTCAGTGAGGCAACCTTACCCACATATTTGCGAATGGTCCTTTCATTTAACTCTCCTCTGTTTTGTGCCAGGATTCTAGTTGATATACAAAAATATCACAACATTTAGCATTAGCTTTTACTGCCTTTTGGTATTTTCCAATGCATATATGCATTATAATATAGAAAGAGAAATTATATACATATAATTTCTAACTTAATTGTATTTCCCCAAGACAAGAACTATGTCATATCCTCTAAACAATGTAAGAGTTAAACTGAGTTCAGAATTTGCCATAATTCTTGAATTTTCATTGCTAGGAAGGGAACATATTTGAGCAGAGTTCTAACAACAAATAACAGTTAAAATTTGTTAAGCACTCATTATGCGACAGGCAATTTCCACATAACTCTTAATTCCCATAGCTACCTTGCAAGTCATATCATTCTTATTTGCAGGAAATGCAATTTAGACTGAGATGCATCTTTAAAAAGGTCACACAAGTAGGAAGCTGTAGAGCCAGCATGCAGACCCAGGGTCATTGGACACCTAAGTTCAGGCTCTTTACCAGGATTTGACATCAAGCCTCAAAAATGAAGTGGGATACTCCTTCTGTGATCAAAGACTCACTTTAAATAGAGCCGCCCTCTCATTAGGTACAGAGCCCCCGGAAAGCCGACAGTGATGCAGGAATTAATTCTGGAATTCCACTCAGGAAAAACAAATATACAAAAATCAGTGTTCCTGAGCATTATTATTTTGTCTTCGTTTATCTTCTCATGTAGTGCTTTTCAACCTTAAAATCATCTCTGGTGATTCAGGCACATTGCATTTAGTGCTTTCGATTTGTATGTTGTATTAAACATTCTATATCCTGATAAGAGTGAATATTATTTGCACAGTGTCTAGTGTATTATAGGCCCTTAATTAATAGTTTAATCCATTAAATTGCTATAGAGCTTTTTTGTCATAGAAAATCAAAGCCTGCATTCAGCATTTGGAGAAAGAACATCTTATCATTCATGGCCAAATAAGAGTTTTGATGATTTGATGCTGAAAAGGGAAACATGGCAAATTTTCAGATGAGTGTAATTGCACGCTGGTAATTACACAGGTCTGATTTCATTATAGTAAATGCTAATTTAATGTCTGATTCACTTTTCTAACTGGCACTAAAAATGCTTTTACTTAACATGCAATATTAGATCATAGGATCCTGAAAGAAAATACAAGTCTGTTGACTTAGGGGCATTTCAGGATAAGCAAAGGACATGCAAATGATGGTTTACATAGAAAAATGGAGATTTTAGGGAAAAAAATTAAGTTCTTCATAGGTTTTGAACCATGGACCCCTTTTGCATTTTTATGAAACATATGGACTCCCTTCTCAGAATAGTAGTTTTAAATAAATAAAAGACAAGGCATTATAAAGGGAATTAATTATGTTGAGGAGAACTATCAAAACACTATAAGAATAATTTTGTGATACAGAAATACACTTCACTGTAAATATATTAACTGTCAGTATGTAGAAACATGTCCAGTAATTATGGGAACTGTTAATCAAATCTGCAAAAATGAACCACATAAGATTAAGATGATGATTGATGTATGATTCTATCAGTCATGGAGTTTCACACAATTTCTGTGGTCCATTGCTTTTACCCATAATGGAAGGACTTGCTAACTTACAATTAGCAGGATGTCATTTTTACTCCGATGGAGGTTTACTGAACCCCCGATTCTGTTGGTGGAGCCAGGTGAAGAAATCCTGTCTCGGCAGAACTTTTAAAGAGGAAATAGAATAACCAGAAATAGAGGAAGGAGGAAAAGACTTCCTTTCTCCAAAACCAAGCAGAGAGAAAGTAAGAACCGCTCAAGCGGAATTACTTTTACAGCCAAATATACCCTTGCTCCGCAGAATAAAATAAAATGCTATTTTTAAAAAATAAGTTAAAATAGATTTCAAGCAGACTGCCTCATGAAAGTCTTTGAAAAAGAAACACACTGGATTTTTAAGTGATTGACAGCATGGAGCCGCTTTTAATTTTTCTGATGTATATTTCATCACAAAAAGTGAGTGAAAGTTCAAAGGAAAAAAATGGTAGGACTACTCATTTATTTGATATTCATGATAAAAGCAAATACATTTTCTCTACTGGGAGCCTGAATCCGGATTATTAACATTCGTGCAGTCCCAAATTTGTAGTGATGTTACAGGCTGTGTGCAGATAAGCCCATCTGCTCCTGGCCAGTCAACCTAGAAAGGCACTATTCCATTGCTGGGTGCGTAGCAAAAGGATTAAAGGTCAGCAGAAACACATTGGCTGGGCTCAAAATCAGCAAGCTGGAAAGTAACTCCATTTAGACAAACACTAAGTTACAGTTCTAATTAAACTAACAAGGTGCTAAGATCTGTCCCATGGGGTCCTGCTAGAACAGATCAGAGGGGTCCATAACAGATGGGAATGTATAAGTTACTTCCTAACAGGAACTGATAGTTATGGTTTAAAAAAAAAAAAGTCCAAAATGGAGTGGCTTACGTTCAGCCCCACGTCACCAAAAAGACTTACTTCCAGTTTCAGCTCTGGAAGAAATGGAATCTCATGCCAGTCAGTCAGGAATCACTTGATCAACACTAGTCACTCCCTGCTCTCCTAAACAGAAGTGGCCTTGTGAAAACCAGCCTGCTTTTTGGCCTAGTGTAATGTCCTTGTTCCCACTCCCTTCTGCCTATAAAAGTCTTTCCTTTGGTACATCTCCTTGGAGCTCCTTTGTATCTGCTAGATTGGATGCTGCCCAATTTGAATCCATTTTTCTTCAAATAAACTCTTAAAAATATTAATATGCTAAAAAAATAAAAAATAATAAAAAATAATATTAATATCCTAACCCTAACCCTAACCCTAGGCCCACAGTGCTTTTTGTCTCAGGTTGATTCTCCTAATTTCCCCTCTTTTCCACTTCAAACTGAACTCAAGTTCAACTGTCAAACCAGAACTTTAGGGGTTCTTGACCTTACGTAAAGCATTTTTAATACAAATCCCCAATTCCTCTGGGTCCCCAGATGTTCTCTAGCTCTGGTTTTATTTCTTCCCCTTCTTTTAAAAGAGTAGCTCTTAGGCAGGAAATCTTAGCCCGGCAAAGAGATGTAAAGTCTACAAATGTATTTCCAAGTCACTCAGTCTCAGAGTAGACACTGAGGAATGTTCTGAGGTTACAGGCAAAGAGCTGGACCGCAGAACTGTTAGGATGAGGTGGGAGAGCATCGAGAACCTTCCTGAGAAAGTGAGGATAAGAGAGACTCTAAAATGGAGACACGAGGGCCACGGGAAGCTTGTGTCTTTGTCTGGAAGGTCACCAGGTTCCCTGCTCAAAGCTCTCTGGGTACAGAATAGTTTGTGCATGTTCTGCCTGTATTAATGGAGCTTGTACATTTCCCACCATTGGTGAGTATCTTTTCATCTACCATGGTCCCTCTTTTAAGAAGCATAGACCTTTCCCCTAGATTCAGATCTTTGTCTCTCCCCAAGATGACAATGAGCAATGTTTTCAACATTTTTATTTAATAAAAATTACTATTTTAAACCTTAGGTCTTTCCTTAAGCAATGTCTATATTTAAACCAATTATTTGGTTTTCTTTTCTTTCTGGACATCATAAACACAAACATGAGGACTCAATGATAGTAGAGTAAAATCTAGTCAGATAGGCTTCATGTTCCTCTTAAACCACCTGGACCTCGGTGCCCTCATTTCTACAAAAGGGATAAGAATCATCGTTAAAATGTAGTAAGGAGATCACAGAGAAGTTAGTCTAAAACTAGTTAATGGTTGCTTAAGAGGCAATTCCTGAACCCATGTTAGTCCAAAGTGATGCTTTCATGTATCAGTGATAAAATTGAAAGAAAAATATGAGGAGGTTTTCATAAGGCAAAATTTATCTGATTAGAATATTGTCTCTTATTCTCAGATTATGATGTACTGTCTACATTTTAGGATAGAGCTCTTTCTTTCACAAAACCATTATGATCACAGATGATAGATTTTTTTTCTCCTTAGCCCTGATGTATTTTGTATTGCAAAATGAAAATAGGAGCCAATGTCATGCTATGACTCACTTTCCACTTTTTTTTTTTTTTTTTTTTAATTGTGCAATCTCAGAAGTGCCTGACCAGCTCAGCTGGAAGAGCAGCAGCAAGTGACTCTTGATCTTGGGGTCATGAATTCAAGCCCCATGTTGGGTGTAGAGACAACTAAAAAATAAATAAACTTTTAAAAATTGCACATCTCCTTTGAGTGGAGAAGTCTGGAAAGTCCAGCTCTTAGCTGTGGGGTAGAATAGTATCTGAGCATAGCTGAACTCTTGAGTTTGCTTTGCAGCCCAGAGGAATCATGAGGAAACTAAGCAAGTGTTATACATTAGAAATGAAGGTCAGCCCTACTCCTGCCTGTCCCTCAACAGCCTCTCCCCGTCAGAGGGCATCAGCAGGTAAGCTGTCGTGCTCCAGCACCAGGAACGGATGTGACCAGTATGTCCTTTGCATCCGGATGAGCTTTGCTACAGAATAAAGTGTTCTCCCACACTCATGCTTTCTTGCCTGGCTTTCTTCAGCTCAACAGGTCAACTTCACTTTTTCCTTAATTTTTTTCCTGAACACTTAATTATTCCATGCCCATTTAAAAAGATTTGGAGAACACAGAAAAGTACAAATAAAGAAAACAGAAATTGTCTCTAACTCCACAATTCAATAACAATCAGTGTTACCATTTGACTCTTTTTTCCCTGCCTTTGGTAATTCATATATTCTTCCGGGGAGGCGTAACTTAGATCACACTCTAGCATAGCTGACTATTCTGTTTGTTTATTTTTTTTTTATGGGAATATGAAAAGAAACTTTTCATGCTATTAAGCATTCTCTGAAATCACTGTGTTAATGACCACAGAATGTTTCAGTGTATAATATTTTTCTGTTATTTAAAAACAGCCTAGGGGCACCTGGGTGGCTCAGAGGGTTAAGGCCTCTGCCTTCAGCTCAGGTCATGTTCCCAGGGTCCTGGGATCGAGCCCCTCATCAGGCTCTCTGCTCAGCAGGGAGCCTGCTTCCTCCTCTCTCTCTGCCTCCCTCTCTGGCTACTTGTGATCTCTGTCTGTCAAATAAATAAGTAAAATCTTTTAAAAATTTTTAAAAATTTAAAAAAAAAACAGCCTAAAGGAATTCTTTTTTTTTTTTTTTTTTTTAATAAATCTTTGGGAGTATCTTTGTAAGCGAATTAGTAGAATTACTAAGCCAAAAGGTATGGAATTTAAGATATTCCATGTAGCCTCCTTACTTTGGACTTCCAAATTTGCATCTTACTATCAAGGTAAGAATGCTGGTATCTCCAATATTGGTTTTCCACCTTAACTACAGTTAATTTGAAAACTAGAAAGTTAGCATCTAGCTATTTTTATGTCTTCATTATAAAAACCTACGGAGGTTGAACATTTCTGGTGTTTATGAGTCATGCCCATAGTTTGGCCACTATTGTACAGTTGACTTAAGTCTTCTCAACCAAATGTTTTTCTGTGCCTTCCAAAGGGACAAAGAGGAAGAGAAGCTGATATTCAGAATGGACAATATGGTATGCATCCAAGTTTACGCCAGTATTGCAGCAGCTTTGGGAATGATGCTACTAGGCGACCACCAAGGCTTCTCAGTAAACAGGCATTCTGGAAGCCAGTGTGTTGGTATCCAAAATCTTGAGCTATCCAATATGGTCCAGTTGAAGGAGACTGTATGGACAACTTAACGATCACTCTGTAGTTTTAACCTTCTACTCCTTAAATGGATTTACCAAAGATCAAAGGAAGCCAGAAATGGTAGGGGGGATTAAAAAAAAAAAAAAAAAGGATAAACCCCATATTCACTAGTAGTTTCCTGCTTCTTCCTTTTCCAAGGATACCTGCTTCTTTATGTAGGTGGTTGTCTGATGTCAACTTGTTAAACTGCATTTTTTTTAAGGAAAGTGGCTAATTTTTCAACCATTCTTGTTCATTTTGGTATTTTTAAAAGATTTTTAAATTCTTGATTCCTTAGCTTTCTTCTGAAAGAAATCCCTTTATTTCACTTGAGAGAAACCCTGCTGCCCTCTTTTGACTGGTATTTGTCTTGCAAATATACTAGCCATTTGTTTTTTTACCAAAGACATTATTTGAAAAGAAATTAACTTATATTAAACCAATGCAAAAGAATAAAAGCACTGTCATAACTGGGCTAAGTAAGATAAAGCAGCCACCTATTTTTTTTTTTCCTAACATAAATGTATTCAATTGCATGGAAGATTCAGGAGATGAATAAGAGGGCAATGAAACAAAATAATATTCATTCGTTTTGTTTGAAGAACAAAACGAATGAATATTATTTTCAATTAATAAAATAATAATGAAGATTTAAACCTACACTCAATACTGTTTAGGAAAATATCCTATTATAACTAGGACACCATCTTTGGGTTTGCAAGGACTTCTGACCTAATCTAGTCATTACAGTACTAGAAATAGTATTAAATTACCTGACTAATGTCTAATATGTGGAGTTAAGACACAGCACAATATTTGGGTTTGTGCAAGCTGCCTAAATAGAAGTAAAAACTTTAGCTCATGTATAGATCTTAAATTGTCTAAACATTGTGTCTAGGTGAGTTTCAGATGGCCCACAATTCTAAGTTTCCAGAAAGTATCACCATTCAGCTTTAAAACCTTGACTGGGCTAAATTGCCTGGGCCCAAACTTGGCTCTGGATTTTTCTGCTGCTTCGCTTAAAACAAACAATGCTCATATCAATCTCAGAAACCGCCACTTCATTTGCCACGAACCCATATCTCATGAACATGCAAAGGCATATATGAAACACAGACAAGGCCCTCCCTACAGGTCTGTACACTCACAGAGAAAGACTAATGCTAATTCCCAGTAACACACATTTAGAGCTACTAATATGTATTTAACAGAAATTGCACCTACCATTTTAACAGTTAAGTGTTCTTGTTCATATAAAAACTACCAAGTGCTATTAAGTAGAGTACATAATTCTGTTTTCAGAATTAATGCTAGTTAATAGACATCAAGGCAGGAAGCATTGCACTAAGCATGTAAATGACATCGGCTTATTTAATGCTCAACTGCCCCATTAAGTGGGTATTACTGCCTCGCCTCTGTAGGGAAATGAGAGCTCAGAGAGAGTAGTTAATTTACTTAATATCACACAGCCCTCAGATCTGGAAGGTATGGCTTGAGTGGCCACTCAGAAACAAACAGAAGAGCAGTAGACAGTGAGAGGAGTGGTTTCACAAAAACACAAAAAGTTTCACAGGTTTTATGTTTTGAGACTTATTTAGGCATTAATGTTTTAGGGAAGGTTTAGAAGAAGTGAAGGAATGTGTGTTTCAAGGAGAAGAGGAGGAGAGGGGCTGGTGGAATCAGGATGTAGAGACAGAAGTAGATGGGCAGAAGAAAAGCCTGCAGAGGAAGAAAGGGAAGCATGTAAGAGAGTAGGCAGAATTAAAATAGCAACTGAGAAATTGCGCCAAAAGGAAGCCTCGAGCAGTCCCTTTCAAATCGCTGAGTCCCTGACTTCTGGAGGAAGACAGCGGAGAAGAGTTTGAACTAGCATGGACTTCAGGAAGCTGGCACTTTCATTTCAGTGCCTGGAGAGCTCATAGGCAAAAGTGGCATGAGAAGCCCAGGGTAGGAGGTCCTCCTGAATAAGGGTCTCAAGGAATTTGTACCAGGGATGGGCAGAGGTCGTACATGGGAGCTTCTGAGATGCCACATCTCATTGATAAAAACGAGAATTAAAAATCTCAACAGAACTTTCTAGTTGTTGATTTTTTCCCTGAAATTTGTTTAATGGATTTATTTCAAATCTTGAAATAGAACAAAACCAGAACTTCCCTTCTAAGTTATTCAGTTCAAGGAGTAACATTTGAAGACCACTGGGCAGACATCAAAAGTAAGCAAATAAGTTCTACAAAAGTAAGGACTTTTTAGATAGCCCAAATGATAAATCATCTGTAAAGGTGAGAGGTGTTAGACCAGATGGCCAGAGATTTTTATACATTTTCTAAAATCCTAGATACACAGGTCATGTGTTGGAGACTACTGTTCTTGCATTCCATTTGATCTACAACATTATAACAACTATCACTCCACAATGCCACTATCTTCATTTTGTAGCCTTGTTTGGATTATAAGTATAATGAAAATAGGGTGCGGATCTTTCCACGATGTCTTCCAATTTGCAACCCCAGCTAACAGACTGATGTAGTAAGCACTCCATAATCATTAAAGGACTTTCCAAGGGACTGATCAAGGACTGAAGTGAATGGAGGATAGATAGGTAACCAAATTTTTTTTTTAAGATTTTATTTATTTATTTGACAGAGAGAAATTACAAGTACACTGAGAGGCAGGCAGAGAGAGAGAGAGAGAGAAGGAAGCAGGCTCCCTGCTGAGCAGAGAGCCCGATGTGGGACTCGATCCCAGGACCCTGAGATCATGACCTGAGCCGAAGGCAGTGGCTTAACCCACTGAGCCACCCAGGCGCCCCGATAGGTAACCAAATTAATGGCTCAACAGAAACAACTTTGTTTGGAATAAGCTACACAGGAAGTAAATATTTTGCTTGTCAGGGATCTTCCAGGGCGGGTCACATCACCATCTGCTGGAAGCATAGCAAAAGGGACTCAAAGATGGGTGAGTGATAAACTAAGCTTGCTTTGTAGGCTTCTGCTGAGCTGAGAGCCCCTTATTTCACTTGCTAT
This sequence comes from Mustela nivalis, assembly GCF_964662115.1. Classification (NCBI taxonomy): domain Eukaryota; kingdom Metazoa; phylum Chordata; class Mammalia; order Carnivora; family Mustelidae; genus Mustela; species Mustela nivalis. The sequence continues at coordinate 50,474,813 of NC_139023.1, read as the reverse complement.
TTGTGGCATGAAAGGATATAGCCTACCTGTGGGGGAGATGTAGGGAGATATATTTTAGGATGACAATAAGACCCATAACAATAACAGGCCAATTCTTCCACAAGTAAAGCATCCGTGCTTTCATTTACAGGTAGCATGCTGGCTAGTTCTTGAGGACAAGCTACTGTGCGATATAATACTCCATTTCAAAAGACGGTGGTGGGGAATAGCAGTCTCAGAAGGGTTGTACTCAGAGAGCTGCTTAGTTCTAAATGCTACAGTGCCCCTTGGCCTTGGAGCAGCACAGCCAGAGCCCGAAAGTACGGCTGGAAGTGCCCCAGCCGGCCCCTTCCTGACCCACGGTCGGGGGCAAGGTGAGCTCCCCAAGTCTGGCTCATTACCTACAGAAAACTCAAAAGGGAACAAACGTTAACTGATTTTTTAATAATTCCCTCACAGGATGACCAGCTGGAGCTCTAAATTGTGGTATTTGGAACAGGCAAATACATGGAAGAGGAAGTGAGGGAGGGAAGACTATCCTTTAACCTTCCTTCACACACGACAGAATCAAGAGCAGGTTCTACCATTCCCATGTGCGGTCTAGAAGATCTGACATTTTATGAAACCTATATCCTGACATGTTTACCTCCCTCCCCAGATAGTAATCATCTTTAAAATACTTTCTGCACAAATCCAAGTGGAATTCAAGAACAAACCACATACCTATCACACAAATCAGCATCAAAGGTGTGAATGGTTTCCCTTTTCACTCTAGAGGCAAAGATGGATTTTGAAGCTTCAGACAAAAGTATATGGGGAGATAGTTCTGTATTCTATCCTTCTAGATAATAACACACACACACACACACACACAACACAACAGAAACAGTTCCCAAGAAAGCAGTATATTGTCTAGCTACCCACTGGCTAGAGTTTGCAGCCAAACAGCCAGCTCTTGAATCCTGTGCCTTGCCCTTGGGAACTCTATGAGTTACCTCGCTTTCTAAGACTGTGCTGCCTCCTTTGTGAATGGGGATAAAGAGCATATCCACTCTGTAGGCTTGTGAGCATTAAGGAAAGTCATTCACTGAAAAGTACTCAGCTAATCTGGCCATATAATATATGCTCAACAAATCTTATCATTGTCATTTTTAAGCAAGTCTTAAATTTCTGAGGCTTTCTGTGTTGTCTGTCTCACAACAAATAAAATATAAGAAATTACCTGTGGAAATAACCCTGAGTCAGAATTGAGTTAGGAGCTACACTGGCCTTATCCGAGGGCCCGTGTACTTCCAGCCCTTGACTTCTTCCAGGTTCTTCTCACCTTGAGATGCCATTCAATACCACTTTGAGAGATATCCTTCCATAGTTCCTTTCTTCATTTCCTATATATTTTGACTTAAGGGTCACCTCTTCAGGGAGAATCCACTCGACCCCACTCCAACAATCCTCTGTCATGGGAGGATATCTCTCCCTGCTTTATATCTCTGCCTGACACTTTCCACTAACCTACACTTTCCTTCTTTATCATCAATTGCCTTTTCCATATCTCCCCCAACTCAGGCTGTGTCTTTCTTTTGGTCTGCTTCTGCTGTTCCTCTAGTGTCCAAATAGTAGCTGGCCATGGTTAAGTCCTAGAAAGAAATTCCTGTTGACCCAATGAGTTAGAGTTTACACAAGTGCATAGTGAATGTGGGCACTGGTTTGACTTGGTAGCAAGGGTGGATAGCAATATCATGATGGCCTAGTCCACAAACTACCCGGCAGGGGAACTAAAGCAGACAACCGAGGACAAGGCCTAAAACCACTGTCTCCAGATTTGTTTCTAGGGACAACCAAAAGAAAAGAAAGGTGACTGTCTGATTTCCTTCCTTTCTCACCATACCAACTCTCCTCCAGATACTGAAAGCTAATTTCACTACCACAGCCACTGCTCATCCTTCTTCCTAGGAACTGTCTCCTACCAAACCCTCAGTGACTGCTGCTCCAGCCCATCACTCAGCTATGCAACTCAGAGATGCTCTGCTCGCCCCAGAACTGTATCATCCCAACCGTTACTGTTATGGCGCAGCTAAGCTCCTTCATTGGGTCTTTCATGGCACTTGTCACAACCCTGTCATTATTCAACCTGGTTACTTTCTTTTATTTTATTTTGCCCATCAGAATGTACCCTCCATGAGAGCACGCTCCATTTGGAGCTATCCAGTATGGCAGCCCAGCACCTTACATAATTCCCATATGTAACTTGAGTTTGATAAATAAATATAAAAGGCAGAAAGAAGAAAGAGAATGAGGATCAGGGAGAAGAAACTCTTGGGAACAATCTGTCTTATTTTATGAAAGTCTTCCCTGATTTCACTCAATATTCATTTACTGGGCAGCTATTGTTGCTGGCAGGAAGAGAAGCCACTGTATTCTGTAGGAACTAAGCACCATTCTCTCCATGAAGAAAAATACAGATACCATATTTAGTACATGCTTAGCATTGTGCTTCATTGTTCCAGCAAAATCCTAAAAGCAACAACCACCGCCTCGATTCTTGACCACTGATCCACAGCTCTTTGTCCCTCAGCCCATGAACGACAGGAAATGGCAATGAGTCACCTTCCCACCAACTTCTGTTTCTCATTTTCTTGCCACTGGCTCTATGCACCCACTTCAAGAGTCTTAAATCAATCAAAATTTTATAACCAAATCTCCTTAACAAATGCAAAACTCACTTCCCACCAAACAACCCTAATTTAGCACAAACTTTAAATTTCAAAGGAAATTTGAACGTGCCTTGCTTTAAATGTCAGGACTGGATATTCAGATGGAATAATTAAGGGGGAGAAAACGTTTCCTTCCAATAAAAAAAAGGTTGCTAGTTTGTGCAAAGTACTAAGAATATTACGTTTTAAATATGTCTGCTTCTGTCCACATACCACCAATGGGAAAATCCTTATGATTCACAAGAAGCACGTGTCTCTGTGCTGATTGCCATGAAGACAAGAACCCTGGCAGTCTGAAGTTCAAACAGACATCACCTCTTAAAAGGTAGATCTATCAGCTGCACATTCTGGTAGGCCTGCAATTTTCCATTTTCATTACTCATTTTCACAACTATCTAGAATCTCTTTCCCCTGTGCCTGATGCCAATGGTTTCAGACTTTTCTTACTATGATAAGAGTAAGCAGGGCTTAAGTACACATAATTCTGTGTTATTTAGAAATGACTCAGATTCGGGCAGTTTCATAAACAGCATTTTTATAAGCAGTTTGGAAATTCTACTAAACCTGATTATGATTTTCCAGGCTTGATGGGGAAGAGCTGATAATTGTGTCTGTGAAAAGTTATGTTATATGTACTGATGTACACAGTATAATCTTCCAATTCACTGGACTGAAGTTAAGCTCTTAAGATGCCAGAAAACAAACAAAAAGCAGATCTTCAGAAATTATTTGTTCACCACACAAAACTTTTCACACAACATCTCGTTTTCTCAACAAGCCTGCTTCACAAAGGTCCTTCAATTTCTCTGATTTCAGGGAAGACTTCCCAGTTAGTAAAATAGACTTAAAGAGGCTCTTCAACACTTAATCCTAATGTATTCTTACAAAAAAAGGAAGCCACGGGTTTGCTGCCAAATGCAGAGATGCGTAACCAGCTCCTATGCGGGGCTCTTTCCATTTTAATTTTTCATTTCCTCATACTTATAATGTTCATTATGTTTGGAAAATAAAATAAAGATACAGTAAGTGTTTTTGCTTTATAGTGTGTGAGTGCTCAAATGATTGTGGTGTGGAGAGGCATAGAGAAAATAGTTGAAGTCATACGGAAGACTAAAATCACACAATAAGGAAAATAGGCTAAAAGTCCTGATCTTTTTTTGGGGGCGGGGGGAGTGTCTGTGGAGGCTAGGGGTAGAAGGAGAGAGAGAAAGAGAATCCCAAGGAGACTCCATGCCCAGCACAGAGCTCGAGGCAGGGCTTGATCTCACAGTCCTGAGACCATGACCCAAGCTGAAATCAAGAGTCAAACACTTAGCCCACTGAGCCACCCAGACACCCCAGAAAGCTTTCATCAGAGATGTCCCAAGTAGTAAACTACTGACATAATTGTCAGCTTCAGGATAAAACCAAAGTAAAACTTTTTTTTTTTTTTTTTAAGAGAAAACTCCTTTCTGGTGTAAAAATATAGACTCTAGAGATAAGATGCATAGTAAATGCTATGTTAAGGGTAGATGATAATTTCTGGAGACAGAGAATTTTACTTTACAAAGATGCCCCGGAGATATTTTAAATGGGGGATTGCCCCCTTCCCCCATTTACTTTACTCAATTGTTTCAGACTGTAGACTTATGAAAAAAAAATGAATATTCTCATTTTAGTGATTACCATGCTTAAGGAAATTATGCTAAATCATTTGCATGTAGATGATTCAGCCCTTTGAATAATGATTTCCTTAACTAACATGGTTATTATTATAGACGAGGTTATATAATAGAAAAGCTTAAGAGAGGCTGTATCCACCTTTGATATATTCTGACCCACAAAGAAAATGCTGCTGATGATCGAATCCAGTTGATTTTGCAGAATATTTGTTGAGATTATAGAACAGTCTTGGCAATTATTTTTTGACTTTCAAATGTAAACTTTGGATAAGTACAAAAACTGTTAAAAACTCCCCCTCTAGTGTTTTGTTATTTGTTGTTCATTCATGATCACTCATATTTCAACGGAACTTAATATGTGCCCTATATTGTTCCAACTGGTCCATGCGGATTATTTCATTTTACTGCCATAAGAACTCTATGGATTATGTACTAATAGATACAGTTACGATCAGCACTTTGGAGAGTGGTAATAATGGAAATAAGGCAGAGAGAGAGAAGTTAAGTGACTTACCCAAGTTCTCAAAGATAGTATAGCCTGGAGCTGGGATTCAAAACCAAATCATCTGGCTCCAGGATCTTTACTCTTAATTCCACTACACCGAACTGACTATGACTAAGGATAAATGAAAGACGACTTTAATGCTCTGACTCACATGCAGAATAAGTTAAAGAAAAGAGGGAAGAAACTGGGCGAGAATAATTACTTAGGAATATTCTCAGTGGAACTTTATGCAACGTGTGTTGGATAATTTTTATCTTCTAACAAAACAACAACAAAAATAGAACTGTTGACTAAATCCTCATTCCCCTTGCCTAGACTCATATGAATTAGTTGCAATAAAGATGGGTGAAAACTCCAAGTTTATATTTCTGTAATAAGTTTGTACCTCAAGTCTGTGAGCCCAAGGAGGAACAGGAGATAAAAGGAAATAAGAAAGATGCACAAGAGTATCTGAAACAGCCAGTACACATAATGGTGATTGAGAGTGTTCCCATCAATGACTGTTTTCGCCCTCAGTTACAATCATGCCGAAAGTAGTTAATTACATACCCTCCCCTTTGCTACTTTCATATTTTGTATGCTTTGTTGTACTGCACTAACCACACTATATAACTATTCGGCTCTTTCTCAAGGGCTTCTGTTCCAGCCTGAGAATGGGCCCAGAACCACTCTTTGTGGTTCATATCATCGCTCTAGGCTTCACCTCCTAATCTCTGACCTGAACCTCCTCTCTCCCCTGTGGATCCTTCTTGTCTCCTGGCTTTTAGTTTTACATCCAGTCTGGTTCTTCATTTCCAGTCAAATTGATCACCCGTACAATCTTCCTCTTATCTGAACAATAATAGCTAACTAACGCCCTCGCGACTTATTTACCTCAAATACTGATCCTCCCTGAAAAGTAAGAAATGCTATCCCTGTTTTCCTAACATAGAAAAGAAGCTAGACAAGATGTCTGTTGGGAAGTGACATTTAAACTAAGAACTTAAGCATAAGAATGGGTGGCTCACTTGGTTAAGCTTCTAACTCTTGGTTTGGGCTCAGGTCATGAACCCATAGTTTAGAGGTCAAGTCCCAAGCCCCACACTGGGTTCCACACTCAGGACAACCTCTGCTTCAGATTCTTTCTCCCTCTGCTTCTCCCTCTTCTTTTGCCCTTCCCCATTCACACTCATGGGCACTTGTGCTCTCTCTCTCTCTCTCTCTCTCGCTCTCTCTCTCACATTTAAATAAATAAACAAACAAACAAACAAACAAAATCTTAAAAAAAAAAAAAAAGGAAAAGGAAAGAAAAAGAAGGGTCTCAACTTCTGAGTCTAGAGACAAAACTACTCCAGGCAGAGGAATCAGCATATGCAAACATCTTTAAGTAGGAAAATAAAACAAAACAAAACAAAACAAACAAACAAAAAACCCAACCTGGTATTTAGAATAAGCTAGTGTGGGTAGGAGAAAAAAAAAAAAAATGTGTAAGGGGCAGAGTACATGTCTTAAAGGACGTGGGCCATGGAGGCCTGGCAAGATTGAATAAAGGCAACTTTAGGATATATTTTCTTCCACTATAAACCATGTACTCAGTCAACTCATGAACCATGTTTTGTGTGGACTCCGAGAGCCTAGCAAATTTGGTGACCCTTAGTGTCAGTCTGAATACTTGTTTTGGAATTGCTGGTGGTGTCAGCGATGAAGTTGTGGGTGACACTGGAATGAGTGGTGGTGATGGTATTTGTGGTACAAATGCTGATGGTATTCATGGCAGAATTATTGGTATTTTTGGTGGTGGAACTGATCATAATACTTGTATTCATCGAAGTAGAAGCATAGTCTATTGAGGGTCACATCCGAAATGAAGACCTCCATCCACTTCCCATATAGTTCATACCATTCAGAGGAAAATGAACACCCCTGAAGCCTAGACTTAGAGGTGAAAAGCCATTAAAATAGATCAGCTGGGATTGGGAGGGAGACAAACCATAAGTGACTCTTAATCTCACAAAACAAACTGAGGGTTGCTGGGGGGAGGGGGTTTGGGAGAAGGGGGTGTGATTATGGACATTGGGGAGGGTATGTGCTTGGGTGAGTGCTATGAAGTATGTAAACCTGGTGATTCACAGACCTGTACCCCTGGGGATAAAAATACATGTTTATAAAAAATAAAAAATTAATAAAAAAAAATAAAAAAAAAAATAGATCAGCTGGTTTTATTAACATGCTTGTCCAGAGGTAGATCCGAGGATTTGGACACAGCTGCATTTAAATAATTTCTGCTCCTTAATGATTTTATCCTCAACATAAATTTTCTGCACTGCTAAAAATATATTTCAACTCTGAGATAAATACATCCTAACTTCACCGGAGTTCCCTAGCTGTGATGTGGTTACCTGGGAATGTTCTTCCTAGGGGGGGATCAGATTTGGAGAGCTTAAACACGGATTCCATAGTTTTGTTAGTAATTCGGGATTTATCCAGAAGGCAAAGAGGACAGAGTAAACAAGCAGCTTCCTCTTTCATGAGAATATTATCTATCAGCCAGCAGGACTTGGGCAAGTCACAGGACCCCTTAAAAATTAAAATTTGCCAGATACTGTTATAGGGAAAGATAAGACATAGTTCCCAAACTTTAGCAACTACTAATGACAACATTTATTCAATACCAGAAATTTGCATTAGGGTCACACTTGTTTTAGGTTCATAATATCTGCTATATTATTCAATCTAATGGAAATGTTATTATTTCAATTCTATACTTGAGAAAACGGAGGCCTACAGAAGTAACCATCTTTCCTATTGGAAAACCCATGACTTTGCAATTAATCATTCACCCTCCTCCCCCACCCCCCGGCTCCTTAAAGACAATGGGAGAGAGTCAATATGACTTAATGACATCAGTGAATCCTTAAAGCTAAGGATTTAGGATCCCTGCAGGAGAATCCAGGAGGAAAGGTCCACAGCACCCTTAGGATCCATGGGAAAGGATTCGGGGGCAATCAAACACCTGAAGGATAGATACTGATGATATAACTGAAGTTCTATGAACACACTCTCTGAGCAGGCTGACACGCTCTAACCAGTATTACTTGATAGAAGGGGGCTGGAACCTAGAGGCGTTAGTAAACCTATCTAAGTATACATATGGTCAAACAATGGTCACTCCATCAGTAACCAATAGCTAATCATTTTTCTGTCTCCTCATGAAATTGTGACCCAAGGAACTCAAAACAAAACTCTATGATGGAATAAGAGAAAACCATGTGCTTAGCTCTGCCTAGAATTTTCTTATGCCCTGAAATTCCACAATCAGAAAGTTGTCCCTTTATATTGAGGTACTAACCCTTGGAATAAATTAGCCATTACTAAACGTGGTATATCAGAAATTAATTTACCCTTTCCTTTTTCAAGGAGTTGGTTTTTTTGTTTGTTTGTTTTTTTAATCAAAGATCTTACTTATTTGGGAGACAAAAAGAAAGAGAGCACAAGCAGGGGGAGCCGCAGGCAGATATAGAAGGAGGAGCAGGTTTCCCCCTGGGCAGGGATCCAACATGGGGTTCATTCCCAGGGTCCTGGGATCATGACCTGAACCGAAGGCAGATGCTTAACTTATTGAGCCACCCAGACACCCTCAAGTAGGTTTTGATTAATAAAGTTGGGAGCGGTGATCAGAATTCTAATAAATAAAAAAGAGAAATGTTCGAAAGGGAAAAGCTAGAGGTGGTTTCTGCCAACTTACAACTTCAAAATTATAATTTGACAAGCTCAAGGTTTTTTGAGAGATATACCCAATAGAAATATGTACATGTTCACCAAAGATGTGCACAGAATGTTGAGAGAGCGCTGTTGGCGGTAGGTAAAAATGGGAACTATGGAAATATCCACCAGTACTAGAATGGATAATAATTATCATACGTTCACACGAGGAAACGTGATAAGCAATGAGGCCAAATTAACCACTGCTGCACAAAACACACAGATGACTTTCACAGATGTAATGATCACTGAAAGAAGCCATACACAGAAGGGTTCATAGTGAGTGAGTCTATTTATCTAAATACAAGACAAACAGGTGAATCTAAACAATCCAGGTGTAAGTCCAGATAGTGAATGCTCTTGTGAGGGCAGGGCGGTCCGTGACTGGATGGGAACCACAGGAGGACATTTGTGGGGCAAGTGACATGACTGTGAAAATTCCCTGGGCTGTACACAATGACAGAGACATTTTTTTCTATATGTATATTATGGCCAAAAAAAAAAAAGAAAAAAGGAAAAAAAAAAACTGGTCAAAAGAAACAAACAAAAAGAAAAGCCAGGGTCCCTGCATCAGAAGTCTGATTCCTAACAGTTTAAAAAAAAAAAAAAATCCTAGGTACTCACTTAACCCTTCTTAAATCTTGAGTCCTTTGTCTATAAAATAGATGCCTATCGTACCAGATTAAAGGAGATTAAAAAGCAAGACCTGCTATATAAATTATAAAGTTTTTGTACAACTGTTAGTTATTTAGATCAGCGGTCTGCAACCCTAGCTGTGAGTGAGAGTCACCTAAGGAGATCAACAACAACCAAACAGGTGCGCAAGTCTCCCGATGCTAGACATTCGGACTCCCTAAGTCTGAGGAAGGGCCAGCTCATCTCTAGTTTCAGAAGCTCAACAAGTGACACAAATACAGTCTTGGACCACTGATTTAGAAAATAATTCCTTATTTCAAAAGTTAATGTGCCATTTCAGGCTCATTCCCAGGATCTGTGCCATGCATCCACATTTTGCCAATCACAAGTGACACAGACAAGAGAATTTTCAGAAAGTCTAATGCAGTTGAAATAACACCTGCAGAGTGGGTGAGGGAATTTACAAGCAAAAAGGTATATCTCATTAAACCAGGTACTCTGACGCCAAATATTTTTTAGTCGTGAACAACCCACAAAGGAATCCGAAGAGCAGAACATCTTCAGAGTAATACCCAAAGTGTAAATATATGCTATTGCATATCTCTGCCAGGAATCATGATCCAATTTATGCTTTGGTTTTGTTTTTCCTCCACTTACAAAACGAACACCAGATGTCAGAACTGTTTTTGATAACATTTCTCTTGACATCATTTTTTGTTGTTGTTGTTTTTAATAGTATGTTGTTTCAACATGGACACTCTAGAATTATAAAATTGCTAGACTTCAAGAAGTACATCAGTTCCTACCGATAAAGTAAAATGCATAAAATCAGAACAGTTTGAAGGTTTTCTCTGAATTCTTATGACATTCAAATTGCTTCTTTTCTCATCCCCTCATTTCTAATTTTCTCCTTAGATAAATTCATTACACACAAGAAAGGGCTCATAGCAAGGCGATCCAACATTTGCGTGTTGTGGGTATATATGTTGTTCCAACAGTAGGTACTGAATAAATAATTGCTGACTTTAACAGATTAGTCATTTTGAGAGTAGATCATATTCTAGAGCCAAAGATAAGACCATAGATTTTATGTGGTCTAGCTGTTAAAATGCAGTTAAAACTAACAACTCTTCCTTGAATCTATAAAGCTGTATTTGTGTGAGACTTCTATTGGCAAACATAGTGCTGTAGTGGGTTACATCTGAATTGAATTTTTCACGCTGCTCCATGCCTCCTAACGGTTGCCTTTATTTCCTGTTTTAGGATCCTGGTTAGCATCATTCATAGCCTGAAAAGACTCTATTCCAGTAGCATCCTACACTTTTATCATATGCATGTCTGCAAGAGTTGTCAACTGGATGACAATTTGGAAAAAAATAAAAATAAAAAAAATGCAAAGCCACTTATTAATGAAGTGCCTTAGAACTTAAATTTTCTTAGAAACTTGCTTAAATTAGGTATAGTTCATCAATGCCCAGCTACCTTAAATAAAGCACCACAAAAATTACAGGTACATCTATCTGAAGAAAAACAGAAATTACAAGGAAGTAACTGAATAGTAATATTGAGATAATATGGATTTTTCCATTTTCAGCAGATCATGTCATCAAAGACATAATGCAGAAAATTATAGAATATTCAACAGCGAACATTAAAAATTCATATTCTGATTAGTGTTATTTTATCACTTATAAATAATTTAAATAAAAGTTTGGTACTGCCCTGTCATTTGACATTGGTAAGGTGTGAGCTCTTCCGGTCAAGGCTGTGGCTTTTTTTTTTTTTTTTTTTTTAATTTTCAAAGAAAACCTTAAAATTTCCTCTCACACAGTATAGGGTAGAACTCCTTTGACGGTTGAGTACAGAGAACTTGCTGAGTTAAATGTCGATCCTTTAGTACTCAACCACTTCCCTGTTGCTCCTTAAAGCCATCCAAAAGTCCTATAGTCTGCCTTCCTCCATGACTACAGCTGTCTCTCAATGTCCCTGTCCCTTGAAGCCATGTCTTCTCAGGTCTTCTCCCTTCTTGCCCTGACATTCTCATATTGTTTTCCATGTGAGTAGAGGATCTTGTCCATCCACTGTAGGACCATTATTTTTTGTCCCCAATTCTGAAGTAGAAAATGAATGGGTTGAAGAATTAAGTGGATGGTCTTTGATATGAATGTCTTGGTAAACTGAATAGCACCCCTCCTTTTTTTCCCTTGTTCTGGTCAACAATTAATCTTAATTGAACAAAGTTCTAGGAGGATGAGGTTACTTACAGTCAAATAGGGACAACTGATTTCACCATTTATTTTTCTCTTGAATAGCTGATAAGGGGAGAGGATAAAATTCTCCAATGGCAGTTGGAATCCAGATTTTGCAGTGTTATAAACAACAGGTTGCCTTTAGAGCAATTTCATCAGCACAGCACGGTAGTGAAAGCATGAGCCATGAAGAGTTATACTTTCTAAATTCAAACCCCAGCTCTACCATTTATTAGCTGTGTAACCCGGGCAACCACTCAAATGCCTTGGTAATAGGAACGGTAATAATCTTATTTTATAGGATCACTCTGAAAATTAAATAAGTTCATACATTTAAGGTACTTAGAATAGGGCGTAGAGTTACACAAGTGCTCAAATGTTAATTATTATTAATAGCTTTTGGATTTCATTAGGCTAGTAAGAGTCAGAGAGTGAGAATCATGGTAAGAGGAACATGAACACAATAACTATATTTTTCATAAACAAAAAGGAGCTACTTAGAAAGTAGCCTGTGACATCTGCCTTCAGATCAGAGTGGGAATAGACTGTGCTCTGAACTCCTCCATCTGGGTGGTCATCCAATAACACTCAATAATGCTCAGACTGATTGATCACTATTTCCCATCTTTGCATCAAAGTGCTTTAACATCACTTACTAATAAATTATGTTGTCCTCTCTGGCATCCCTAGAGAATTTTGCATATTTCACTCATTAATTTCCAACTCCACCAACAATCCAGTGCTCCAGGTCTTAAAATGAGTCCTTATGCTCTTACCTATACTAAGCCTTTTCCACCATTTGTCTCACTTCCTCTATATGACTTTGCAGTGCAACAGAGTCTACAACTTTCCCCCTGTTACATATGAACATTTACTATTTGCCTGGCATTTAAAACTGAAGATGAAAAAATGATCCAGACAGACATAATCACTACCCTTTTAGAATTTACATTCGCAGGGAGAGGAAAAGACACTTCACTCTATTAACAAAATGATTTACTTACAATTGTGATACATACTAAAAGGAACAGTGTGAGGTGCTAGAAGTTCATATTTCAGGGGATCTGGTTTTAGGAAACTAGACAAGAACAAGTATATACACATATACAGGGGATCATCAAGGGTGGGGTGGGAGGCTCCAGAGAAAGGACTTTTTTGCAGTGAACCTGGGGTAAGAGGTAACATGGCCTATTCTAGGATGTAAAAGAAGGTCTCATTGGCTGGTGCTCCCTCTCTTGGAGGGAGAAGAGAGGAGAGTTGCAGAGATTAACATGAGCGAGGTCAGTTGAGGCTGAGTAATATGGGGCCTTGTGACCATGCTAAATATTTTGGGCTTGATTCGTAAAATAATGGAGAAATTCTTTAATCATGGAAATGACATGCCAACACTTATTTATATACCTTGGCTAGAGAATACAGATTAGATTTTGCCTCCCTCCCTCCCTCTCTCTCTCACACATTTAATCCTTCAGCCTATCTTGTGTGATTGCTCATGTAAAGCTCTATATAAAAGATTGTTTAAATATATGCTTTACTTTCCAAATAACGGAACAATCTGCCTTTCAGCCATACTTCATTTTTTTAAAACTATAATAACAATCTTCAAGAAAAGGCAATAAAGGCATTAGCTATAGAAATAGGGATTTGGGGAATAAGAAGATTTTTTTCCCTTTTTCCAACATTCTAGTATTTCAGGAATTTTGATTCCTGAACCACAAAAGACTAGCATACCTTTAAAACCAAAGTTCTAATTTACATACCAACTTAATTGGCCATGAGATCTTCAACTTCACTTTCTTCTAGCCCAAGTGTCAAAGTCTTTTTCCTTGCTGTAAAAATCCTCAAAGAGTAAAAAGATTTATATAACACAAAGAAGCTCTTCAAACTCTATCCTAGTCATAATTCAGTGTTAACTCATTTATAAATAAGTTCCAGGCAACATGCAGCAGTGTGAAATCTGAAAGTAAAAAAGACACATTTTCTGTCTTTTAGAGTTCGGAAGGCAAGATAAATAAATAAATAAAGCACAAGAGAGAAACCACTGAAACCTCCTTAGAATGGAAAATCTGTAGGATTTCTAGTAATCAAGCTGAAAGACTCAGAATTCTTTGAGACCAGGAACATATATCTCATCGTTGTTTTGCCCCATAAACTACAACATAGGTATTAAATCAATATTTAACCGTGAATCCTTCAGCTATTTTTCTAATAGAACAGCTTTTTTAAGTGGTGGGGGGAAAAAAATCCAAAGCTGACATTTTAAATGTGAAAATATGAAGGAGTACCAATAGTTCTTATCATTTCTGAAAATGTGGACCTAGAAAAATTAAGACCAAGGAGATCTTCTGATAGAGATCTGACACATCAGAATGAAAAATAATAGGAAAAATTTGAGAAATCTTAAAAAACAAAACACAACAAAACCAAAAAAAAGCCTATGGTCAGCAGAAAACCACAGTGTCTTAGCTAATAAGACTGATATAAACCTACTAACAGTGGTTGAACTTCTTAGTTGGCTGATTCACTTCCTGAATGAGTAACCATCACCTTTGTCTTCATGATAGCCAAGTAAGAGGCCTTCTTGCCTGGGAAGGGAGAAAACAGTACCAGTCCACAGAGTTGGAACAGACTTGGTCCCACACACTGAAACTGTCATAGTTTTATGTAGAATCACAAAGGCTATCAAGAGACTGAAAATCAGAATTTTGTATATTTCACTTGTTTATTGTAATCTATTATTTATAAGCCATTCTTAAACCTTCTCCATAACCATCCTTTCTATATACTATACTTGTAATTACATGTTCAGTTTTTAATTCTAATGTTGTATTTCATTCCAGAAATACTGAAAAACCTGTTACTCTAGCAAAAATCTGTACCTTCCTTGTATTGCACTATTGCTCTTTTCAGTGAAACTATATGTTTTGTTTTGGCCATATTTCTGTTTTTTAGGGTTTTTCCATTGCACAAACTGCTATTGCTTCATTCTTAGATCCACTTCAGAAAAAGTACTGAGTTCTCTGTACATCATTTAAAAAACCTGTCACTTTAAAGTCTGCATAAGAGTCCATCTTAAGAGTATTGACTACGTCCACACTGCCACGATTAAGTAGCTTAATCCAGTGTTCAACAATTAAGGTATGTCTACTTTTTCGCTAGCAGTAATACTGGGATGAACACCCCTTCCCATAAATTTTCCTCTATGTTTCATGTTACTTTTAAGGTAGAATCCCAAAAGAGAGATTGAAAGATCAAGGACTACTTTCAAGGTTATGTAGCTAAGTCATCAAGTGCTTTCACCAGAAGTTGTAAAAGGAGTTGGCAGGAAACTGCTTATGACAAAGTATTATGTAAAATTCTTGGGGTGACATTTCACATACCACATGCTCTATCTCTGGGGCACCGTGGGAACATGGAAGTGAGTCTGGTGGGCGCCTGGATGGCTCAGTTGGTGAAATGACTGCCTGCAGCTCAGGTCATGATCCCAGAGTCCCGGGATCAAGTCCCGCATTGGGCTCCCTGCTCAGCGGAGAGGCTGCTTCTCCCTCCAACCCTCTCCCTTTCTCATGCTCTCTCACTCTCTCTCTCAAAAAAAAAAAATAAATAAATAAAATAAAATCTTTTAAAAGAAAGAAAGAAAGAAAGAAAGAAAGAGAGTGTGGCTAGAAAAGAACTACTTTATTATCACTGCCAACATTTAGAATTGTCCAAGCATCGTGATAACAAAATGCAGACCCACTTTCAGTTGGTTTTATTATTATTAATAATTATTATTTAACTCTCCACTCAAAATGCACCACCTCCTATGTCTACCCCTTAGACAGAAATGTATTAAATTGTTGACATGGCCAAAGTACAGGTTCTTTATTCAAAATTTATTATGTACTCATCATGAGCCCACATCACACTAAGTGCCAGAGAGAGAATGTTGAGGTTTGTGCTCTCAAGAGGTAAAGTAGGAGTTGATGTGCTGGGTGATTTTTTTTATTCTCTTCTACATATTTATAGTGCCCACATGTGGAAAATGAACAAATTACCTTTATCATCAAAATGATGATAAATTTGTTTATTACTAGAAGCTGCAACTGGCAAAATGAAATCTAGTGATACTCATGCTTTAATCTTCAAACTTGATCCAATGTTCCTTCAACAAACTTGTTTTCATAAAAGGAGCCAATGGAAGGGCTTGAAGAGAAAGCATATGAAAAACACAAATTAAAGAATGTGGGTTGACAAATCCTGGGAAGTTGCTATGTCCAAAATAAGTCCTCCTCTTCCCTCTTCCCATCCCAGAGCCCATTGATATGCCTAAGGACACCCATCAGAAAGTCTCATGGAATGCCCCAGACACAACTAACTATAGATACTTTATAAATTTGATAGAACCACAATTACAAAAGGCTTTTGGATGACATTCCAATTTGCACTGGATCATTGTTAAGTCACCAGATACCTTATTTGAAGTTCTTAAACTGCTTGAAAAGTATGTGCTTTCACAGGAGTCTGCATGATGGAATGTGATAAGGATGCTCTGAAACACATAAGCAAAGAAGGAAAGAACCAGAAGAAATGATAGCTGCTCCGGTGGTGTCATTTAAGATCTGAGGCCAAGCCATCATAAACACAGGGGAATTTTCCCCATCATACAGAGGATATCATCAGCCATTTATTTATTTCACAAATATTTTTCAATATTGGATATATAGAAATGAGTTAAGTAGAAATAGTGTTGCCCTCCTGGCCCTCACTTATAGTCTAATAAAGTCCAGGAAACAAGAAGACAAAATAAAAATTGTGTATTTTCAATTTTGTTGTGATGTAGAAGAACAGGGTGTCTGAGAGAGGAGCACAAGGAACCCCTGTGTAAGACGGGATATGCACAGAAAGCCTCTCTACAAAGGTGACATCCCAGCTGAGTCCCAGACATCATAGAGCCAGACACAGTGAAAGGAAGAGATTTCAGGTCAAGAAAATGGCAAGGAAGAGTCCAGGAAGCAAGGCTGGTAGCAAGTGAATCACTGAGAGATCAGATGGCTGGAATGAAGTAAACAAACGGGAAAGTGGTGTAAGGTGAACGTGGAAAGGTAGGCAGGGACAAAGTTACCAAACAGAGGGCTATCTGGAGACCAGGAGACAGAATAATATGGCTGAGGCTTAGAAGGACTTGGGGAAGATTAGAATGGAAGAGACTTAAGAGAAGTAAGACTGCTGTGAATTCTGCCACACAGGGGAAGCCACTAGATGTTCTCTTGCATGGGAAGGACACAAAGAGGGGATTTCACATGGAACCCGTAAGATCCTTGGTATGCCCCAGGTACTAGGAACTGGGCAGCGGGAGGGTGGGGGGATTGACTAACTGGACTCCTATACATCACATCTAATGGCTAAGCAAAATGGCAGTATATGGTTACCATCTAAACCAGAGTGACAATTTTTCACTCAGGGTCTACTTTATCCCATAGCTATTGGTGCTAACAATCAGTGCTAATACCCTTTAGGGAGAAAAGACAGAAAATTAAATTCAGCATCTCTAACCCATGATGATGTCTGTAACATGCACAGTCTGTTTAAATTTGACAGAACTATAGATGGAATGATGGTTCATTTCTTTATTCCTTCCAATGTCATCTCCTTCTCAAGAGAGGATTGCTTTTTTGATACAGGTAATGCAGGCCATAGAAGCAACACACACCTCCTATAGATAACACTAGGTCCGGGAATAAAATAATAAACAACTGAAATTCAAGACCATCTCAAGTAAAAAGGAATATAATGTTACTAATTACATGGATAAAAGGCTTTCATTGCATGAATTCTGCTACCAATAAGATTAGTGCAGAAAGGACTAAATGTTGCCACTTCAATATTAATTGGTCTTTCAAAGCTCAAACAGAAATGGTTATTTAGCATCAGTTTGGAAGACTGCAAGCACTGATTTTTTTTTTTTTTTAAATAGTGCCATGAAAAGGGAAAAATAAGTGCTAAGAGGCTTGGGGACATTATTAAACTCGTTTATTATTCTTTTTTTAATATAGAGTAAATTACAGAAATCTTACCAAATCAACAGAGAGAAAGATAATAGGCCATAATGAAATATGCAATTTATTTTTTAAATGGGAAGAGAACTACTGAATCATAAATGGCAGACCCATTAGGAAGTTATGTAAACGCTTTCCTTTCGAGCAATGTAAATTCCGTGTCACCCTAACGTCTATGCCCCAACAGTTTTAGTCATTATCATAAATTTCAGAAATCTTATTCCTTCACAATATATTTCAAACAAAAACATTTTATTTTCATTTTAACAATTAAACAATTTTATTGTCTCATATCTTCAATATACATTCCGCAGTTTGTTCAAATAAATATGACTTGTTTAAAGTCACTCACTTAAAACAGAGAATGAGTTTTCTCCAAACCTTGCTTTGCTGTCGTTGCTATCTTGTGCATTAAGGAACTGTAATGTGTGGGGCTGGAAACAGAGGAGTCCAAGAATGGTCCACAGATTCAGACTTTGTATACTTCTTAAAACAATACTATTTTAAGGATTTGCATTAAGAATGAACAGGAAAAAACATTATTCAATCCCCTCTCTAGCTTTGGCTCTCTACAAAAGAACAGATTTGTGCCCTAACAAGTGACTGGGTTCTAGAATCAGACACAGCTAGGTTCAAATTCTTGCTTCCTTTACAACTGTGCACTTGAATAAGTTCCTAAATAATTGCTGGACCTCAGTTTTCTGATCTGGAAAATGGACACAGTTACACTGCAATGGAGCCACTTAAGATGTGTATAACAGGATCCAGACCCATGATTAACACAAATTAGATATCTATTAACATTCATTTTGCTTTCCTTAGAAATCAGTTGGCATACATTTTCAAAACTAGGCTCACAGACCCTCTGTCTCTTAAGTTGAGCAATGTTTTTGTCCATTCAGAAAGCTATAATAAAATACCACAGACTGAGTGGCTTATAAACAAGAGAAATTCACAGTTCTAAAGGCTGAAAGTCCAAGATGATCAGGGTGCCAGCTTGATCAGGTGAAGGCCCTCTTCCAGGTTCTTAGAAGGAGCTTTTTCACCATGTCCTCACAGGGTGGGTGGGGCTACATAGCCCCTTGGAATCTCTTTGCAAGAGCACTAATCCCATTTGTGAAGCTCCATTCTCATGACCTAATCACTTCCCAGAGACCTTTTCTTCTGACAGCATCACATCAGGGATTAGGATTCCAACATGTGCATTTTGGTGGGGGAGATGGGGGGACAGGGGCATAAAACTATCTAAACCTAGGCAAGCGATCTCCTATAAAAACTAAGAGTCAAAACAGAAATCAGACTGAACATTCTTGAATGGGCAAAGTAAACTTTCTAAGCCTGTGTCCTCATCAGTAATAGGGGGACACAGCTTATTTCACTCTGTTAGAGTTGCTCAGTCATAGCATTGCACACCTGTGGTTTGGGTCAGTCTTTGCTGTAGGGGGGCTGGTTGTCCTGTGTGTTCTAAGTTGTTTAGCAGCATGACTGGCATCCCCCCAGCAGTTACCTTGCCTAGCCCCCCACCTCCCCCACCAAACTTGAATAACCAAAAAAAGTCTCCAGACATCGCCAAAGTTCCTTTGGGGAATAAATTTGTCCCCCACCCCCACAACTGAAAACCACTATAGTAAGCCCAATTAAGTAATTTACAAGTTATTTTACATGGGACATGGAACACCGTTATGCTCAATAAATGTAAGCTATTAATTTTTACCTAGAAATGATACTAATCATTATTTTAGGTCTTCAATATTATGCATAAGCATTGGTCACAATGAAGAGACCATCTAAAGAGAAGCCACCTATATCCATGGTGTCCCCAGAGCTGCCAAAAATGAAACGATTCCATAAGATTCTTCTCATGCCAATATACATCTAAACCTTGGATTTAGAGCGATGCTGGCATCTCATTCTGCCTGAATGTTTTCTAGGGGGGTTAGCCTGTCTTCTCTGGTTGGTCTCATGCTGCATCCATCCCTTAAAACAAGGTAATATTGTGCTGCCTGGGAAGTAGGAGCCCAGAAACAGGGATAAGTCTCAACTCTGCATTGAGTTGATGCCAGTCTTTGGCTCCATATGGGTCGGATGAAGGCTTATACCTGATTGCAGTTTTCTTCAGCTCTTTCTTTCTAAAAAGCCTCCTGCCAAATTTACCATGCAAAGGTGCAGCTGTCACACAGTAATGATTTCAACATTTGGGATAGTTAGTATATTCTTGAAAGACTTTCCCAGAAAGCTAGAAATGTACTGTAACAACAGATGCACTTGGGTGTGTAGCTTCATCTTCCCATCCCAAGGGCATTAGAGAGTGGGCTTGGTAATGAACCATCAGTAACACCCCAACAGGTGCCACTAACCCACTATATACAGTCCTCATTTTCATAGACCACAGGACTCCCAACTTTAGCTCTACCCCCAGTCAAAGGCAACCCCTCACCTCTTTTATAAATGAAGTTTTATTGAAACACAACCAGTTCTTTAGGTCTTTTAAAAATCATCTATGACTTTCAGGCTACAACAGCAGAGTTGAATATTTGTGACATACCATCTAGGCCACAGATCCTAAAATATCTGCTCTCTGGCTATAGTAGTCTACTGATGACTCCCAGAGACATAGCCATGTCCTGTGAGACATAGCCATGTACTTGGCCAGTGGGGGTGGGGCAGTGGAAGGAGTCTTTGCAGACATAATTTTTATCTAGAAATGATCCCTAGAAATAAGGGAGGGAATAATTAAGAATCTTAGAATGAGGACATTTTCCTGTTGTTGTTTATCTAAGTGGGGCCTAGAGGACATAGTAAGTGTCCTTATGTGAGAGAGGCAGAGGGGGATTACACACATACAGAGGAGGAGAAGGGGTTGTGAAGACAGGCAGAGACTGAACTTTGCAGCCACAAACCAAAGGATGCCAAAGAATGATGGCAGCCATTATTGCCGCAGAAGGCAATGAAGGATTCTCCCCCAGAACCAGTGGAAGGAGCATCACCCTGCCGATACCTTGATTTTGGATTTCTGTCCTCCAGAACTAAGAGAAACTATATACTTTTTAAAGCCACCAAGTTGTGGCCATTTATGGTCTTATACAAAGTTCAATGACTCATGATGACCTGAATGAGCTGACGCCCCCTGGAGTTGTGCAGCATGGTACTGTAGCCCTGAGCTGGAGGCTCGGGTAACACAATTATCCAAAAAGAGTAACACAGTATTGTTTACAACACAATTTCACATGTTACATAATAGGTGTTCTTTTCTGTATCCTTCTAAAACTTGCTTTTCTAACTCAACCAATATAATATTTTTAAGATTTATCCACTTTGCTACATGAAGCTCTAGTTCGTTCCAACATTTTCGTGGACCAATGGGCCTGTATCCACTCTCCCGCTGGTGGACACTGAAGCTGTCAGCTTTCATCATGATAAACAGCACCACCATCAATGTGGTTTTTGCTTACAATCGCAAGTTAACAGCAGCATTTTCACTCAGGATTGGGCCTTCTTGGCTACAGAGCGTGTGTGTCTTCAGTCTGCATTCTGTGGAGCCATATTGCTTTTCAAAGGGGTAGAATAACTTACAGGGCAAGCTCTAGTGTTTAAGTGTTCTTATTTCACCAATCCTCACCCAAACCGCACACAGGCTGGCTTTTGAAGTAGCTGCTGATTTCATGTGGATGAAACGAGCATTTTCTCTTTACGTAAAGCTCTCCTTAGACAATAGTGAGGTTTTTCCATGTACCTCCCCAACCTCATACTCCAAACAGAAATAAGGGAGGGAATCTGCCATGACAGGAAGAGTGAAATTGAAAATAAGGAAAAGGAAAAGGAAACTTTCTGAAATATAAACACGTTTGAAATGGTATCCAGTGTATGTTTGCAGAACTGAGAAAACACTGGGTTAACTGAGTGTGATGCTAGGTATCATTTCGACTCTAGTGCGAAAGTTTTCTTGCCCATTAAACAGGCAGCTAAATTATACTCTCTGCAGCTCTTCCTTGCTCCAAAAGTCTCACCTTGTACTAAGAGATAAAAGGAATCCCAAGCAAGGTTGGCAATTCTATTACTTTAATGCTGTTTCTTCAGAACACGTGAAAGCCCGTGGAAAACAGTCATGTGTCCCTGGGGTGATTTTCCACCACAGCAGCCTGTAGTGTCTCCATCAGGAAGGAGCTCATCCAGCCGTTCCTGCCCTCCCTTTCATTCCCTCTTGCCACAGGGAGCCCCACGTGCTGACCTCTCTGCCTAGAACCCTCTTCCCTCCTCTTTAAGGAGTCCTGCCCCGAGCTCCCTAGCAAGATCATGGCTTCCTGGTCAACATGCCTATCCTTTCAATGGTCACGTCTCTATCAGTATATAACAAATAAGACTCAACACTCAATCCTGTAAATTGTGGGGTCATGTTACTATGAAGTCAGTGAAAAAATAATACTTTTCAGGTTCTCTCTACAGTCACAGAATGCAAATAAAGAAATAAAGAAACAAACAGTGAAACACCTCATATACAATGGGCTGAACTGAAGGTCGGTAATGGTTATATAGTGGTCACATCCTAATGAACGTCCCTCTGAGAAATGAACAGCCAAGCAAAGCTGTCAATTGTGTTACACCACATTCTGGGACACTGCTGAATTCATTTATTGTGAAATGTGTTTTCTTGGCTTTTAGTCCACATAGACTCTTACGTGCTATTAGATTGCTGTCCAACTCCCACCTGGAGTGTTAACATCATGAGGAGGGGCAGAATTTGGTATAATACAGGGTAAATGCTCAGGAGTTATTTGTAGAAGGGAAATGAAAAGAAAAAATTAAGGTCACCTGGCTTGGCTCAGTGGGTTAAGCCTCTGCCTTCGGATCAGGTCACAGGGTCCTGGGATCAAGCCCCTCATTAGACTCTGCTCAGCAGGGAGCCTGCATCCCCCTCCCCACGCCTGCCTCTCTGCCTGCTTGTGATCTCTGTCAAATAAATAAATAAAATCTTTAAAGAAAAGAAAAGAAAAAATACTATTAAAGTACTTCATGATTGGGAAAGAAAAAGAACAAGAAATTATAGAAATGTTTCTCCTTAAACTTAGAATAAGCTCCCTCCCCTCTCTCTCTCTGCCTGCCTCTCTGTCTGCTTGTGATCTCTGTCTGTCAAATAAATAAATAAAATATTAAAAAAAAGGGGGGGTGCCTGGGTGGCTCAGTGGGTTAAACTTAGAATAAGCTCCAAAGTCCTTGCTCAGCCCTCTGAGATCCTGACTGATACTGAAACTCTCTCCAACCTTTATCACCCTGTCCCTCACTCACCATCCTCCAGTTGGATTTCTCTGAGCTCCAAAGTCACACCAAACTTCTTTTGCCTAGACGATTCTTCCCCAGGTCTTTACCTGACTGGCTCCTTTCCATCTTTCTGGCTGTCAGTGAACATCAGCTCTTGAGAGAAACCCCATCTGAACAACCAATCAAAAGCCAATCCCATCTGCCTCCTTTCTAGCCACTTTCTGTTTAGTCGTCATCCTAGGTTGAAAATGCATTGTTTCTTAACTTGCTTCGTATTTACTCTTGTCTTGAACTTTTTCTCGATAATAACTGTGTAAAGGCTTACCTCTCTGTATTTCCCCCCCAGCCCTTACTACAGTATCTGGCCCTGGGCACATACTCATCCATTATTTGGGGAATAAAAAAGTAAAGATGACTCTATTCTGAAAACATAGGATTGAGAGCAAGTGGAAGACACAGAACCTAGAGCAGAACTCAGAGGCACCAAAATGTTCCACTCTAATGTAACACTTAGACAATGACCCATCCAGGAGGAGACAAAGGTGAGACATGGGGTCTAATCTCCCCTTTTGACAAGCAGAGCAGGCAGCTCTAGTCCTTAACATCAGTGAGTATACACTGTGCATAAGGTCTAAATGACATCAACTTACTCTCAAATTTAAACTCAAAAAATAACTTTTTTTTTTTTTTAAGTGGGCTCCCTAGAGCCTAATGCGGGGCTTGAACTCACAACGCTGTGATCAAGACCTGAGCTGAGATCAAGAGTTGGATGCCTAGCCTACTGAGCCACCCAGGTGCTCCTCAAAAAATAACTTTTTAAAGACAAAAGCATATAAGAAGGGGCACCTGGGTGGCTCAGTGGGTCAAGCCTCCGCCTTCACCTCAGGTCATGATCTCAGGGTCCTGGGATCAACTCCCACAGTGGGTGGGCTCTCTGCTCAATGAGGAGCCTGCTTTCCCTTCTCTCTCTGTCTGTCTCTCTACCTTGTGATCTCGGTCTGTCAAATAAATCAATAAAATCTTTACACACACACACACACACACACACACACACACACACCATACATGGAAGTGTTTTATTTCAAGCAGTGTAAATGATTTCTCGTGAAAATCTGGATCTCTTTAAGATCATCCAAAAATAAAGCCAAGGCAGACTAGATGCTTCTACACATCAAGTCTCCTGGTTTCATCACAGAATTAAATATGTCTTATTTGGGAGCAGTTTGCGAAGCCCCAGAGATTCCCCAAAATTCATTCCGAAATTACAGATTTTATTTCTAAAAACAACCATGATTAAGCATGACATTTACAGATGCCTGCTCTTCAGTAAAGCTGCAATTTGGGGAAAATCAAAGCCATAAGGAACTAAATTACGTAAGAAGGCTTTTCATTAGGCTCAGTCTAGCTCGCTGTGGGTTAAGAGCAAATGAAACTTGATTATCCGGCCAGTTACTTTACAGCTTCTGCATTTAATTTACTTTTCCTCAGAAGATTAAAAAAGTCATATGAACTATTATTACATGGAGATTTGAATTTTTTTTTTTAAGATCATTTTCTAAGTGATTAGTGTTTTTCAAGAGCAAAAGCCCTTCATCTGCTATGATTTACCCCATCTCGGCCAATAAAATGCCTTAATTAAAGCCTGGCTAAAATATGCTCTGCATTTTTTTGAAAAGCTATTCAAAATAAAAATGAAAAGAAACCTTATTACTTATTGACTGTTTAGAGTTTTCTTAGTGAATGCAATGAGCTGACAGTCTAAACAAAGAACTGATTCTTTTTAAAAGACCAATTTTGGTAGCTTCACATTAAAAAGGCTTCTATTAAAAAGTAGCTCAAAATGTAGTCTCTGCTAAGATGTTGTTATCTTTTAAATTAAGATTTAAAATAAGGCAGGTTTATGAAAAGACAGCCAAACCCCTAACATCTTCTACAAATGCTCCTGCATTTGTCAATGAGACAAGATACTGGTTTTCTGTACATAGAGTGGCATCTACTTATACTATCTGCAAAAAGTTTTCATGGCTTAAAGGAGAAAAAGAAAGTTGGTTATTAGGTTCTCTCATTTTAACTGACCCATGCTTTCTAACATCTCTACCCATGCAATGGAACCACGTGAGCTTTAATGTAAAGAGAGAATAGACAGATATTTTTTATAGCATTAATCCTGAGATGCATGTAGTTGACTTTTGCAGTGAACTTTCTGTAAGTTTTCCTAAGCTCTGATAGCCACTGCATTCAAACACACATACACAGACACATATCTTGAGTCTGGAATCTGTAGCACCCTTGGGCCTGCCAGGCCCCTGCCTAATACCATAAGCAACAATGGGGTCCCTTGGAATGCAATGTTGGGTTCCATATTTTAGTCCAACCCTTAGCATTTTCTTGGCTCCCAATTCTGTCATAGCCTGCTGGTATCCCACAATCATTGCCTATTTGACGCAAATGCTTTCTCTCCTTTTAGTTCTTGCTCTCCTACATAAAGCTGCTCTTTCCCTCTGCAGGTGCATACTTATACTAATTCCACAACCTCTGCCAAGCACCCATTCACCTACAAGAATCTCCTAGAATGCATAAAAACAAGGTGGTGACATGTCTGTATCCTGTCTCCATCTAGCCCCCAACCTATGCTCTAAGTACAATTGCAACAATCTGTCATTGCTTATCACATACATGGCTGGCTTTTCAACATGGTCATGTTGTATGATCATGCTGATTATTTATCAAGTCCCTAGTACGTGCTAAATATTGTTATGGACACTGAGGACACAAAAATTGTTATGGTATTTTCCCTGCAGTCTACGTGTTTACAATGGCGTTGGGGATATATATATATAGTATTATCATTTATAATAGTGTGTGAGCAATTCCATTCATTCATGCCTTCAATAATATTTGAGCACTCCCCATACACCTGTCACTGTGTCAGGTTTTAGCCATGCGACAGTGAAGAAATCAGTTCTGGTTTTTGCCCACATGCTCCTGGAGTGTACAACCTGGTTGTAGGAAACAGACAATAAGCACACAAGTAAACACAAGTTTCAAGTCAAATAGGAGAGCTGTGAATAAAATAAAATGAAGAAATAGAATATACTGGGAGGAACAGGGCTGTGCAGAAAGGTGGATCTGAGAAAGTGTGGTAGAAGCTGCCCCTGGCAATCCAGAAGGAGCTGGCCATGCCGTGACCAGCCATGTGCAGGCCAAAGGAGTGACATGTGCAAATGTCCTGAGGCTAAAAGGAGCCTGGCACAGGTGAGGACTGGCACAACCAAGTCACACTAGCTGTGTGACAAGAGCTTAGCAGAGAAAGTAGAGAGTGTAAGATGATGAAGTAGAGAGGATTCAAGACAGATTGTGCAAAGATGATTTTAGAGGGAAATGTGTACATTATACTCCATTGCATGTATTATAATTTATTACATTATTATATAACATATAAATTCTCCACTTCAGTAAGAAATGAAATTTATTTCAGTCTGTGAACTATCTTATATATGTTATATCCATATTTTTAATTCTCCTCTGCATATCATGTAGGAAGTAGACTGGAGAAGACAGAAGTGGAGGGTATGCAGTAGGCCAGGAGGTGATAGTAGCTTAGACTATTCACTCATTTAGCAAAAAATTCTGGAGGTATTTATTCCATGAAGTATTGCGCCAGAGGTGCAGCAGTGAAGAGAGCAAAGTCCTTGTTCTTAGAGGGTCCTCACTCTAGTAAGAGAGATGAAAGATAACAGAAGTAATCAGAGAAACACATGCCACATGGAAATAAGGGCTTGAGGTGAGGGATTACAGTGGTCAACAATGACGCTGGCATCAGGGGCTCAACGAGTAGGCTACCTCAGTGAGACAACCCTTCTCAAAAGAGAAAACACTTGAGCTAAAGCTGAGACATGAGTAGGAATTGGCCAAATACTATTAGGAGAGAGAGAGATAGAATGGGTGGTGGGCGGACGGAAGAAAGACAATGCAGGGGGGGTTTAAAGAACTAGAAACTGAGGGTTTGAGTGAAGGAAGAGAAGACCAGAGCCAGCAGAGGTCAGAGTATGAAGCAGGGGTCTG
This sequence comes from Mustela nivalis, assembly GCF_964662115.1. NCBI lineage: Eukaryota > Metazoa > Chordata > Mammalia > Carnivora > Mustelidae > Mustela > Mustela nivalis. The sequence goes on along the minus strand of NC_139023.1, from coordinate 50,447,972 downwards.
TGCAAAGCTAACTATCTGGGACTTTACCCAAAGGCTGTGGGAAGGATTTTCAGCAGGGGAATGAATTACAACGGTCATGCCCTCAGCCCTGTGGAAGATGGGTGGGAGGGAGGCCAGCCAGGTGGTCCATTAACAAACACTGAGCGTGATCCAGAGGAAGGCGGTGATGAGGATGGCTGGGAAGAGTGTGGATAGGGATCAGGAATGTAGAATGGACAGAACTTGATCGCTGCGTGGATGTGTGCACAGGGCTAGAGGGAGAAGAGTTCAGTATGCCCCATCACAATATGCAAAATTCTTTGAAACATGCCCCTTTTATACTCTCTGACCTCATCTTTACCAGTACCCACACACTGTGGCATGGCTGGCTTTCTTCCAGCCTTTGAAGGTGCCAAGTTCCTTCCCAGCTCTGGGTCTCTGTGCACCCCACTCCTACCCACTTCCACCCCTGTTTCCCTGGAATGCTCTTGCCTTCAGTCTTGGCTGGGCTGTCTCTCGTCACAGGTCATCTAGAGAAGGCTCCCCTGATCTTTCCCCAGACCAGCTTAATTCCACATACTCATCACACCTTAGTCTCTAAAATCATTTTCTTTTTAATATTCATGTGTTAATTTTCTCAAAGGTTTGTTGATCCATACTTCTGTGGACATGCTGTTTACATTCATAGGCGAGGTCCCTGCTGAGCTCCAGGAGGGCAGTGGCTCCACTTTCCTTCTTCACCCTCTGGCCCCAGTCCCCTGAAAGCACTCAATACCTATCAAAGGAAGGAAGGAAGGGAGGAAGGGCAGTCAGGAGGGAGGGGGTGGGGAGTGGTAACAAATTGCACAGAGCTTAAAGCTTAGTGATAAACCTGTCATAAAGAAAAGTTCTTGTTGTGGGAGAAACAAGTAGAAAACAGACTGAAAAGTATAGATTTGAAAATAATAGAAAGTAAAGAAAGAAGCCCCATTTAATCTTGACCTCTATTAAAATGTTGGCTTTAAACCAGGGATCAGCAAATTTTTCCTGTAAGGCCCATCTGTAAAGGGCCACAGTAAGTATTTTGGGCTTTGCAGGTTGTAAGGACAGTTACAGCTGCTCACCTCTGTCCTTGCAAAAGGAGAACAGCCATAGGCAATACATAAGCATACATTTATGTATTATGTAAATACATCACATAAAATTTTATTTACAAAAGCAATCTGGAATGGGCCACAGAGGTCGCTGACTCCTGTTTTAGACTAATCCAGGAAAAGCAGGGTAGGGCACACACAAATGAAACATATAAGGAAGAGGAACTACATTTTACTGAGAATCAGAATTTGCATAAGATGCTTTGCATACATATCTCATTCAATCTTTTTTAACAATTCTGGTAGGTAAGCATTATGACACCTATTTGGCAATACTGGAGTTCAAAGAGGAGACATAAGTTGCTCAGAGTATACAGTTAAGGGGCCAGAATTTAAATCCAGGCAGTCATTCTGACTCTCAGCTTTTTAGTTTATCATTTATCTTTTCATCAATTTTCCTCTCATAGCCATAAACCTCCTCTCCACCCCATTTTTGGAAAGAGGTATAAACATCTGTGCACATAATGTAAACACACTAATTCCAATTCCACAAACATTTACTGAGTGCATACTATGTGCCAGGCATCATGATCGGGGCTGGGGATTCAATACTTATAGACCATCTTTCTCTCGAATCTGCCTAAACTGCAGCTTGTTAGTACTGGATACTGACTTTCAAAGGCTACCACGTGGCACTCCTGCATTACATCTTTTATTTGCCTAGACTTGCTAGTGTTGTTTTTCACCATGTTAATGATGGCTTTCCCATGGTCCTGCCTGCCTTCTGTAAACAGACCACAGGTGTGGATTGTGTGTTGCTGGTGTGCAAGGCCTGTCACTGTCCATCCCCTTGCAGAGAAGTTTCCCCATCAGACTGCTGCCCACAGCACCTGCTGCTCCATACAGCTGACTCCCAGCTACACAGCTTCCCATTACCCGTTGATTCAGACAGTATGATTCACCCTGTCCTTGAAGCACGGCTTCCATATGTGAGGGTTAAATAACTTTCTGCCCTCCCAGGGACCACTTAATAACCAGAGTGTTATTTTTGTGTTTGGGAATAGATTTAAGAGTAAAAACATGAAAAAAAAAAAAAAAAAAAGAAAAGAAAGAAAGAAAGAAAGAAAAGAAAAGAAAAGAAAAGAAAAAGAAAAAGACATATATACAACTTGCATCTAATTCTGAAGATACCAGCTTCTCCCCATGCATTCTCCTATGCATCTTCAAATTTAACCAATACAAAAATCTCCTCTATCACTTATCTGGTGATGAAAATTGTATCTTAGAAAAATGCTACAGCCCAGTTGTTGTTTTTCAATTACCTTCTATGTAATAGCATCAATACTGGAGAAAAATGCTTGAAGAAAAGGAAAAAAAGTCTCAGTTTTCAGTAATCTCAGACTACTTCTCCCTAGAACCATTCCCTTTATTTACTTGGCATCCTATACCTACTGAATTTAAGGTATGGGTTCATTTAGCAGAGATTCTTGATGAATATGCGTTTCCCTAACTCATTACATTTTCTAAAAACAGAATCAATATTTCACATCATCTGTGTACTGGCTATCAATACCTTATTCTACCTGTAAGAGGAAAAATTCATTTATGAACTATTTTGTTTGTCATTTTCAAAGAACCACCACCTTGAAGCATTTAGCATTGATCGTGGTGTCAGGAATCAAAGGAAATGCTATTCCAGGGAAAAGCTGGGCTTTGAGACTGCAAATAACAACCCAAATGACCTACTTGTGCCCCTGCTTGTCTTGGCCAGAGTTTGGTCTTGAGCAAAATTGGGACCAATCAGAAATCAGGATTTTCTTTCCTGGTATCAATATCAAAGCTCTTCCCTTCGTTTCATCTTCTGAGTCAAAACAGTCAACCAAAGACTATAGATTCTCTTTCCTGCAAACTAAATTGCTCTTGTGTCATCTCCTCTGTCTCTTTCTGCCACCAACCAGGCCTTTGAGAGTTCTCAGCTAAGTGGATGCAACAGACTCTTCGTATGGCTTCTTTCCTTCAGGCTTGCTCCCCTGATGTCCTTCTTCTATGTGCAGACTAAAGTGATCAGGCCTGGCCATTCCTAACAGTAATAATTAATATTTGATGGTACCTTATATGCATTACTCATTAAGGTACAACAGGCACAGACACATACCAGTATCACTCCCATTTATCACATAAGAAAGACAAGCTTTAACAAAGTTAAAAAATCAACCAATCCCATAGAGCTATGTATAGAGTTAGGCTCTATATCTAGGCTTCTCTAACACATGTGTGACCTTGATGTGTCATTCTATTGCAAATTCCTTTTCTATAGATGTAACATCTAATGGAATAATTTAGGCCAGATGCCAGCTTTTTCTGGGGAAGATGAAGCATCTTGAGGGGTAGTTTTATTAACATCATATCCAATAAGAGAGAGGTAGATCCCCAAATTGCAATTAGAAGAAGAATGGCAAAGTCGGCAAATGGAGAATTGGCAAAAAAACAGGATAGCTTCTCTTCAGAGTCAGTTACAAAATTCACAGAGAAATGACCTCAAATTCTGTGATCAGACAGATACAGCAGATGCTATTTCTTACAGGTGAAAATATCACTAACTGACAAAGAATGTGGTTGTTAGAGACACTAAAATGTGGATTAACTGAATGAAGTTAGTTAGTTTAACAAGAGGGGAGAGCCAAGGGGTCAACATCCTCAACACCGTCAACAGGGTGCCAAACTGCCACCTAACTGACCTTGGCTTCCAGACTTTAAGCCCCCTGAAGTGGTGGTGTTAGAAAAAAATAAGTATGTTGGCCACATCTTGCAGCCTTCAGAGACGTTGTACAAGAAAAATTAGCCTACATCGCAGTAGAAAAACTAAAAATCAAGGAAATGTAGCTATGATAAAAGAAGCACTTTGGGTGCCATGAGTCCCATAATTTAGAGTGTCTCTGCATGGGAAAAGTGTACTCTTGTACCTCATGCTCAAGTGAGAGATTAAGGGAAACTGGAGCTTAGCAGGCAGTAGGACTGGTAAGATTAGGGAACCAGTCCCTTCTCATGAACCTTGTGTTGATGTTCCACCAGCAAAGACTGAAATAATCATGGCACTACTTGTTTAAAACAAGTTTCTTTTTCTTGGAGAGTAGAAGCCATTAAGCTCAACAATAATAAACATTTGACTTCAAGACTATGTCCAAGGAAGATAACTGACTATGTAATTAGAGCATGAAATTTTCAGGAAAAACAAAATAGACTGGAAGCCTACTAAGTATCTGAGGGAAAGGGATTGTCAAGGAAACCCAAACACTAGCCACCCATCTCTAAGCCAGTCCCATGGTCTTGCCACTCTACTACCTGGGACCCGTGCCATTACATCTATGCAGCTGCATGAAGGGCATCCTTACCTACCATTTACTCAGCTGTTGATCATGAAGAACCACAAACAACAGTTTATAAAGCAGAACCAGGAGTTCAGGGGAGTTGTGGACATAAAAGATCCTCCCAAAGAGCAGATTGCCAAGACTGTCCAATGGCTGGCTAAAGAACATAGTCTACTGCCACAATAGAGAGTTTTGTCTCAACTGGTCCATCCTTGTCCAGCAAGATGTGTGTTCTATAGACTACAGACTACTGTGTTCTTCCCACTCCCTCCTTTTCTAAGTGAGTCCAACTGCAGTTCACAACCGTATTCAGGATATTGGAGGCCTGTTAACTTTTATTTAGATTCCTCGATTATGAAAACCCATATTCAGGTATGACTGAGGTGGCCACTAGTCACCTGGGGGGTCTTAGATTAACAGATGGATGAATAACTCATGAAGCCTGAGGTGGTAACCCCCAAGGAGAGGGTAAGAATATTCCATGTAGGTTGACCAATGTAAAAATACATGCTTAGGAAGAACTGTTGATATGAATGTGGACTAGCCAAATGGGTGAAGCATGGCAGTCAGTAGAGTAGACTCCCCAATAGCCATTCCCTTCTGTTTCCTTCTTTGCTAACAGAAAAATAATTATGTTTAAAATGGCAATAATCCTGGCTCCTAATATGAATCATGATTGGATTTTCTAGATAAATCATGACATTCCTGTCTATAGCTTTTAGGCAAATACTTTCCCAATCATCCTTTGGAATTTAATTAGCCAAATGAGACCCAAGGAGTTCACTGGGGACAGGGGGGGTTTTAAATTTGACAAAATGAAATATTTTCCTTTCCTATGTGGAAAAATATGGAAGTCATTTTGTATCCATGAACCAGTAAATGTGAGGATAAAAACTCACAGGCTGGAGATTGAAGAAGAGGATGGGAGACTCTGGGACCATATTACTTGTCATGAAAACAAGTCAACTTTATAACTGACTCTATAGTTGAGATTTCTGTTATAGTTAAAAACATGTCCAATTCACAAATTGATCATATACTGTGTGTAGGAGATAGGAGAAGGATCCTCGTGAAGAATAGAAGAAAGCAATGAAGATAAATGATCAATGAATCATAATTTCTTTTAAGATTATCTATCCTTGAAATGGATATTTTAACAAAGTAGTACTTTAATTGACTCTCAATGTATATAGTATGTAGAGCTGTTAATGAATATACAAATGGTCAAAACCCTGTCAAAACAGACAAAACCACAATAAATGGTGCTACATACAACTGAGTATTTACAGAACAATTATCAGTAGACGATAAATATACTGAGATGACAATAGAAATTTATAGCTGAAAATATGCCAAGCAATTTACCATACCTTTACTTTTATCCACTTAAATCCAGCTTCCTAGAAGCTAATTCTATCACATGTTAATCTTTTCATATCCCACAGTTTTATAAACTTGGAGTATATATCCTAATAAGTGGTGTCTCCTCAATCAGTGGACTTCTAACCTTTTTTCTCTTTTCTTTTTTTCTTTTAATTTTTTAAATTTATTTTTTATTAATATGTTTGATTAGCCAGCATATAGCACATCATTAGTTTTTGATGTACTATAGTATATATAGCATAATATAAACAATATAGTATAGTATAAACTACTTTATATATTATAAACTACCATACTAGTTTTTGATGTAGTGTTCGACAATTCCTTAATTGCAATAACACCCTGTGCTCATCACCACATGTGCCCTCCTCAATACCCATCACCCAGTTACCCCATCTCCCCACCCATCTCCTCTCTGCAACCCTCAGTTTGGACTTCTAATTTTAAGGACAGCTTTAGAAGACATTTTAGGACTACTTGTTCAGCCTCTTTGTTCATTCAATTCCTCTCATTATTATGCTTGTTTTTATTCATTAATTCTTTTATTCAACAGATTATTTGTTACTTCTCTAACTAATTCTAATTCTCAGCAGCACTGATCACTCCCCTTTTCTTGATCTCTGTGATGGCACACTCTACCAATTCGTCTCCTGGAACTCTGAATTCCTGGTTTTTCAATCCCTTCCCAACTTCTTCTCCCTTAGTTTTTCCCATGTCAGTAAATGATACCACCACACATGCTGGAGCTAAAACTAAATGCCTAAAGATCATCCCTACTTCCTCTTTATTCCCTACAGTCAACTCATTAGTACATCTGGTCCACCTTATCTGTATGGTAGATTGATGTGAATCCATCTACTTCTCTCTTGACATTCTGAACCCTATATATCTCCTGCCTGGGATATCACAATAACCTGCCAACTCATATCCCTGCTTCCATTTTCTCCACCTCATCATGCATTTCCCATACATTGGCTAGAGTGCTCTTTTTTTAAGTGTAAATTATATTCTGTCACTTCTCTGCATAAAGTGCTCATAATAGTTTCCGATCACATTTAGAGCCAAATCCAAACATCTTCTTCTAGTCTCCTAGGTCCTCAGCATGATCTGGCTCCCACCTACCTCTCTGACTCATCTCAAATCTTTCCACCTTACTCCCCGTACTCCAATCTCCCTAACCTTGTTTCTGACCTTGTATGGTCTCAGTTTATTCTGTTTTGGGGTCTTTGCCAAAGCTGTATCACCTATCTGGAAAGCTCTTACCCCAGACAGTCACACAAATGACCATTTCTTGTCATCCAGGCCTCTACTCCTAACTCACCTCTTCAGAAAAGTCATCTCTGACCAGTGCGTCTCAAGCAGCCACCCTATTATTTTCAGTTCATCATACAGTTTTCCTTCTTTCACAGCAAGTATCGCTAGCTGATATTTTCTTATCTATTTACCACCTGTCTTCCTCCACAACAATCTATACTCTTTGAGATCAGGGACCTTGCCTGACTCTCTCATGGCTGTGTCCCTATTTCCTAGACACTCCACAGATAATCAATAAATATTTGAATTGGTGATTTTTTTTTTTTTAGTTCCTAGGCACTAGAGAAACTCTTTCTAAAGCTTCATTTAGCTTCTTAGCCTTTAAAAAGGGATATTCTGTTAGATTCTTTGTGGTTTTAAGACGAATCAGGAAATATATTTTGGAGTCAATTTTCCTTTCATTCAATCAAGAAATATTTACTGTGCCAAGAGTTTTGCTATACAAAGAAAAATGAGACAGCAGATTCATTATCTAGTGGTAGAGAATGACATGGAAATGAATAAGTATAATATAAATTGAGGTCAATCAAACTACTAAGAAATCTACCAATGTTGCCTTGTGCAAAAGGGGTCAGAAGTGGAGAGAAACAAAATCAGCGACAAGTACAGAGGGATTGATGACATTTTTTACATACCAATGAGTCAAGAGTTGAGTTCTATAAATGAAACAAGGAAAATACTGCACTGGTTTCATTTCTCAATCCCATCTAATGATGCTGCCAAACATGACAATGACGAAAGGAGGGATTGGTGTTTTTCTATGTCATGATGTTATTATAACCTGAAAGTCAAGTTTTACTAAATTCAAGGACACTATTTCCGAATGCCTTGTGTGATTCAGTCACATGCAGTTCTATTTTAGCATTATGCAAGGTGAAGATCAAGTAGGACTGTAATGAAATAGATGCTCTCTCAAGTTCCCCTCGCTCTCACAGCTGCCACACTACTCTCGGCCAGGTGCCACCTCTCTGCCTCCACCTCCACCCACTGCCTGTGGCCCATGACTTCCCATTACTCTCTGATCTCCAGGACAAAGGAAATTCTGCTAATCCTTGCCCAATGGAGTGACTTCCTTGCCAGCCCTCAAATGTGTCTTACTCCAACTCACTTTCTCAACCCACTTACCTATTTGAAATACCTTTTTCCCCTCTTGCTTGTTATCCAAATGCTGCCAATTCTCCAACTCAAGGGAGACCCATCTCTTCCATGAAACCTTCCTCTTCAGCCACCAGCCACTATGAGCTCCAGCTGTGGATTCTGATAATGTAGGTGGTTTCAGTATTCAAATAACAGATAGGAATTCAACAGTTTAAAACATCTTCATGGTCACTATGACCATTTGCTAAACAGCCAGTGTGTGCCAGGCATCAGGGTAAGAACTTTACAGTTACCAATCCTAAACCTCTTAATAATCCCCCCTTTAATAACAAAAGTGAAACTCAGGAAGCATAAGTCAAACAGCCTGTGTTCCTAGGACTTTAGTTTCAAGGCCAGGGTTGAGCATGCCTCTATCTAAACGCAGCTGTGCACATTAGCCTGCTAAAGTCTATCAATTGCCTCCAAGAGCCTATGCTGAGAAGCATCAGGAAAATATATATCCTCAGCAAGCCTCTTTCTCAAAGGATGTTGTTTATATTATTATAGAATATTAGTGAAACAATAAAATAACCATATGAACTTTTTTTTATTCTCTGTCGCTGCTATACCAGACTGTCACATACTTGTGGCTTAAAACAACACAGAGCTATCACCTGCTAGGTCTGAAGTAAGGCATTGGACAAAGGCATTGGCAGAGCTAGATTCCTTTCCAGAGACTCTATAGAAGAACCTACTTGCCTTCTGGAAGCCACCCGCATACACTGGCCCATGGTCCCCTTCTTCCATCTTGAAATCAACAACCCTGTATATCTCAGACCATCCTTCCTTAATGACATCTTAATGTGATGGGAGCCAGTCCCCCTTTAAGGACTCCCAGTGACTGTGTTGGGCCCACTTGATAATCCAGGAAAATCTTCCCATATCAAGGTCCTTAACTTGATCACCTCAGCAAAATCTCCTTTACCATGTAAAGTATCCCAGACACAGACCCCCAGGACTGAAGCATATATGTCTTCAGGGGGCCTGTTTCTCTCCCTACCACACCAAAGCACTCCACCTCTCCACCTATAACTTTCTGGGAAGAGGGACAATACTCTGGAATGTTGAAAAAGTGGGACCGAATGGAAGCACTAGAGCAGAGGAGAGAGGCCTACGTATTAGGAAGAAAGCAAAAGTAGAAATAAGTGCCAGCATCTGGAAAGCCATATCCACTTGAGAGCTAGGACATCCCACCAATCATTTTTAAGAGAGTGTATTCGTAGTTCTGCAGCTAGAGAATGAGTTACAAATCATCAATTTCCTAGGGCACCTGGGTGGCTCAGTCGTTAAGCATCTGCTTTCGGCTCAGGTCATGATCCCAAAGTTCTGAGATCGAGCCCTCCATCGGGCTCGGTGGGAAGCCTGCTTCTCCCTCTCCCACTCCCCCTGTTTCTGTTCCCTCTCTCGCTGTGTCTCTCGGTGTCAAATAAATAAATAAAATACTTTTTTTTTTTAAATCATCAATTTCCCTTTTTATTTCCATGTTTAATATTCAGCTCACAAGATCTTGTTTGTAACGAAGATAGCAGACCTATCAGTCATCTAGGAGACATCTGGGGACAGATGTGAAGAGTAGAAAGAACAGAGGCTGTGGAGACATATGGGCATGGACTGAACTCGGTCATATACGTGCTCTGACACTTGCTGTGTGACCTGCAGCACATTGCTGAACCTTTCACAGCCTCAATCCCTGTATCTGTAGAATGGGGACAATTCTACTTACTCACAGGATTGTGGAGTGGATGTGGGGCTCTAACGCAGTTACACAGGTACACACACCTGGGGTAGAATCATCATTAAGCCCCCTCCAACCAGTCTGCTGATGTGGTTGCAAGTTTAACGAACAGAGCAAGAACATGATCTTCATTTTTGGATTCTTTTCCACTCGCCCACTCAGCACCTGGAAGAATGCCTAGCCCAGAGCAGATATCCAATATATATTAGTTGAACCATATTAAAGTTTGCTTTTCCTTTTGAATCTGGAGAATAAACCTCTGGTTTGGCTCAGTGATGAATTCCATAGTCAGGCTGGCCTAGAAAGACCTAATTCTCTGAAACACTCTCTGGAGCTCTTGGACACTCATAGATGACGTCACAGTATTCAGACACAGGCTGTGAAACATAAAATTGGTCTTGTACATAAGCCATGGTGGATTATTAACATATAGAATAGATTAAACTACACAAAACAGCCCAATTCCCCACATCCAGCATAAAAAATATCTTTAATAAGAGACCAGGTGACAGCTAGATGAATGCTTTCCAGAAACCTCAAGATGGATTTAAATCACAAAATACTCTGTAATCAAAGAATGAGCTGTCTCCACCCAGTGTTAAAGGAACATATAAATTAGGAAAAGAAGGATTTGGGGGAAAAAATCAACATTTCAGAAGCTAGACAGCGTTTCTAATTCTGGTCATTCATAAACTCAGAACTGAGGAGAGTCTGAAGTTGTTCAACTCTTATAGAAATAGTAACTGTTTGTGATAATCTCCCAATTAAGTTACAAGTTATAAATCTATACCAATCAAACATTTATCCCCACCCTCTTTTCAGAAAATGACACTGGTTCACAGGATATGACCATGGGTGAGCACAACATCTCCCCAAAAACCTAACCTGCTCTCTGCTGCCTCATAAAAGAGACCCACAACTTCTTCCCAAGTTCTACTTGTATACCTTCCTGCTTATGTATTTAGTCAATAAATATTTGGGCACTGAGGATATAGTCATATACAACAAGCCACCAGTGGACGAGGACAACTCAGTCTCTTAGGGGAAACCCACCTAGCAGTAAAATACTGCACACAAAATATTCAGGACTTTGTAAGAGTGAGCTGTATCATTGCAACTAGATCTCCAAGACATAATATTAAGTGAAAAATCTTAAGAGACAACTTTTGTATAAATTTTAAGACATACACATTGCTATGGTCTGAAGTCTGTATCCCTCAAAATTCATATATTGAAATAGTAACCCCCAACGGTGACAGTACTAGAAAGTGGGACCTTGGAGAGGTGATTAGGTCATGGGATGAACACTCTTATAGGAGAGACCCCAGAGAGCTCCCTAGCCCCTTCCACCAAGTGAGCCCACAACAAGAGTCCATGCGTGACACAGGTTAGGGCCCCCACCTAACCATGCTAGCATTCTGATCTTGGACTTCCAGCCTCCAGGAGTGTGAGCAATAAATTCCTGTTGTTTACAGGCAACCCAGTCTGAACAGACTACTGCATGCATAACACCTATCACATACTGGTCACACGTACCTACATCTACACCAGAAGGATGTTAGAATGCATTGAAAGGATACACACCAAATTCATGGTAGTGGTGGTAACAGCAGGGAAGAGGAGATAAGACAGGGAATGTGGAAGGTGGCAAAAGGGATGATGACTGTATTGTTAACATTTTATTGATTTTATGTAAAGAAGGCTGGAAACCAGTATTTCCTAAAACAGTGAACTATTTACTTTGGGTAGGAAATCCTCGGGAGCTTGTTGTTTACAGTCTTCCATAGTGTTAGAAGTGGTTGAAATTTATTTTTTTAATATTTTATTTATTTATTTGACAGGGAGGGAGAGAGAGAGAGAAACAGCAAACACAAGCAGGGAGAGCTGCAAGCAGAGGGAGAAGCAGGCTCCCCACTAAGCAAGGAGCCCAACGTGGGACTCGATCTCAGGACCCCAGGCTTATGACCTGAGCTGAAGGCAGATGCTTAACCGACTGAGCCACACAGGTGTCCCCGAAGTGGTTGAAATTTAAATAGACAATTGTATTGCAGCACAGTAAGCGTCTTTTAGGCATAAACCAGGTAAAAATGGTGATATAATAGAGAAATGTTTCTATTTGTTCTCAGAGCATAGCTCTCCAGTGCCCTGACAAGTTCTGTGCCTGTAAACGTGTACAAGTGTTTCCTATTGGACAAAATGAATCTGCCAGTTCCAACAGCTGCCATGCAGCAGCTGCCCCAACCCCCCTCTTCCTTCAGAATTCAACTTACTAGAGCGGCTTACACCTGCTTCTCTTCATTCCCTCACTCACACCCCAACCCTTTGCAATCTGGCTTCAGCCCCACTAAATTGCTCCAACCTCCTAATTGCCAAATCATTTCAGTTCCCATCTTCCTTAACCATGCAAAGCACTTAAGATAATTGACCCACTACTGAAAGAGCCTCCTTCCCTTGGCATCCGCAGTACTACTCTTGGCTGTCATTCCTTATGCCTTCCCATATGCTCCATCTCTGACCCCTTCCCCAGTGCCTTCTCCCTGGAGCAGCCAACTTAGCATTAGTGCACTCCCTAGGATTCCATTCTGAGCTCCGTTCTCTCCCCTGTTCTCAATGCTTCACCTGCAATGCACTGGCTCTTAAGTCTGTGTTCCAGCCCCTCCTGAGAGCTAGATGCCCGCCTTCAGTGGCCAGCTAGCTTCTCCTACCTTCTGCACCAGCAACTCACCCTCAGTAAGTACCAAAGCAGCCACATCCTCAAGATTCTCACTGAAGGGTATAGTTAGACACAGGGCCATTTTCTTAACCTCTACTTTTTCCTGCCTTCATTGCAATGCTTAGCAACTTACTGATTACAACTACTCTATACCTCTTCAGCCTCACACCTTCTGTACACCTGCCACGCTGCTTTAGTTCAGATCTCCCGTTTCACACCGGCTGTACGGCTTTCCCAACTAGTCCCCTTGCCTTCTATGGAACTACCTCCATCTTTTCCTTCTAAAACACAAATAATTGCCATTCCCGTGTTCCACATCTTTCCCTCACTCCCCATTGCCTGCAGATTTTAATTTAAATTCCTCAATCATAAATGCTAGTGTCTCAAACGATCTACCACCACCTACCCTTCCAACCTCGCTGTGGCCACATCTCCCCATACTGCCAATAATCAGACCACATGGATTTTCTCACTATTCCCTGAAGGCAGCTTGAATTTTCACATAAATCTGAGCTCTGGCACATGCTCTTCCTATGACCTCAGAATCCTCTTCTCTGTCACTGGATGAACCCCAACACACTTCAAGACCTCGCTGAGATGCCATTTCCCTTAAGGGTTCCTTAATTTCTCTAGGCAGGTAATTATTCCTGTGTCTTTGCTCCCACAGAACTTTGTGCGTGCCTCTCCTTTAGGACAGAAGTCACATCAGTCTGAGAATGACATGCCACCCCTTCCTAACGGACAGCAAGGAGGAGGTAGATCTTTGTGGTGATTTCTTTATGAAACACATATTTGAGAACCTTACTATTGGATGCTTCTGCTCGAGGCATGTGGAAGACACAGTAAACAAAACAGACATCTATATTCATGGAGTCGAAATTCCAGAGCACTGAACTGCGATCCCTCAATTTAAGGCGAGATTCAGAGATGTTTGTTTAAATCATCATAAGGACGTCATGAAACCCAAGAATGGTAACACCTATTCCCACGGTGGCTTTGGTGTGTCATCCTAGCTCATCCCCTCAAGTAGATCTCATCGTTCACTTTGCTGCAATCCTGCAAGCACCAGGCAGACAAATACACACATACTATAGGATCCTTTAAATACGCAAGGCTTGGGGGCCTGGGTGGCTGAGTGGGTTAAAGCCTCTGCCTTCGGCTCAGGTCATGACCCCAGGGTCCTGGGATCAAGCCCCACATTGGGCTCTCTGCTTAGCAGGGAGGCTGCTTCCTCCTCTCTCTCTGCCTGCCTCTCTGCCTACTTGTGATCTCTGTCAAATAAATAAGTAAAATCTTTAAATTAAAAAAAATATATATGCAAGGCTCCATCTTTTTCGATAAAAGTATCCCTTCTCATGAAGGCCTGTAGGAAACTCTTCACAAGCGAGTAGACAATCACACATGAGACTTAGGTAGACGATGTCAACCTCAGTTCCCTGCAAACCAGCAGGTGTCAGACCCATACAACATGGATCTATGAAACAGAAAGAACAACAAGTGATTTCTCTGGGGTTGAGGAAGAAAATGCCCATACATTAAGAGTAGTAACCTGTATTATATACCTTCCTAAATTTATCAGGCACTAGCAAATGTGGGTCTTGCATAAGTATTTGAGTATCTGTACAAAGACATGGAGACTTCTCTGGAATTGGTATCTTTATGATGAATGAAACAGAAACTCAGAATGCAGACTGAGGGGCACCTGGGTGGCTCAGTGGGTTAAGCCTCTGCCTTTGGCTTGGCTCATGATCTCAGAGTCCTGGGATTGAGCCCTACATGGGGCTCTCTGCTCAGCAGGGAGCCTGCTTCCTCCTTTTTCTCTGCCTGCTGCTCTGCCTACTTGTGATCTCTGTGTCAAATAAATAAATAAAATCTCAAAAAGAAAGAAAAAAAAGAATGCACACCGAGTGTGGCAGAAACCAATCAAAACAAAGACTGAACAATGCCAAAAAGTTCTCAGTGGGACAGATGCCACCGGCCTAGAACACTAAGGAAAGATGTATGGCTAATAACGTCATGGCAAGGTAGCAGCATTTAACACTGGATATTTCTATCAGCGAGCATAAAAATATATGGATGCTAACTGGTTTCGTTTTTTGTTTTGTTTTGTTTTTTTAAGATTGTATTTATTTGTCAGAGAGAAGGAGATAGAGATAGAGACAGACAAGCAGGGGAAGCAGCAGGCACAGGGAGAAAGCAGGCTCCTCACTGAGCAGGGAAACCAATACAGGACTCAATCCCAGGAGCCTGTGATCATGACCTGAGCTGAAGGCTGATGCTTAACTGACTAAGCCACCCAGGCGTCCCAGAAGTTAACTGTTGATAAAACTGCAAAGAGTGCATTGCATGTCACTGATAGTTCCTCACCACTCCCTGCTCACTGCTTTGTCCTGGGCTCTAATATCTAGTATATTACACTTTTCCCTTTATACTGGTCAAGGGTAAACAGAAATGCCCTGCAAGAGGTCACTGGGATCAAACCTTTTAAGATTCATATTATTTATATTTTTTCTAGCATGTTTATTATCTAAGAAATAAAGGAGTTATAACTTATGATTAAATCTATAAAAATGAAGGTACATGCTTAACTTTTTTTTTTTTTTTTTTTTTTTTACAGACGTGGATACAAGGCAAAAACACTTTGGAAACTTCCAAGTTCTAGATTCCAAAAGGCTAATAAGGACTTCTAAGCAACAGACCAAAGTCAGCTTTTGGAGGTTAGGCAATTCAGAGAAGAAAAATAAATGGCAGGAGGTGGGCGGGGTGGGGGAGTAGATTAGAAGAGAAAATAATTCCAGATCCCACAAAAGTTGCCAGTATAAGGCCATCATCAGTGGTTTGCTAGTCACTAGGATAATAGCCCTCTGCTTTTTGCTGAGTGGAGGGACTAACGCCAGACATGATGTGGTTATTTGGTTAACTTGATCCCCTGCTTAAAACTTCCAATGGCTCCTCGTTGCCATAGGACCAAGTACAAATCCTTAATAAAAACCTCAAACTCTGTGGGGCGCCTGGGTGGCTCAGTGGGTTAAAGCCTCTGCCTTCAGCTCAGGTCATGATCCCAGGGGTCCCGGGATCGAGCCCCACATCAGGCTCTCTGCTCCTTGGAGAGCCTGCTTCCTCCTCTCGCTCCCAGACTGCCTCTCTTGCCTACTTGTAACCTCTGTCTGTCAAATAAATAAATAAAATCTTAAAAAAAAAAAAAAGAAAGAAAGAAAGAAATACTTAAAAAAAAACAAACCACCTCAAACTCTGAACCATCTGGCCCTGTCTCCCTCTTCAGCGTTTTCTTCTGTCCTTCTCTTCTTTATTTTCAGACTTTCTTCAGGTCTTCAGAGAAATTCTGTTCGCAACTCCTGCTTCTGTCTATCTCCAAGTGTCATTCAGATGTCAACTTAATTTCTACTCTTTCAAGGAATTATTTTCTGACTCCTAAGACATATTCCATTTCCTTCCCATATGCCCCAGTAGCATCCTTTACTCCTTACTGTAATATTCTCCTCAGGCTGCTAATGCACTCTTGAAGGTCTTTCTTCCTTGCTAGTCTTCTGTGAGGAGAAGGTATCTGTATCCCCCAAGCATCCAGAACAACGCTTGATTTCTAAGACATGCTAAATAACTGTGTTGATTGGAGTGAAGCTGAGTGAAAGGCCCTGAGATCTGGAGAGGAAGAATTTCTTTGAATTCCCCAAGTACTTGCTTATCACATTCCATGATGGCAGAGTTATGAGCCTTACCTAATAATCATAACAGTGTTTGATGGTTTTATTTGTAAATTTAAAGGTATTCCATTATCCATTGGTCAACAAATATGTGCATGTCCCTATGGGTCCTGAAATTGTGCACGGTCTCCTTACTCTGGGTTGGCAGACACCAAACAATTAATTAAAACTGCATTCATGAAGGAACAGTATGAGAAGGACTCGTGACTTATTCTGGCGGGATGGAGGACGGCTGGAGCTCACCGCTTGCAGTAATGCGATATATTCTCAGTCGGTTAGTCTCAGCCAGAGTGCCTGTGCTCTGTGTCCACAGAGTGGGCTGGAAACGTGGATGCAGGACCAAGCAGTGGAGGAAGGGGGCAAGGGGAAAGGCAGCTACGCAAGTAAAATGTACTGAATCAAAGTCATGACTTTGGAGGCAATCACCTATGGCCTCCAACAAAGGCTCCCCCATGTAACGCACTTTCAAAGCCCCATCTTCCCCAGCCCCTTACCTAGAGCTGGCTTGCCCACCTGAGTCACTTCCACCAGCCCTTCCACTCAGACTCAGGGAGGCCCTTCAGTTTACTTTCACTAACACTCAAACTCAAGCACCGATGGTTCTTTTTCCCCAACCCACAAGGCGGGTTATTGAGGCTCCCATCCACCAACACGTGCACCAGGCACTGGCTTTGGAGCCTTACCTTGGATGTGATCTAGAAATTCACAGGGAGGTTTTTCAGGTTATCAGCCCTTTACTCTTTCTACAACCCAAAGGCACACTCTCTGCTGAGCTGAGCACAGGCCTCCCAGAACCACATCAGGTTAGCCCAGAGTACCCTGCCCAGGCAAGAGTGAGAAGAGAGTACAGAGTAGAGGCTGTGTGTTCATTAACACCGCCATCGTTAATATTGCCACCATCCTAATCACTAGCTGTTTGGACAGGTTGCTCAACCCCTTTGAGCCTGAATTTACTTATCAACAAAAAGGGTATTTAAAACTATCCAGGATCTCTCTTGCCGGGATATCCCTCCAGTATCCCCAAATAAGTGGAAATTTTGACCCTATATATATACACAGACACGCAATTTCCTTCTTCTGTCTTCTGGATAATAACTTCCAAGCAGCATAAGCAAAGGCCTTTCCTCAGTTGCTGAAGTTTGAGTGTAGAGGCTGGTTAAGAGCCATTTTATCTTGGTCTCCCACCTAACTTCATACCCACATCCAATTGGTTATAAAGACCATCCATAACGCTACAGGAATCTGCCAAATTAATTTTCTCCACCACCACCACCCTACAAAACTGGTCAATCCATGGGGTGCCTGGGTGGTTCAGTCATTAAGTGTCTTCCTTTGGCTTAGGTCCTGATCCCAGGGTCCTGGGATTGAGCCCCACATCGGGGAGCCTACTTCTCTCTCTCCCACTCCCCCTGCTTGTGGTTCCTCTCTCACTGTCTCTCTCTCTCTGTCAAATAAATAAATAAAATCTTTTTTTAAAAAATCGGTCGATCCAGCTAAGGTCTGGACAAATGCAATGTTTCCTCAACTGACCTTTCCACCTGAACATTCCCCCTTCCTTAATCTTTCCTATACAGCAGGATAAGACAAATCTTCCTAAGGTGTCACTTTTATTACGCCATCATCTTTCTGCAAAATCTTGAATTCTTGCCCACTGAATCAAATCCACATTTCTGAGACTCTTCCCAATCTCATTTCTCAGCATTGACACATCTCGGGACAACCATCTCCTCCAGTCAAACTGCAGCCTCCATAAATCCCTTCCTGTCACCCACTAAATGGTCCCTTACAACCTATCTAAGCCCCACTGGTCATATAATGCCCAGATCACAGCCTGGCCCTCCATGGCATCCTCCCCAGCACATCATCCCTAGGTGGCCTCCCCTCCCTCCCGCATCAGAAAACAAGATTATATCTTCTAGAGAACAAGTACCCTTTCTTCAGAACTCACCTCTCCAGGACCACCCATGTGCTCCCAATCTCATCACTCTCCTGACTTGCCATCCTCAGAATTAAAAGAACTTTTTCTCAAGCCAAAATCATTATGTAAATGACCCCAACCCACAGGCTTTATTTGTCAGGCACTGCACTGAGTCCTTTACAGACCTTAGTTCAGTTACTTCTCAGTGCAATCTGTCAAAATGAGTCCTCTTCATTGATTTACCATTCAACACACATTTCAGTGAATTCTAACAGGGAAAATACTAAAAAATAAATATACACAAAATACAGGTACATATATACAAATCACAGTATATAAAAATGATATTCTATTATAGAAGTATATTACATAATTTTTTTTTCTTTGAAGGATTCTATAAAAGCTATGAATGAAGTAATATAAGGCCAAGGAGTAGGGAAACACACATGAATTGTTATATCAGATGAAGTCATTTGAGAAGTACTATTTTAATGAAGATCTGAACAAATGAGGAAGCAAGCTAGTAGAGTATATGGGGCAAGAATAGTCCAAGTACACATAAAAAACTAAGTTACAGAGAGGCCATGTGGCTTCCTAAGGTCACACAGGAACAGACATAGTATCTGAACCCTTGTTCTGACTCCACAACCTTATTCTGAGACCCCAGTCTTCATGCCCCATTAATGCTCTGCAGCAGTTCACTCTGGTCACTCACTGGGGCTTTTTGAAATTCTTGTATTCCCCACTACGTGATAACCATGGACCATCTATGCACCAGGCATTGACCTCCATGACATTTTCCTCTCCAATTTCTTCTCTAGCTGTGACATTTTTCCTTAGTTTTGTGTCCATCGCTCACCTTTCTTCTTCATCCTAGACTCTGCCCCTTATTCAGTGTCATGTCTTTAATTACCTCTGCTCTCTGCAGCTGACTCCCACATTTGACCCTCCAGGTTAGTTTGTGGGCCAGCTTCTTGGCAGTAGGGACACGCCTCATTCATCGCTCTATTCCTGATACCTGTCGCAACACTAGATGCTCAATAAATGTGTGCTTCTCTGAAATCAATTAAACTTGAACTCCATGATTCCAACTGCCTTTGGGACAGCTGACCTTGATTCTTTCCCAGTCGGAATCAATATTTCTACAAGTGAGCATGTTATCATTTCTCCAGAACCTGTTTTCCTCCTATGTTCCTGGCTTCTCATCATGGCATCACAAGGTCCCCATCACCAGTCTCCCCACCTGTCTCCTTCCCAGTCCTCCAACCTTTCCCATCCCCACTGCCTTTACCCTTGAGCAAACGCTGTCTCTTACCTAGACAAACACAACCACCTCCTAATGACATCCTTATCGATGACGCATCCTACACAACCCCGTACAATTAATGTTCCTCACCCTGTCACTCCTAACTAACTTCAACTGGCTCCCCACTGCCTGAAGAACCCAATCTCCGTCTCACTTTCCAGGCCCAGATAGCCCAGTAACTACTCCCATCTCCATTTTGAGGGAGGAAGCCCTCCTTAAAGGCCTTAAATTTCATAGCCCCAAACTGGATCTCACTTCCTTTCAACTAAACCTACCTTGTATTGCCCATCGTAGTAAATAAATATATGCTGCCCATTGGTGACCCAACCCAGAAATCTAGGTTTCCCAGGCTCCTCCTTCTCCCCCGACCCTCATTAACACCTGTCATCAATCCCTTCTTTTCTTCTATCTTGTCTTCTATCTTGTCTTGTCTTCTATCTCACGTGCACCTTCTACTCTCAGCCATGTCACTGATGCTTTACCATGTTCCTCAATATGCCTCACCTGCAACCCCACCCCAGCGGGAAACCATGCCTGCTGTTTCACCCCCTTCTGGCCAAATGTCAATCACTGCAGTTATCTTCTCAACATGCAAATGTGATCTCACTGTGCTCTTGATTGGAATTTATCAGTGTTACCCACTGCCTTCATGTCCTGACACTGCCTCCTTCTCCAGCTCCCATTTCACTGCTCCCTCCTACCCCCAGCTTCACTGCAACACACACAACTTCACACTGTTCCTTGACTGCACCATGTGTTCTCATAGGACCAGCCATAGACTCACAGCTCTCCCCACCTCCAACATCCATCATCCCACCTGCTGCCTTTCCCGGGAAAACTCTTTCTCCTCCTCCAGCCCCATCCAGTCTAGGGAGCGTTCTCTGACCCTACTCAGCCTATAAGAGTGACTCATGTCTGTGTTGCCAAAGCACTCCACACTGGACACTGTCATAGGATTTTCCAAATGCTAATTACCATCTTCCATGTCAAGCTCTTTAACTAGACTCAGGGCTCCCCATGGGATATCCTCATCCCTGTATTCTAGCCCTTTGAACAATACTCAACAAAAAAGAGATGATAATATGTTTCTAGAACTCGGAACAATATTTGACAAATAATAGATATCTATTATGTTTCACAAAAGAATAAATTGGCTCACATTTGAAAAATCCCCTACTGATAACAGGGAGGAGTAATATTATCTAGTCTATAGGTTAGTGCTGTTTCTCTGTGTAATGTTTATTTTATATTTTATAAGACTCTGTGAAACCAATATCACTTAATAACAAATCATGTGGTTATGTAAGGTCCTCTCTGTGCTCCCTCAGCTTATAATTTCATAGTAGACAAGGACCTGCTGATATCCTCTTTCAAGGACATACTCTAGGGTACTGTGAGGGTATTTAGCAAGTGCCTTTGAAAATCAGGTAAGTTAACATACTCTACCCTATCAGTACATGATTCAGAGCAAGTAGGATTCTGAGGTGGAGAAGGAAGATCAGATTTAAAAGCTTAATTCCTAGACTTTAAACAGCTAATATGCCTTTTTCTATTCAGAAACATTTACCAGCAGTGTCCCTCCTCCAGTAGGTAATTGATAAACATGTTTTAAGTGGATGTCTGTTGAACAACATCCTCAAAACTACTTATAAAACCATCAAAACAAATTGCATTAAGACCAAAGTTATAACTGTCACTGCTTGAGATTTGAAATTCTATTCTAATGATAGTTATGAAAATCTCATGCTCGGGGATCCAAAGATAAATGTAACTGTTTAAAACTGCAAGGTTTCTCACAAATTATGTCCATGGTTCAATCTTCCCAGTTCAGTGTTTGTAGATTTTTGCACTGTCAGTATGTATCCTGCGAGGTGAACAATTCTGAAAGTTACCTTAATGACTAATTTTCATTTGGAATCTATATTCCCCACTCTGACTAGGAAGGTTTATAGGGTTCAGCTGCAAATCTAGTACTTAAATCACATCAGAAGGGCTGGTGTTTATTACTCTGCAGCTTTGCAGTTTTAGATGTTTTGCCTTTTTAAAACTACCTTACAATGCCTCCATCAAAAATGGAATTTATTCTATAACACACGGCAGGAGAAGTCCCTCACTCTTTGTCCCTGCTCAAGGCTGTATTCTACGGTCTTCGGCTTTCTTTTTCCATGTTTCTCAGTGTCTGGTTCTGAATGCTCATTGTTTTATACTTGTCCCCCCAAGATTTCCCTCCCCACCACCTTCAAATTAATGTAATGCACCTGTGTTTCAGAGCCTGCACCAACCCTCTGATCACAACTTCAGCAGGAAACAAGGATGAAACTGGACCTTGAAAGGAGAGGGAATGGGAAACAGATTGCGATAATACTGTGTGTCTCAGTAGGAAGAGACTTGGCTTCCAATTAAAGGGAGTTTGGGGAAATATCATGGAAAGCGTGATTTAAGAATTCTTGGGGAAAATGTGAGAGAAAGGTTTGGCAGAATCAGATTTTCACAAATGCTCACAATGTTAACTCAGGTATAATATTCTCATGGTCAATGGTTGACTGCACAAAATTCAATTTAAAAATTAGAGTGATAGTCCACTTAATTTTTTAAAATTCTACACTAATTTAAAATGCCTCCACCTTGACCAGAACATTATTTAAACTGGCAGTAAGAGAGCTGGGAATGGTCAATTACTTTATGATTATCTTTAAACAGAAGTTATTACCCATTCTGTACTCTCCAAGCTTCAAAATCATATTTGTTTTATGAGAAAAAAGTGCACTTCTTCGGAGAATCCCAGCATAACAGCTCTTAAAAATCTTGAAAAACATGTAAGTAACATCAGGTCTTTAAGTGGCCAACAGATAAACCCATATTACAGATGGAAAGATAGAAGACAGGAAGAAACTGGGCAAGAGAACAGGATTACAGGATACAGGATTGTGAACACAGTTCTTTTAATAGCTTTATTTTTTAAGACCCCAGAAAAAGGAAGGTCAAGTTCAATATCACAGTTTGCTTTCACTGCATTCACTTGGAAGGGAATGCCGCCTCTGCCAACTGCAAAGAATCTTGTTTTTCAGCACCCTCCTCCCTTCATCCTTCCCTCTGTGATGGCAGTGAATATTTTAAAACAGGCACATTTAGCTATTTCTTTTCTCCCCTACTCAAGTATACACACCTGGTACATACTCAGTAAATCTCTCTTGAATAAACAGTAACCTTTCTGAAGGCCATCTCCACATCTCGCTGATCCCAGCAGCAAGGAGTTTCTTTGTAAATATTTGCTGAATTAAACTCATGTCATCATTACAGAATCTATTCCTATAATCTAGGAGTGGATAGGATTACCACCACTTGATAAATGGAGAAAGAGGAACAGGGACCTTCTACTCACTGGCTATTTCACATGGTCTTACCTTTCTAAGGTAAGTTAAAATTTCTCTCGATTAAACCCCTCTCCAAATTAAACTTGCTCTCAGGACTTGATTTGCAGGGTTACTTCTGAAATGCCTGTTAGTTCCATAGTATCGTTTTGTTTTGTTTCAAATTCCCTGCAGAAACAACAAGAAGAATGGAGAGCACACTTCCATGAGCCTGAGATGGAGTACAGAGTTTACTCTCACCTTTACATACGACCGTAATAGAAGATATTTTAATTCACGCAACAATTCTCTGGAGCACAAACATACACAAAGAACATGGATACATGGTTTGGGCAAGACCATTTTTTGGTAAGTAGTTTCTCATTCTGGTCTAATGGAAATGGATTAAATTGCAAAAAAGTACAACCCGAAATAAAGCCCCTGGCAGAATATCCATTCTGAGATATAGTTGCACGCGTCCTTTTCACCCAATTTTATTATGAAACTCATGAAGGCATTTGGAAGTCACATGTTCTCTTATTAAAAATCACTAATCATCATACTGGGGGACAGCCCTGGGGACACCTGAGCATCTGTAACACAACGCACCGACCATATTACAATGAAGACGTGAGAAAGAGAGTGTGTTCTCACATCGACTGCAGTAGTTACCGTAGCAATCAAAGCTGATTCTGATTCCCACTTGGGCTGCAGATACTGTCATTTCATAAATAAACTGCTTCACTCAACAGAGCCTTCAAAATATTAAAGAGTGTTGACGTCTAGAGATGAAAGTCTGTTTTTTCCTCCAAAACCTTGTTAAAGACCAACTTAAAATGCCCGTTTACAACTGCTACCGTAAAATAGGTTGACTGCTCAGTTTTACCTAAAGAAGTCATCGGGGTGAAATATGTAAGGGAAAGAAGTTTCTAAAAGGTCAATTATATATCCAAAGGGTATTTAAATATATCCGAAAGGGCATTTCCAAAGGGAGAGCGATTCAACCACACCGACTGTTTGTTCAGAAGGAAAAAATCAGCCCATAAGACAGGCATGGAGGCCAAGTGCTCCAGAGGACAAATTCTCTATGTGTATCTCTGTTCGAATTAGTCCTTATTGTCCGAGTGTGCGGAGAACGTCTGTGTTTCAACACTGTGAGCCACTCCTTCTCAGAGTTCCTAATCCACAGGCACGTTGCACACATCTAGAGCTGCCTAAGTGTGACCCACTCACTGAGCGATGAGAGGCATCCAGCCACAGAAGTAGGAGGAAAAGAGCTGAACCCCGTCATCTTCTCAGCCCTGACACAAGATCCAGCCCCTTCCCAAGAACCTCCCTATGAAGCCTGATGGTCTCTGTGAATTCTGATATGAAATAAATGGAAATACACACCATGAGTGTTGTTTCCAGTTTCTTCTTTCCATTCCTTTCCACTGTCACTGCTATAATTGGAGAAAAAATTTACCATTTGATAAGGATAATGACAAAGAGGCTAATAATGATGGTAGGTGGTGGTATAGCCAGTGAGGCTCTAGGCTGGGAGACATTAGGAGGGGCCACTCTCTGTAATGGGAGCTCAGACTACAGCAAATCACAATCATGATTCAGAGGGAATACTCAACTAACCTTCCCACTCTTATCCGCAGGGGAACCAAAAGAGGTCAAATTAACTCACTGGGGGCCCCTCGGACTACGACTCCTAGAGGTGGTAGTTCGGGAAGGTTATTAAGGCTGAAGGAAGAGTTGCGGCAAAAGCATCCAAAGACAACCTTGACTATTGCTCTGAATACACAGAAAACACTGGGTACTTACTAACCCCTTCTTCAGAAATAATGTAAGATCTCATAGCAATGCATTATGGACGCAAACGCATGCACAGAGAGGAGACATGCTCTTTTGATGTTCTATTACTATCCATATAGACCTGGCCCACTGAATGGAAAAGACAGGGAACCCAAAAGGAATGTCACTTCCAGTAGATACTTACCAAGCAGTCAAATGTGAATTCTAATTTGGGGTCTTCAATGGGTCTATCCCCGGGCAACCCAGTTTAAATTCAATTAACCATGTCTTCAGCAGGTTTTCTTGTGAATCACTGTGCCAGTACTTACTAGGGTATGAAAATGGTACGATCCTCCCCATCAAGGAGTTACCATTTAAGAGCTGCAAATGAGATGAACACGCCTAGCTTATTCTGTCTTGTCATTCAGATATAGATCAAAATAAAAGAAAAAATGACCTAAGAAAATTCAAAGCAGAATTCTTTGGGGAAGAGACAGGGAGAAATCAATAGGCTGCACAAGAAAGACACTGCATTTGCAGTAAGTCTTGAGGGATACGTTCAATGTGAAACAATTAACAATGTTCAGTGGGCAACGTGGGGGCAGAAAGTTCATTCGAAGCAGTAGGTACAACTTGAGATGCGCTTGAGATAGGCACACTTAGAGAACAGTCCAATTTAGCAGGTCAAAGTGCAGACCTATAAGTCATGGAAGATAATGTTGGATTGGAAGACTGTCAACATACTGTGGGAGCCTGCCTATCAAGCTAAGGAAACTGTTTTTAGTTCTATAAGGCATTAAAATCATGGGAAGGCATTAAAAGGTTTTGCACAGGTTAACAACTGTACTCAAATCAGTTTTTAGTGAATTTGGTTTGTTTTGAGTGGGGAGGCACTTGGTGCAGACAGGAGGCAACCATCGCGGTCTGGGAAATAACAAGAACATGATCTTGAGTGTACAATGAATCCTGGTGTAGGAGCTAGACATAAAGCCAAGATAGAATCAATAAGGCCTGGGGATGGTTTCCACAGGGAAGGGGAGGCAATGATTAAGGTGGGAAGTACCACAGATAAGTAAACACTTTTATGGGTTTGTTTGTTGTTGTTTAACTGTAGTTCTCAAATAATGATGCTATCATTAGCAAAATTTAGAAAATAAACTGTTCTTTGAAGAGAGGACAGGTCTTTTCTAACATGTTACTTTAAAGTGCTAGAAAAATCACTGATAGGTCTGCTCAGCCACTCATGGAAATGGACTGGAAAAGGATCAGTCGAGAGCTATAGAGTAAGAAGACTTCTATAACAAAGATTCACCAAGACCACAGTCTGATTAAAAAGAGAATGTAGAAGGAGAAGACAATTAAGACAAAAGTGTCTGGAAAGATGCACAAAACAGACAAGGAAAGAAATAAAGATCAGAAAAAAGAGATCTGAGAGGATGAGGAAGAACTAGAATAACACATTCAGAGAATTCGAGGGAGACTTCATTCAACAAATTATCTGTTGTTGAGCAAATGTACCATGTGAGGGTTCACGCTAGATGCTGGGGATACAAGGTAGGCAAAACACAACAGCTCTGCTCCCATGAAGTTCATAGTTTTCTAAGGAGTGTTGACAAACAGCACAAAGCATCACAGGGAGTCTGGGATGATATAAATTAAGATAAGACCATTAGGACCTTTAAACAGATGCACACTTCAAAAAAATAAAAAGGTGATTCAATGCCCAAGGATGAATAAATTTATAATGACAGGTGTACTTACAGAAACTTAAACCACTTTTAAGGATGGCAAGGCCCATGGAACAAAATATACACTCATCATCCCATGCTTCTTTCCTTCCCCCCCCCCCTCTCTGGTCTGTCTGTCTCTCTCACACACATACATACACTTTAATCTGCTTGAAATAAGAAGGGAGGCTATTAAGTAAACAAGCACACTCCACTATGAAATATTGAAATGTAACATTATCCACATGTTCTAGAAAACCTGTGAGGACAAGGAAAACAAAAGGACAAAGAAGAAAAAGAAGAAGAACCAGCAGCAGCAGCAGCACCACCACCACCACCATATACTTTATCTTCAAAAGATTCAACCACTATTTGGTCTACGATTCTGCAGAAATCTTGCATACACATTTTATATTACATGGCTCATTAATTTCCAAACCATCCATAGCCTTATTTTATGAAACACTGCATAAGAATTGGCCAAAAAAAAAAAAAAGCACAGCAAAAGGAGGAGAGGGGTTGCTTAATTTTAACACTTGGATCATATCATTTGCTTAGTACCTTCTTACATTTAATGACATGAATAAAACAGAATAATGCCTGTGTGATAAAAAGCTTTTCCTGGGCTATTCAGCATACACAGCCTTTTCACTGTGACCCATGTGGAATCACTAATTTGGATTTGCCTTACCCTTAATAACACAAAACAAGCTGGATCATCCTACATCTGTCAACAATACAAAAATCACAGAGGTTTTTCACTCCAGTACTGCTGGTTTGCAAACCCCAGACCTTCCCTGGGTAAAATCTGAAACTGGCCTCCATACACAGAGGATAAGAAGACCAAAGAAAGAGGCCGACCACTCCAGACTGGTAGGTGGCAGATGCAATAAGCAAGGGAACTTACATAGGAGGCTTGCAGTGGCGGCTTCGGGAGAAGATCTCCTGCCCCCCAGCCAGAAACTTATAAGTTCATATAGAATCCTTAGAAGAGCTCAGTCACATACACCATCCAGATGGCCTCAGCAACACCTTTCTCTCTCAAGACTATGTCCTTGAAAACAGTTCCTGCTTTGGCGGGCAGAACATACATTCCAAGGGCAAGGGAGCAGGGGAGGAGCTTCCAGTGGTCCAGGTCTAGCTGCTGGATCCAACAGTAGTCATGTCCTTTGGATGACCTCCTCTAACAATGACTGAAATGTCCATGCATTTCCCTCCCCACTTTTAGCTGTAGACTACATCACATAACATATGCCATCCCTAAGTTAGATGGCACAAATTGAGGACACCGATGAATAATCTTACAAGGTTTTTTTTTTTTTTCTTTTTTAACTCCGACCTTATTTCTGATTCTCTTTCAAATATACTGCTGAATTATCATCTCCCTCTGTCTCTCCACTGGTAGCAGGATTATGTTTGATTTCATAGCCAGGGAGCAAAATAGTAAGAATAGACAATTTTGTGAAAAATATATTCTGGGCAGGCTTTTGATATAATGTGGAAGCTGGTGACAGGGAGGCTAAAAGTGAGCACCACAATTTTTAAGAAACCTTTTCTATTCGTGCTTATTTATGAGATGTCCATTTTCTGCACTCTAGCATTAACAGTGTTTCAACTATAGAGATTTAGAGGTGATGTTCATCAGTTAGCATGCTAAATACATTGTCCGCTAAAAGAGAGCAGAGAATAAACTTTTTTAGCTATATTTTAAAGTTTGAGTAACCCAGTTCAACCTTGCTGCCATCCTTCCTACATTTCCCTCCTATTTTTCCTTTCATGTGGTTTTCTCCTTCATCTCTCTGCAAACCACTTTTCATAGCATTCTGGATCTAGAGTCAGGTCATAAAACACATATACACACACACACATGCTTTTCTCTAATTCCTCTCATCTTTATTCATTCTTCTCAGTCTGATCCCCCAGTTAAATTTTGTTTCAGTTCTGATTAAATCATTTTATAAACCTCCATCCAAGAGGCATATATTCAAGGGAAAACCATCATGGTCATGTTGGAAGTTATGCAAATGTCTCACTTGTTTGAAAGCAAACAAGAAATCAGGAGCTATTGTTTTAAAAACAAGAACTGAAGGTAGAGTTCAAACCTTTAAAAACGACAGTCCTTACTTATTCCAAGATTAAGGAAGACCATTCTATATCGGAGCACAAATAACCGAAGTATTTAAGCATGTATTTGGTGGAAATAACATAGACTACATATTCAGGGGATCATTCTCGAATAATATTAACCTTGAAATCGTAACAAAACAAGAACAAAAAGATGCTCCAAGCTTCTTTTCCTTTATTCTTCTCATATGACAATTAACTCTAAAAACATGCAACACAATTCAAGAAACAGGTGTCAAATCAATTCAAGCCAGAAAAATCTTCACTTTTGGTCTCACCTTAACCAAGATATAAATCGACATCTTTCTATTCTCCAAAGGAACAATGAACACATGCTGATTTTAAAAATGGTACTAAAAGTATTTTTTAATGTATCATACTCCCCAGATGTGATTTCATCTTTGTTTCCATTTTATCTAACAAATAGAGATTATGGCCACCTGTGGCACTGTGAATAGACTGGACAAGCTGATTCTATCCCCATCTGGCCAATTAAAGACTAGGCCCAGCCAAAAAGCTGTTATCAGTGAGTAGCCAAACAATGCAAGCCACCCTCTTCTCCAGACTTTCCTTTACTAATCTATCTTCAAGTTCCCACTGCTGTCTTGTGCATGAGTGCAGTTCCTAAAAGGACAGCTAGCTCTCCACCTTATTCTTTGCCAAAGGAACAGCAAAGACAGAGACCCTATAAACTCAACGATTTACTTAGCCTTGAACACTTAAAATGCCATTCTGGAAAAAATCCAATTTCTTAACGATTTTCAGCATCCCTCATAAAACATATCCTAGACATACTTGGTTCATAATGAGAGAACTATTGCCATAAGTGAAACCAGAACTAAACATCAGTACAGGTCAAACTTGGGACTTTAAAGGTAATGGTCATATTCTTTTTTTCCCCCCCTGCCTGTAACAGGCTAAGACTTTTCTCTTTAAAATGTCAAATAAGGCTGGTGTCCTCCCAATTACAATGACCTTAACAATATATTAGAGAGGGAAGACAAGAAAGGAAAAATCTCTATATTTCAATGTTCAAATTAGAGTGACAGACTCAAGTTGTCTGAAGTGACTCCATTTCCCTGGATATAAACAAGTAGAATGTGGAAATACCTCCTTCCCTGCAGCTCAAGTCCAAGCGTGTCATCCTATAAATCTATGCTAGAGCCATATGTACGACCCCTCATCTTATATAAGTTGGGAAATGTCCAGCTCTCCATTAGCTTCATATGTCCTGCAACCCCCTTCATTCTGTTTATGGCTCCTCTAAAGCTCTTATACATGGGAGCCACCTAAAAACAAACTGATTCAACCAAAGGTGCTGTGGGGGGTGGGGGAGGCGGGATATCTCATCCCGTTTCACGATGGATCCCACTAAACTCATCAAACCATGTCCTTCCCTTGCTTTCGCAGAATATAGGCTACTCTGAAAGCCAAACACCTTGCAAAAGAGGACCGGGTACCTTTCCAAGGCTGTACTGTATATAAATTATTTCCAAGTGTCACTGAAGACCATTTTCTCTGAACACACTAAACTGAGGCTGGCAATAAAACAAGACGCACGCTCCTGCTGAAGAATCTGACCCAAGAAACATTCCGCCTGTATGTTACCAGGAAACCAAAATAGAGTTTTAATGAAGAAATGTTTGGGAGCATAAAGGAAAAGTGGATGAAGAGGATCAATACTATTTCAGCTCTTTTCTCCCCAGGTGTTAGGGGAAGGAAGTGTGTGGTCTGCAGTCATCTGGCCGATGCATAAACAACATGGGAAATTTTCAGAGAAGGCAAAAGTAGGCACAGGATCAGATCGCAGGGGACCCCGCCACCAGCGAGTTTCACACACACTTCAAACAGCTCTTCTTCCCGACCTGGACCTTGCGTGCACCGC
Organism: Mustela nivalis; assembly: GCF_964662115.1. Taxonomy (NCBI): domain Eukaryota; kingdom Metazoa; phylum Chordata; class Mammalia; order Carnivora; family Mustelidae; genus Mustela; species Mustela nivalis. Next base: position 50,417,456 of record NC_139023.1, on the reverse strand, counting down.
CCCCCCCTCCTTGGTATCCCCATCCCCGCCGCTCCCACCTCTCCTTCCCAGTCCCGCCTGGGTGGCCATCTCTCATGCAGCAAAGGCAGCAAGCGTCCCCAGCCCCAGCCGAGGAAGGGGGTCCCCGTCTCAGCTCGCGAAGGAAGGAGGGGAAGAAGGGCGCCCGCTCTCATGCTTGAAGCATCCTACCGCCTGTGGAGCTCGCCTCCTCCAGCTGAGCCGAGATGCTTTCCACCCTCCTCACATTCATCTTCGGGGACGCAGAGTGCAGGAGCGGGACTCGAGAGTCGGCGGCCCAGAGGCGTGTGTTGACGGGTCTGGCACCGGAGCGCACTCGCCGCTCGGCCCGGGGCGTCCGTGGCGCGGGGAGCGCGAGGCGGCGGCGGCGGGCAGGACGCGCGGAGCCGGCTGCAGGTGCGGCGGAGGCCGGCGGGGGGCGCCGGGGGCGCTGCGCGGCGCTGGGCGGCGGGGGCGCGCGGGCGGCCTGGAAGCGGGCGCCGTGCACTGTACACCCGAGAGCGCCGCGCCCCCTCCTCTCGCGCGTTTCCGCGCCGTCCCTGCCACCTGCTGCCAAGTCACCACCGCCCGGGGGACTGGCGCGGTGGCTCCTGCCACCGAGCGGCCAGACCTGAAAGAGACCAGAGGGGACGACGGGTTATGAGTGGCGCCTCGGGGACCCCTTCTTGCTATGCGGCGCCTGGCGGAGAACGCGCAGGTGAATTCCGCAGGGGCTCAACTCGGACAGCTAGACTGGAGATGGGGCACAAAAGTTGGGCCGAGACGGAAGGACACCAGCAGGGAAGCGCAAGGAGATGCCCTTCCCCAGAACCGGGCAGAGAGCCAGGAACTCCTAGAACTCCGAGACAGGAAACTTTCCCAGTTGAAGCTAGAACCAGTCATGCGACTTGGCTACGTGTTGAGAAACGCTGGCTCTGTCCGCCAGGGTGTGCGGGGGACAAGGCCTAGATGAAGAACACAACCTTGGATGGCGGGGGGGGGGGGGGGGGGGGGGGTTGGAGGTGCAGGAGATTGGGAGGCGTTTTGGACAAGCGTCTCTAGGAAGGTTTCATTGGAAGGCTCCCTGGCAGCAGCAGGGGGGTTTTTCCTCACCACCCCTATGGTTATCTGCCCTCTTAAGCAAACCAAAGCTGGTAATGTTTGGGAAGATAAAGACAAACCAATAAACCAATTGTGGCCATGGTTACTACTTGAAAAATAAATAAATAAATAAATAAATAGAATCCTCACTACAGTGTTGTATGAAGCCTCTTTTGAGAAGAAAGGTCAAGTTGACCAGTTCTCTCCGCAAAAGGACTTCACATTTCCTCTGGGTTGAAGCCATTTCTAAATGTTTGCAAAACCGTCCACTTTCCCTGTAGACACACACCCCCCCCATACACACACTGTCTCCAGATGAAATCCCCCTTACTCCATCCCCTCCAACGTCTCCATGACATTTTCTTGCTCTACCTCCTCTCCCCAATCCCAGGAGTGACTTACTTGGGGTCTTGTGAGGTCTCTCACTTCTCTTTTGGTTCATGGTTAAGGGGATTGATGCTAACACCGCCAATGCCTGGGGTCAAATCCTAGTTCCACTAATTTTGTGACTTGGTGCAAATTATTTACATCAGCTGTAACAATGGGATAATGATGGTACCGATTTTACTGATTTGTTGTGAAGATTGAAGGTAACTGATAGATGTAAAGGGCTTAGGGCTGTGCTTGGCACAAAAGAATCTCTAATTCTATGGCCACTCTTTCCAGAAAACAATCTCACAACTTGTACTGTTAGATGATCACTAATACCTACCCAGCTCTACATTCCATCATTTTCCATCATATGACATCTAATGTGACCTTTGTGTATTGATTGGAGTCCAGGAGCCTGGGTGAGAATCCCAGTCCCAACTGTTAGTAACTGTGTGTCCAAGAGCTAATAACCACCCTTTGTCATTTCAACAATGTAAAAAAAATTAATGTGTACTTCAGTTAGCTGTTGGAATCAATTAAATAAAGCAATGTATGTAGAGTGTTTAGAATGGCTTCTGGCACATAAGAAAAACTCAGTAAGAGCTACCATGATTATTATCAACATCATAAGAGTTAGCAGCCGTCATTACATTTAGTTAGGATGACTCAAAGAAGAAAAGGCAACACTGCATTTTCTTTGACAGGTCTACCAAACCTTCCTTCACAGTGTGGGAAGCAATATACAACTCCTCTTCCATCTACAAAATACACAGAATACTGTGTGGGGCCAACTCTCTTCTCAAGTCTTGTCAATTGAGCATCTGTCTGTTCTGATCCTACAAAGTGTCTATTCCTGGACTAGTTGTGAAGAAGGCAAGAAAATCAGGTAAAGAGGACACTGCGCTCAGTAAATTTGCCATATATTGTTTCCAAAATATTCATGTGGGAACTTAGCTACCATGAAATTCATTTTCAGAACCTCTTTACACAAATCCTCCATCAATCCCAGATATCACAGTGAAAGCCATCTTTTTGTTGCCAACCATTACTATCATCTCTGATATTTGGGACTAAAAGGCCAGGGTGACTGCCTGGCTTGTGTGATCTCCCTACTGGGAGATTGTATAGTGATAGAGAAGGGGTTCATGTGCCATACCAAGTCCTGCCATCCCATTGCTCCTCCTTAAAAGCTATAACACTTCTAGTCCCTACCCCAATCCAGTCCCCCAAGACATACGTGCAAAGATGCCCACATTTTCTATAACTAATCTTAGGCTACTCTTCATGTAACATGGATGCATATTGTTGCCTCTAGGAATGACGTTCTAAAAAATGCAGAGAAGAGTAAACTCATTCCCTCCAGCAACAATGTTTTAAAAAAATGCAGAGAATAGTAAACTCATTGTGTGCCAGCCTTTAAGCTTAGATTTTATAAACACCATTTCATTTCATCCTTGTGAAACGTTACAAAGTAAGCTCTGTTATTATCCCTATTTAACTAGTGAAGAAATTATGACTCAGAGAGGTGAACAGGTTTGTCAACTTAACACCAATAGTAATCGTGATCTCTGGGATTTGAGCCCACCAGGCCAACTCAAGAGCCCCCAAACTTAGTTACTACATTATACCACCACCATGACCTAGGATTTGGATGCTCTGGGCTCTGACATTTCCCAGCTCTGTGCCCTTCAGAAAATCACTGATCATTTCTGAGCTTCAGTTCCTCATCTGCTAAAAGGGGAATTTTGGCTGCACAAGGTCATTGTCAGGATCAAGTCAGATAATGAAAGTGAAAGCTCTATATAAAATGTGAAATGTTGGGGAAGCATTTAGGATTACTTTTATTATTGTCCCAATCTTTTACTGCTGATATCATTGCCTGGTCTTTTCTGAAAGCCCCTTCTTTCAGCACAATTCCTTCTTGTGTACCAGGACTCAATAATAATAATAACAAAACTCGTATCTAGTATTTATTGAAGTGCTTATGATGCATGTTCTGTGTTAAAAATTCTACATCATTATACCACTTAATACTCAGAAGAATTACTGCATGGAATTATTTTTGCTCTGATTTCAAAATAAAACTCAGAAAGGTTAAGTAGTCCAAGATCAGCCGGCTGCAAAGAGGTGCTGCTGTGAGATGTGAAACCACAACCATTAGATGGTAAGACTGGAGCTTTCAGTTTCTACCCGATCATTCTCATAAACTTTATCAGACCTAAGAATCCCTGAAAGGCTTGCTTTGGAAGCCTCCGTTCCCCAACCTCCTCAGTGGAGTCACTGCATTTAGGAGGGATGTCTTGGAATCTAATTTTTTCTTAATGAATAGACTATATTTTATTTTTTTTAAGATTTTATTTGTTTATTGACAGAGATCACAAGTAGGCAGAGAAGCACGCAGAGAGAGGAGGAAGCAGGCTGCCTGCTGAGCAGGGAGCCCGATGTGGGGCTTGATCCCAGGACCCTGGGATCATGACCAGAGCTGAAGGCAGAGGCTTTAAACCACTGAGCCACCCAAGCTCCCCTAGACTATATTTTATGGCAGGTTTAGGTTTATAGAGTTCCCCTATACCCCTTTCTTCTCTTCCCCCCCCACCCCCTGCCCAGCTTCCTCTATTTTAATATCTTATTTTATCTTTAATATCTTTGTATTACTTTATAAAATATTTATATATTACTATATCTTACTTTATCTTTAATATCTTTATATTACTTGATAAAATATTTACACATAGATTACTATATAGTATTTTTAGCTTACTTTATAAAGGTATTAGATCCCTTAATATCTCATCAAAGGGGGTACATTTGTTACAATTGATGTTGTATTATTATCAACTAAAGTCCATAATTTAGATAGGACTGGTGGCCTTATAAGAAGAAGACAGATCACTCAGAGGAAAGGCCATGTGAAGACAAAGCAACCATTCACAAGTCAGTAAGAGAGAGCCCTCATCAGAAATCAAATCCTGCTAGAAACTTGATCTTGAACTTGCCAGTCCCCAGATCTGTGAGAATATAAATTTTCATTTTTAAGTCATGCAATCTGTGTTATTTTGTTATGGCAGTCCGAGCTAACACATACCTGAAGAACTTACTTTGAGAAATCACCACCCTACACCAGAAGTGTGTGGTCCGCCATCCAGCAACATCTGTATCATCTGGAAACTCATCATAAATTTAGAAATTCAGTCCTGCTGAATCAGTATCCTCATTTTAAAACATCCTCAAGTGGTTCCAGACATGCCAATCAAAATGTGAGACACTCTCCTCAATAAGACACTGGTGTAATTTACTTGGGTTCCTTGGAGGCAATCAGCACTCCCTGGGCATGAGAGGAGGCTAGTGTTATAATCACAACCAATTCAATTCATTGCATCCCCCACCCCACCAATGAGATGACCCTGTTTCCCTTTTAGCCAGTCCCTACTCAAATGGATAGAATTGTTATTGCCTATTTAAGCAAGCAGCAAATATCCTCAACCTTGATCATCTGACTACACCTGCAAATTTCTTTGCAATTCCTGATCTCTCAGTATTATAATAATTGAGGAAAAAGTCTCCTTTGAGATCTTCACATTCAAAGGAATATTAACATGTCATAAAACAAAAATAAGGTAAACATTTCAGAGCAGGAAGGTTCATGCTGACATTCCTGTAGAATCTTTATATTCACTAGCTGATTTGGTCTTCTACCACTCTGAAAAGTAGGCAATTCAGATTTTATTATTCCCATTTTTCAGATGAAGAAACTAAAGTCAATGGCAAGTAAGAAACTTACTTGAATTTTTACCAGGAGCATGGGATGCACCCAGGACACAAACTTTCATCATCTGACATATTTTAGCACTTGGTGCTCTAAGCTCTGCCAAATTTATATAAGCTGGATTACTGCCATACGAACTGCAGATTTGCCTTGCAACTTTGTCATGCAGGATAAGTCCATATTATAAATGTAAAGTTATTATATCATTTAGCCACATTTCCCCGGACTTGTGGACTTCAGGAAATCTACTGGCTCTGTTTTCTATGTGGCAGGAGACGTGATTAGGGGATTTGCTGCAGAACACAGATTTAGTTTAACCAGGGGGCTCTGTAAGAACTTAGAGTATCATTCATGAAGTCAGTGCTGAAAAGGTTTACCTACATTCCATATCTCTGGGTTCCATATTTGAACTGTATGTTCTAAGTGGGTGAGAAATTTGTTAAATTCCAAGCCACTTTATACCTTGTATCCTTGTATTTTCTTTAATTGCTCACCATATTGCATTTAGACTAAAAATAGATCCTTGGGGAGTAAGAATCTGCCAGTGTATCTATTGGAGCAGGTTGAATGAAACTGTCCAAAAATGACTTTATTGTAACTAAATAAATGTTTCTAGAGAGTCCTTTATTTTTTTTTTTAAGATTTTATTTATTTATTTGGCAGAGATCACAGGTAGGCAGAGAGGCTGGCAGAAGGAGAGGGGGAAGCAGGCTCCCTGCCAAGCAGAGAGCCCAATGTGGAGCTTGATCCCAGGACCCTGAGATCATGACCTGAGCTGAAGGCAGAGGCTTACCACACTGAGCCACCCAGGCGCCCTCTAGAGAGTCCTTTTTAATCAAAAGTTGGGCAGAGCTAAAAACTAAATTTCGTTCTATATCATATTTCTCCAAATATTCCATTCAAATAGATTAAATTCATTTTAAGAGACAAGACAAATTTGAATTTCTTTATGTGTGTATATACAAAATACTGTGTTATACTGCTGATTAAGAAGTTATTTAACTTCGTATATTTAAGATTTTTCAATAAATTAACATTTGGGGGAGTTATGTTCAATTCATTTTGTTTTAAAATGTGTTTATAAAATTAAACCCTTTATATAAATTAGAAAGACTGTAGGGAAATCAAGAAAAAAAATTTTTTAGATTAAGTTGAAAAAAATAAATTGCCACAGTTCTGAGCCTGGATAATTCAAAACTAGGTTGACAATCTGTCAGGACTGAATAGTGAGACTGCCACATGCACACTTGTCAAAAGAGATGAATTATTTGATGTTCGAGTTCAGGTGTTAGTTAACCTGTCAACAAATAGACAAAAGAAAGAAAAAAGACAGACCTTCAAAGTCTCAGCCATTGGGTCTTCTGAAGTCTAGACTCTTTCAGATAGGTGATGATAATAAGTGGTATCAAAGAATGAAAATCTGACTGTGTTGAAATGGTGGGTGTCCATAGAACATGCATTTGCTGACATGGGGAGAGTTTGGGGAAATGCAATGAAGGATACATCCTTAGTCATGGAAGCATAAGATATGGGTGGGGGATATGGGGGTAAAGACATGAGATGTAGTGGCTAGACTGTGGAGTAACAAGGTTGTATGCCATGACAAGTCATTTTTATTTCCTTTTTTGATTTTTGGAAAATATCTAACTTTTATCCACAATGATTAGAATACCTATCAAAATATTCTCTTCCATTCATTCATATGTAACCAGAGTCTGATGAAACAGAACTCATTAATTATTCAAAAGATCTTTTTCCTCCTCCTAGGAAAAGATTACTTGGATAAGTCAGACAGCATGATGCGTCAGTAGCAATAGGATTATACTGGGAAAATGTTGGTAGCAGATGAACTTTTATATTATCAAACCAATGCTCTGGTAGGTAAAAGTTTGGCATAATAAAATAATACAGAGTGGTCATGCTGATGGAGAGGCACAAGTGAATGGGTGCATTTCATTATCTCTGAACCTTGATTTCTTCATATATAAGCAGGATCTGTGCTTAGAAATCAAATCTCAAGAACATAACTTCGTCATTCAGCATGTATCAAGCCAGGCACTGTGTGAGGTACAGAGGCTATAATAAAGGAAAACCAGAATTCCTGCCTTCCAAAAGCTGGCAATCAAGGGGGAGATGTATACAGCCTCTACTGGGTACCCATTAGCTACAGTTGTGTCATTGACTAGACCAAGTCACAGGGTCTGCCCAGATTCAAGGGGGAAAGAAAGGGTTTGCCTTTGATGGAGGAAATTATAAAGCCATATTACAAAAGGCTCTATACAGGGAGAGGAAGAATTTGTGACCAATTTGCCAACCTACTCTAGGGAGGTACTATGAATATCTCTGAGAGGCATAGAGAGTTTAAGGGATCCAAGCTCATCAAGCCAGAGAAAGGGCAAGGATTCCAAACAGGCAGTCTGGCTCCATAGCTAGTAAGTCAGTCCATGACACTATACAGTACAAGTGCCACACAGGGCTGATTTGTGTGTTGGGGGAGATTTAGGAAGAGCCCCTAACTTAACGCTAGTTATTAGAGAAGCTTTCACAGAAGAACTAACGTCAAATACAAAATCCTAATGGACAAGGATGAATTAATCATCTGAAAAGGAAGAAAGGACAGGAATTCTCTCTACAAAAGAGACCACATATGCCAAGTACTAGAGACTGAGATAGTTACATCCAGAGAACTGCAAGTGGTTCCCTGGGCGGGGGCATTGGGAGCCAAATTCTATGGCAGGAGAGGTAACTTGGGCCATGCTGTAAATGTCTTAAAACCAAGGGCTGAGGCTTTAATCAGAAATATTAGCAGCTCCTGAAAGGTTCAATCCAGGGATTAATAGGTTCAGATTCTCCTGTAGAGTCTTCAGCATGACACCTATAAAGAATAAGGATCAGAATCAGGTAACATTGCAAGCAAGGAAATCATTTGCAAAGGGTTTGCACAGATCAAACAGTAAATAATGGCCTGAAATAAGAAAGAGGCAGTGGGGATGGGGGAAAAAAAGAGACATATTGGAAAGATATTTAAAGACCAGACATGATAACTAGCAAATATGGTGATGGAGGGGTCTTGATAACATCCAGGTTTTGGCTTAGATGCTGCCTGGGGATGATGGTACCATGACCTGAATTGGGGATATCATAAAGTAAGGCATTTTGGGGAAAAAAAATGATGGTTTTTTAATTTGCATGTGTTGAATTTGAGACATCTACAGAACTATGTCCAAATGAATATATTCAACTATGAGGGGGGAATAAGCCTGGACGTCCAGAAGGACCGGGTTGGAGGAATAGATATAAAGGTCATCTGAATATGGAAAAGATTGTCCAAGGAGAATTTATGTGGAATAATATTAGTAACATATAGCATTTGTTAGGCATTTGTCCTGTACTGGGAATGGTTTTGAAATACTTCACATTATTTAACAAATTTAATTCCCACAACAATCCTAGAAGGTAATACTGTTATTGCACCCATTTTACAGATGAGGAAATTAAGGCACACTTAGGTGGTTAAAGCCAACATTCAAACTCGAGCAATCTGGCTCCAGAGCCACGCTTCTAATCTTGAAGTTACACACTCCTCCTGTATGCAAAATGAGTTCCAGTGCAGAATCCTGCACAATACAAATACCATTAAACCCTTGCTTAACATGGCGAATGAGATGCAAAATCCAACCTTGAAATATAGAGGTTCATCATAAATGTAGGGTCATGTCATTAGGAGGCAGACAGAAAAAATATATGTCTCAATTGTTATGCACTATCACACACACACCACACACAGAAATACATTACTAGAGAGAGTGAAACTGGTATCAGCTGATCATACACAGAACTAAAGAAGCCCCCCACCAAATCCCAAGGTGCAGGCTAGGGGAGGGAGCATTTCCTACTTCCATCTCACCCGACCCCACCACTCCTCCTGTAGAAGATAATTACATTAGTCTTCCCCATTGAAGAACCGGAATTCAGCACAGGATCGGAGCCAATTTTCAAATGCATTTTATCAGAATTCTGGCCAGTCTTGTACCATGGAAACCAAGAAAAGAGAATTTTCCAGGGAGACAGTGGTTACAGTAACAAGAGGTAACGAGATGTCAAGTACACAGAGGCCTAAAATAACATATCCATTGTATTTAGGAGCAAAGAGATCATGAGTAACCTCGTAATGATTAAGAAGCAACTCTTTGTTCATGTATTTAAGATTTCTCTTTGGATAGTAACATCATTTATTTTGCAGACTACAGTTATATATAATTGGTATTTCTGGATACTAATAAGAGGTATCATTTCTGAGTGCCTCTCATATGCTAAATTCTGTAACTGACATTTTTCATTATGCCTAACAACTACCTACAAGGTAGCAGGTATTTTTTTGACAAGTAAGGATACCCACCTTTAGAGCAGCGACCTGGACCTGAGATCACAAGCCTGGTCATTAGCAAAGCCAATATCCAGAGTCAGAAATCACCAAACTCACAGACTTTTTTTTTCCCTTTCTCTACACTGTGCATACAATCTTCACTGACTTCCAATGACAAAAGAGGCTAGGAATGTCACAAATGGTATCTGCCAATTCAAGGCTCTCCTCTTAATCAATTGTTCCAACTTAGCCTTTATCACTTGGCTGTTATTTCTAAACCATAGCAATCCAAGCATCTTTGGGCTTCACTTACAGAGATATTTTAATGAATAATAAAAAGGTCAGAAGTTGACGACAAGTTGAGGAGAAAGAAAAGGCATTGATGTCTTATCTCTGTTTTTCTGGGAAAGGGGGCTTGGGTGACAGTAGACGGTGCCCCTTGCTATAATTTCTAAACCAGGACAGCTACTGAAACCATTTGGTGATGGAGCCAGTTTCCCAGTCCAAATCCAGTCTCTACATGAACTAAGAGTAGGGTAAGTCATTATAAAGGTATATCAAGGGCAAAGGAAAATCTCCAAAGAGGAGTTTTGACAGGTGGAATCTGGAGTTTTTGCAGATGTCAAGATCCCATGACTTGGCTTCTTTTTATCCAGTTCATATGCTTTTAGGATTGGGCATTTTGATGGCATTTAAAGGGTGAGACATGTGTAGTGACTAAGGGATAAACCATAACATGGAGCATTCCTTCATGAATATCAGTTTTTTATATTTCTTAGACATTGCAAGTCCATATTTGGAAAAAATTAATGAGTGTCTTCATAATATTGAGAGGTAAAGACTAAAAAACAGGTTTGCTGAACACTTGTGCAGCAGGCACTTCTGAAAACACCATATATATATATAAAATTAGAGGTGTCCAAATCTCACTGCTCCCATTGAGGCACACACACACACACACACACACACACACACACATGAGGAAGGTGCTACTAAGTGCACATTTTACAGAAGAAAACAATGTGCTAAAATGAAATGAAGCATCTTACCAATGCAACTGCATCCATGGGCAACTGATGATCTTGAATGACCAGCTAGGCTGATAAAGAGAAATGAGTCCAAAAAGAAAAGTCTAAAAATTATTAATAAGATCTATCAAGTCAGCAGTAATCAAAGTGTGAAAGGCCACTGATCTTGCAAACAAACCTGCATGGGAAGCAGAGAATATGGGGCCAAAAGAGACACTCTCACTAACCCTGGTATCGGGAGAGCTGGGTTTTGACATTAGATAAAAGTATTTGTCAACATTTTAGTTCTTCTTCTTTGATCATTAGTTTCCTCATCTGTAAGATGGGAGTAGCAAGACGTCTCAGAAATGAAATGAGGTTTAAATATGATGGTGTGTGAAAAAGACCCTCATAATTTGCATATCTTTCCCTGTTAGATCCTAAAACAATTTAGAATGATCCATCTGTCCAATGAATTAAAGGCCCACAGGGCCTTACAATAAAGGATCATCGAAAAAATAATGCTAATGAGACAATTTGTGATGCTAGGTGAGCAGGAGAACATTATTTTTTTAATTAATAGAGATTTAGCTAATGGCACATCATCAAGGATCAATAACTAAGCAGATGGCAGAAATAAAACACAATCATTGTTTTTGGTAACCACCCCAAATGTGATGTTTTTAGATTGTTCAAAATGAGTACAAACCATGCTTGGGATGAAAGGTCATGTTCAAATAACGAACAGCAGTGCATAAAATTATAATAGAGCCAAAAAGCACAATGCAAACATTGTAACAAGAAAAGGTGTTTTGTGAGTGCAAAGTTCCTGCTTACCCAGTGGAACATTGGACAGCTACACCCTCTCTTTTGCCCCAACTTCCTTTTCTCTAAAAGCATTTTGTTCATTTCCTACTCACAAATTATCACAAAATATAAATAAGTATTTTTGTGCATTTAATGGTTTAACGACCATCTCCCAACACACAGACACAAACACATGCACACACCTGGAGTCTACAAGAGAACTAGAATCACATTTGGTTTTTGGACAAGGGGATATCCAATGCCAGCCTCAGCACCAGGGAAAAAGCACTCAACAACAACAAAAAAAAACACTTGGTGACTAAAAAGACAAATGATTCTCTGTTGTTTCTGGGTAATCCTTTCTGCTACTCCTCAAGGCACAAAGCACAGAAGAGGACACTTGACTATTTTCACACAGTAAAGGTATCACAACTTTGTAAGCTGTACCTGGAGCATTACTGAGTCTGATCTGCATACTGCCCGTGTATGTAGCAAAGAGGGGCTTTGCAGAAAGCTCATTTGGATGGATTCAGGGAGGAGGCAGAAGTCTTATTAGAGATGTCCAACCTCACTGCTCCTGTTGAGACATGCCCAGTTAAACCTCCAAGTGCAAATGGCTCTCCCCAAAACCCACTAATTTCAGGGTTCCCCTCACTCTTACTGCAGGCTGTCCTCTCTGAGAAGCCACTGAAGGCCCCACTCTTCCCTCAGAGCTGCCCAGTCGGTTCAAATGCAGACAGTAGAAGGTTTCGTTCCCAAAGCCAGATGGGTGAAGTTCTAAGGTGATTCTGGCCTTGAACGCATGAGCAACGCCCACGACAAATCCCCTCAATCCACCTGATACCCACTGGTAGGCAGCACTACCTTCAGACCACAGTCTAGTACCTGATTAGTCAAATCCTCCTTCTACTCCTGTCTCTTCCCCCTAGGCTTCAACTCAGGATATACCTTATATTTCTGTCCTAACAATGTCTCTAACATTGAAATCTCAAGGATGGATCAGGAAGGTTCTCATCACACCTGGCCCAATTATGAGCAGCAGGAATATCAGATTCCTGTTCCCCGAGAAAATAAAATATTTTTTTTTTCTTCTGAAGCACAATTGTGCTCTCAGCGTTCCCCGTAATTGGATGATAATGAGAAAGATGTTTGCATTATCTGCTGGGGAAGGCCATCGCCCCATCCTCAACCCAATAGGCCACATGATTCCATGAGCCACTAAAGGAAAAGGTAGCTGCAAAGTCTAACATGCTTCCCACATGTCCATCTACTTCTCAAATGAGGTAATAACCAAAAGAACTATCACCAGACTGTATAAAAAGATCAGATTATCCTCAGGATTAAATGCAACTCTATTTTGGGGAGGTAGTCTCATCTCAGGAATACTTCGAAAAAGAAGCAATGAACAACTAACACCCAGACTATGATTTACCAAATCTTACTATTTGCCTGGTATTGTATATCAATCCATTCTAAAGATTCTAACTGTCGTGCCAAGTGCTCACTCAAAGCCCAGCTTCTCTGTGTCCTATTAGACGAGACAGTGCAGATTTTTTGACAACTTTCTTGGGGACCTGAGCTGAAGCTCTGTTTGCTGAGGCACAAGCTTGTCTCATCCTGGCTTTTCTCCCTTCTTCCCTGGCTCTGCACTTACTCTGGATAAGCTCATCTGAGTGGTGTCAACAGTTTAAAAACCTAGGAAAGAGCACCTGGGTGGCTCAGTGGGTTAAGCCTCTGCCTTCGGCTCAGGTCATGATCTCAGTGTCCTGGGATCAAGGCCCGCATCGGGCTCTCTGCTCAGCAGGGATTCTGCTTCTCCCTCTCTCTGCCTGCCTCTCTGCCTACTTGTGATCTCTCTCTCTCTATTTCAAATAAATAAATAAAATCTTAAAAAAAAATAAAAAATAAAAACCTAGGAAAATATCAAAAAACAAATAAGAACAACAGTTATCAATCAAGGTGATAAAATTTTGAGAGGTCAAAATTTAGTTGAAACTCCAAAATTACAAGGTACAGCCTTTGTCATTTCTTAGTCCCAGCTCTTATTAAATATAAATCAACCTTGGGGTGCTGGGGTGGCTCAATTGGTTAAGCATCTGACTGTTGATTTCAGCTCAGGTAATGATCTCGGGGTTGTGAGATTGAACCATGCTTTGGACTCCATACTGGACATAGAGCCTGCTTAAGATTCTCTATCCCTCTGCCTCTCTCTCTCTTTCTCTGATTAAAAAAAAATAAATAAATCTCATTGTTATATACACACACATACTATATAAAGTCTACACGTACAGTATTAAAGGAATTGCCTTCACTGACATTCATTTGCTCTGACACATCTAGTGTATTTCCTTTTAATTTCACTTACAATACTGTTTTCCTCCCCAGAAGAATATTTACTTGTAATTAAGAAATCATAATAAGAAAGTTTATAATTCAGCCAATAAAATTGTAAAAAAAAGGAAATGAGAACTAAAAGTTTGGACATTACCCCTAGAGGGTTGTACCTTACCTTCTGTCACCCCATATCCACTTAACAAGAGCTTTCTTTGGCTTGATGATAAGAACACAAGTGAGGACTGCTACAGAAATGCTGTTCTTTTTTTTTTTTTTTAAAGAGATTCTATCCACTCATTTATTTGACAGACAGAGATCACAAGTAGGCCGAGAGGCAGGCAGAGAGGTAGGGGAGGGAATAAGGCCCCATGCTGAGCAGAGAGCCTGATGCAGGGCTCAATCCCAGGACCCTGGGATCATGACCTGAGCCAAAGGCAAAGGCTTTAACCCACTGAGCCACCCCGGCACCCCCAGATATGCTGTTCTTAATTTCCCCCTCCATGGCAATCATTTAACAATGAACAGCAAGAACAAAGGCTCCATTTAAAATGTGGCTTCAAGCAAAAGTTAGCTAACAGAGGCAGCCGAACATGGTCCCTTCTGCCTCATGATTACTGCGAAGAAAATGGGGCAAGACAAACTGGAATGTCAAAGATTAACTTTAGATCCTGACATTCCTGTCTGAATAATCTCGAGCTAAATTCTCCCTCTTTATGTCAAGGAACACAACTCTCTAGGCATTTCGGTTAACAGTCTCTCCACCCACCATCCAGATTCTCTTTTTCTGGGATGTGTTTAGGTGTTGGAGAGAATCACATGGTTTTTTTCCAGAAATCATCCTCAGCTATATCCAGTTATTTTAAATCATCTACCCACAACAGACACTGCAGGAAACTTATAGACTGTGTTCCATCTACACTGACCTGACCAGGTGCTCCCAGCTCTTCACCTTTCCCTGAATCTGAAGATTCAGGGAAGGAAGCAATGCACCCGAGGGGCCAAGGAGGTGCAGGAAAACCCGCCCATCCTTTCCCAAGTGTGATATAACCAAGATGATCACAACTAGCCTGTGGGCAGGAGGCTTAAGAAGTCAGAAAAGCATCTTGAGGTCTTGGGATAGGTTCGAGATATTCAGAAGCTATACTCAGTTTCTCAGTGATCCCGTAAAAGTGGTCTGTGGGTGGTGGTATTTGGGGATTCTTCCTACCGACCAGCCTACGGAGCCACAAGAGACAACAGAAGTAACAACCTCGCCCAGAGAGCAGATGCTGATGCATTTCACTGCTCATGCTCCTCCTCGCATCCTGCATAAATTAAGTCCTCAATAAATATTTGCTAAAAACCCAGGCTTTTGCAACAATCAAAACAGACATTGCCTTTATCGTTTTACTCTTTAGGTGACAACAGAATGGATATGTCATTCTTTCGCTTTTGATTTGGGGTATTAGAGAACATCAAATTTCATCTGTTCCTTTTACAAAATACCAGAAGTCCAGAAATGTTGAGCAACTAGACCACAGTTGCCCATTTATTTCCAGCTGTAGTTAACACTTCAGGAGCCTGTGGGCACTTGGTGGTCCTGGCCTTCTCTAGGTCTGCTCTTGGCCCCCACTCTATTCAAACTCGAGGGCTTAAGGACCTTCTTTCCATACTCAGGACAATATTCCCTCTGTTGGGAAATTTTGGCTCCCTATTTCTGAGTTGTACCTCCCCATCATCAGGTTTCATTGCAAATATCACTTCCTCAGAAAGTTCCTGACTGCCCAAGCTAAAGGACACATTCCCATCTTTCTGTTCTGCTCTCTCTTTCTTTCAAGTTCCCTTGTTCCTTTCTTTCCCAGCCTTTATTATGAACCCTAAATATATATTCTTTGCAAGTATTCACTTATTTAATATCCATCTTCCAAGACACACACACATACACACACACACACACATACACACACACATACACACGTCTCCTAGAGGACTAGAATCACAGATGGTTTTTTCACCAGCAGATAGCCAATGCCTAGCACAAAATAGCAACTCATTAAAAATCTACTGAATGAAAGAATGAATAATTCTTTTGTTTCTGAGGTCATCCTTTCTTTTACACCACAAAGCACACTTCTTTTCCTTCAGCGAAAAGCTGATTAATGGTATAGGCAGCCTGTAAGATGATTTTTCCAGATTGTGATTATACAGGGGGTAGTTAGCTTGAAGATTCCATTTCTAGATATGACAGCCAGTCATCAGGAGGGGGGCCAATTAAGACAAAATCAAAATGCTACTGCATTATACCTGAATCTTGGTGCTTTTTCTGAAGTGGGTCAGCATAAGTATCAAAATAGTGCAAATGATCATTTGAATACATACTTCAGAGAATAGCGGAAGACAAAACTGGGAATTAGAAACTAGGATGAGTTTGTTATTTGGATCACATCTCAAAAAGATATAATGATCTATTCTTGGTACATTAAATGAGGTAATTTAAATTCTTTTCATTCTCAATAGTGTCTCCTCATTTGTGCACTGTCATCTTCTTCATCATGAAAGCCCTTCAAGGATTCCTTGGTGCCTTCAGGATAAAGCCTGCCTTCCTTTGAAGGACGCTTGTGTCCTATAATATCTTGCTTGCCCTTGCTTTTGGATCATATTCTCTCACCTGTTTGCCCCTGTGCCCTGAATGTAAAGAAACCCCACAGTCCCCACCAGCCACAGGGGGTCACGGTCCCATGCCTTTGTGTGTGTCATGCCCACTCAGGAGAACCAGTTCCTTAGTTTCGTTCTGTATGAACTCTCCACTGCTGCTGAGACAAATTGCCATAAACCACTGGCTTAACCAGACACAGATGTATTTTCCTACAGTTCCAATGTCCTGAGTCTGAAGGCTAAAATCAAGGTTTTGGCAGGGCCAATTCCTTTCTGAAGGCTCTAGGAAGAATACATTTTCTTGGCTTTTCCAGCTTCTAGAGGCTGCCTGTTTTCCTTGGCTCGTGGCTGGCCTCCTTCCACTCAATGCCAACAATGTCTGGTTGAATTATTTTTAGGTTGCCTCACTTTGACCCTGACTCCTCTGCCTCCCTGTATATTTAAGGATTCTTGAGATTACATTGGGCTCTCCCAAATAATCCTGCATAATCATCCTATTTTAATGTCAGCTGATTAAGAACCTTAATTCTGTCTGCAATCTTAATTCCCTTTTCCCATGTAAAGTAACATAGTTACAGAATATCGGGATCCAGACATTGGCCACAATTATTTTGTCTACCACGAATTCCAAGTATACCTGATGTTGCATACCGCATTTCCCCTTTGAGTGACAGAACTTGGTTCCTCCAATTTATTCTGATACGATATACAATCAAGCTTATTATTTCAGGTTAAATTCATCTATGCATATGCACATCTCCTTCATGGGACTAAATCAAGATGGCACCCTATATACAAATGAACATGACAGTGAGTCAAGGCCTGTGCTGGATATTTTGTGTCATTTGATTTGTATATAAGTACCATGAGATAGAACTTATATCCATTAAATAGACTGAAAAACTAAGTGTTACAGTGGTTAATTTCATCAGCTAGTCATGCCTCTTACAAGCCAGAGCCAAGATCTGAACTCATGTCTATCCGTTTCCTGTGTAGTCAATTTACTGCTAACCTACACTCTCCTAACTTGAGGTCCCCTATGACTCACACATCGAGGTCTCAACAGCCAATAGCTTTTCATTAAAGATTTGTTGAATTTTGAGTTTATTTATTGAATTCTGAGTTTATTTTGAGCTGAGTTTGTTAAATAATGTCTTTTTCTAGTACTATATTACTCTCCATCTTGATGATGAAATTAATCTCTTCATTACATCACAAATATTTATCTTACTCCTCATCTGAAAGATGGGCTTTTACCAAACTTGAACAAACTTGAACATCTTTTCACATATTTTTTTTACCAATTTGAGCATCTTTTCTCAATTGACAAAATGTACATTGTTTTAATTCTTTATCTGAGTATCATTATTGAAAGATAATAAAAACTGCTTAATAATCAAACTATCTTTTCTTGAAATGTCAGTGCCCCCAAGCTTATTACCTACTCCTCTAGAGCAAAAGCTTTAGATTAGTGGCTCCCAGCTCCAAGATTTCAGAAGGTCTAGAGTGAAGCTGGAGCATCTCTACGTGTGATCATCTCCCCAATCAAGTCTGGTCATCAACTGGGTTTGGCGATCAATGTTTTTTTAAAAGACATTGAATAATATTCTTAAGTCTGCATCATCTTATTGTGTGGGTCTTCATAAAAAATTTTTTCTGCACATTGTGGAAATTCGGGAAAGCTTGATACTATGGGAGTCAAGCATGTAACTTAGTTGATTGCATTACATTTTGTAGGTAAAAATATATCAGAAGAACTTAACTATAGTGAAGAAAATTCTTGCAGTTTGGCATGAGGATTTGTTCAGTTTATTCTAAGGCATATTTTTCATTAATGGAATTCCCCCACAAATATTTTTTCCTTTTAAACAATAACACAAGAAAGCAAATAAATCAATATTCTTCTGGTTACTGTGTACACTTTCTTTATTTTTCCTTTTCTTTTTTTTTTTTTTTTTTTTTTTTTTTTTGGTTCACATAGAACTGTCACCTTCATTAAAAGCTGTGTGGGCACAAAAAAATAAATCTATTTACCAATACATAGGCTGACCCACATGTCTACTCAGCTGATAAGAAAGAAAGTTATTATATATTAAAAATATTGAGAGGTAGAAAACTTTTTTCTCTTTTTTTTCTGGTTGTTTGGGGTGACATCTATGACTATAATTAAGATTTTGTACCAAACATCTCTGATATGCAGTACACTCAGATAGGAGCTGCCCCTGCTCACAAAGAAGCATGGTTAATTTCCACATGTGCTATGGACCCAGCAAAACATATACTCTTACACCAACAGAGGAGAAAAGCAGGTCTGGCAAAGCATGTGCTGTCCTTAATACTTCTTTCCAGAATTTACGTATGACCCTTCTACTCATATTTTATTGGCCAGAGCTAGTCACATCAAAACAGAGATGGGTAGAATGGACAAACACAAAGGAAGGACTCCAAGCAGAAAGAAGAGTACCAGCAGAGTCTCAGAAGCCCGAGAGAAAATGATCTGTTGAGGTTAGTGGAATTGGTTGGTTTAGATTTAAGCATTGAGTGGTAGATACTGACAAAGATGATAGTAATGGCACTAACCTGAAGACACATAGATTCCTGTAAGCCAGATCAAAGAGTTTGGATCTTATCTTGAAAGCAATAAAAAGTCAGTTAAAGGTTTAAATAGGAAAGTGACATGATCCAAATTGTATTAGAGAGTGATAACTCTGGCTATTTTTGTACATCATGAGTTCCCAGGAGAATACCCAAGTTGAGATATCTAGGAAACAGTTGTCTACATAGGACTAGAAGGAAACATTAGCTATAGACTTTAGACATTTCAGACATGTAGTGTTGGACGAGATGTGGCCCTTAGACATGATTTGTCCGCCTCCCGGTGCTTGAATGGAATTTAACTTGAAGGTCTTATCATAGGGCACATGCTTTTCAGTTGGACTAATCCCCACCATTATTTTCCATATACTTTTTATTAACTGACTGGCTCCTAAAGGCATTTGAGTTTGTGACTTCTGATACAGTTAGGACTGCCAGATAAAATATATGACATCCAATTAAATTCGGATTTCAGTTAAACAATGAATAATTTTTTATTATGTCTTGTATTTTTATATGCTAGATCTGGCAACACAAGCACAGTTGTAATTTAAGTGATGGAAATGGATGTCATCACTAGGGACAGTTTCCAGAGTAAGAAGTGAAACAGGTGCTAGACAGTGATGCGCATACAGAAGAGAGTTTAGTATTTACTATTAATAAATAAAATCCAAGGGCACAAACAGACAAAGATAAACATTTAGAAAGTCTTTAAGAGAAAGGAGAAAGCGAACAGAAGAGAAGGAGAAGGAAATCCAAGAGTGCACAGTAAGGAAAACCAAGGCCAAAAATTCTTCAGAAGAGGTCAACAATGCCACATGCTGCATGGAAATCAAGCAAGATAACAACTGAAATTTTTCCACTGGATCTGTGACAAGGTCATCATTGGTGTCCTTGCAAAAAAAAAAAAAAAATCATTTTAATAGAGTGGCTGGGGCCAAGTCAGTTACCTTCAATTGAGGAGTAGAAGAGAAAGAAGAGACAGAATATATAACTCTTCAAAGACTCTTGGCTATGTTGGCAGTGAATAAAAGAATTTCAGCTAAAATAGACATGGAGGCCAAAAAATATTGCCTTTTTTCTGGCATAAGAAGAAATTGAGTGGTAAGAATTTTGAATGTTGTGGTGTTTTTTACATTTTATTTTATTTTTTCAGTGTTCCAAGATTCGTTGTTTATACACCACGCCCAGGGCTCCATGTAATAGGTACCCTCCATAATACCCACCACCAGGCTCACCCAACCCCCCACTCCTTCCCCTCCAAACCCTCAGTTTGTTTCTCAGAGTCCATAGTCCCTCATGGTTCATCTCCTCCTCCAATGTTTGATGTTGTTAAGAAGATACCAATGTAGAATAATAAATTAAAGATAGTTAAAGATAAGGAAGACAAAGAAATAAGGACTTTAGAAATTTTCTTAAGGAAGCAGACGAAGGTATGATCCATAGCACCATTTCAAATATTTCTTTTAGGAAAAAGGGCACAATTGTAGCAGAAAGGATGAGAAGCATGGGTGTTTATACAGTAAATTTTGGCAGCAAGAATTTCAGAGGATTTCTATATGAGGGCTTCTACTTTTCTTCCAGGGTATAAGCTCTTTGATTGACTTTGGGTATGTCAGGAGATGAGGGATTTACAGTGGTAGGAAGAAGTTTCCAATAATCTGAAGAAGGTTTAAATGGCCAGGTACATCTTGGGAAAGAGCACTCAATTAGGAAATTTATGAGTGTAGTGAGTAGAGTTGAATACTTTCTTGGATTGAAAACTACATTCAACTGCAGAGTGTCTGCCAGGGTCCCAATAATCTGCTGGGCTCTTGGCACTCTCCATGAGGACTCAGCTTTCTCTAAGGGTCTTATTTTAATATGAGAGGAATTTGGATCCATCTACTATGGCCCTGCATTTCCTTTAGAATATTAAGTAACCAAGTGGTGCTGTGAAATGATAGAAATTAGCAGCCCAAAAGGAAAGAAGGGAATGAAATCAAGGATGGCTGTGATTCTTGAGATTTTCCTGCCTACACTCATCTCCTTACATAATTTAGAGATGACACATTTGTGTTCAATTTGTTTTTCAAATATTTTCTAGATTTGAATTTTTTTCTAGAACATTTATTTATTTTAGTTATTGTTAATTTGAGGATAAACTTACTGTTTAATAACAAAACCTAAAATTTAACATATTTCATATTTTTATGAAAAACTTCACATTTTTACATGATACTGTAGTCGTTTATTCATTTCAACAAACGGTTGTGAATGACTTCTTATGCCAAGTGCTCATATTGATAAGGTAAACAGAATATCTGATCTCAGAAAGTTAAGAAAAAAAATCCAAATATTATAAGGTAATCTATGTTTCAGGAAAAAATTAGTACATAAAGTGTAACTTGAAAATCCAATGCAGGGGCACCCGGGTGGCTCAGTCGGTTAACTAAATGCCTTTGGCTCTGGTCATGGTCCCAGGATCCTGAGATAGAGCCCCACATTGTGCTCTTTGTTCAGGGGGAGCCAGCTTTTCTCTCTCTCTCCCTTGTGTTCTCCTGCTTGTATTCTCTCTCTCGCTCTGTCAAATAAATAAATAAAATCTTTTAAAAAAATAAAATCTGGGGCGCCTGGGTGGCTCAGTGGGTTAAAGCCTCTGCCTTTGGCTCAGGTCATGATCCCAGGGTTCTGGGATCGAGCCTCGCATCAGGCTCTCTGCTCAGTGGGGAGCCTGCTTCCTCCTCTCTCTCTGCCTGCCTCTCTGCCTACTTGTGATCTCTGTCTGTCAAATAAATAAATAAACTCTTTAAAAAAAATTAAAATAAAAAAAAATAAAATCTAATGCAAAAGCCATAAACTAAATAAATACAAAAATTAAATAAATCAGCTAATTGCCAGTCCCCTTATAAATGGATTTACCATAGGTTCCCTTAAACAACAAGCTCTACTGGAGGATTTGTAATATAATTTAATTTGAAGACCCTCAGTATACCTACAGAGACATCTGTTACATTGAATGAGATATATCTGTACCTGTCAGGTCACCTCTGTGATTTATGCATGTATTTTTGTGCACTCATGATAATCTCCTTTCAAGAGCCTTAGTGAATAAAAGGAAAAACTGCATGGGTGCTTAACTGGAGAGCATCTCAATGTTGGTTAACTCTCTCTCCTGTTCAATTCTCCCCTGTTCTTCTCCTATTTATTCTATCAAAAGCTGCCTTGGGGGTGGGAAGCTGTCTTGGGGACATGTTTTATCTGGTGCTTTCACTGTACCTTGGGAACGATATTAGTCGATGAAGAATTATTGGCAAGATCATTAATGCCATGAGTATAGAAACTATGTCTCTCTTGCTAAGTATTTTGTCTTGTTTTATTTATATTTTACAAGCAGTGTTTTTTATGTCATAGGTACTGTTCAGAAGTATTTACAAATATGACTTCATTTTACCCCCACAGCAACCCTTTGAAGTAGGTGCAACCACAATTTTACAAGTGAGGAAACTGAAGATGAGGCCTAGAGCTAATGAACAAAAATGTTTAGATCTGAACCTAAGTTGGCTCCTAATCTCATGCCTGTAACCACCATGCTGAGCTGTAGATGCTCAGTAAATCTATAACCAAATGGTAAAGGAAAGCTAACAGGTTACATTTCCATAGTCCTTTCACTAAACCACAGTTCTCTAAGAATAACATCTCACCTATCTCAACCCTGTTCCCCACTCCCAAGAATAAAGGATCGGAACCTACTTAGTGTTTCTTTGCCATTGAACAAATAATTATTAAGTGCTGTAAAGAAACAAAAATTTAGTAAATTTTGAACTTTCTAAAATTTTTTAAAAATTTTAAAATTTTAATTTTTTTTTCAACTTTAGTGAATGTTGAAGATCTTATTGGCTTTATTTAACAATTCATCAGGCAACATCCCATCTAGCAGAGAAGAAAGAGCTCCAAGGAGCTGTACAAAATGAAAACATTGTATAGGCAGAAGGGAAAGGGAACAAGGAAGTGAACCAGGCAAAGATTAGATTATGGCAAGGTCACTATCCATTGCTGGGAGAGGCCAAAACTGTAAGTTTCAGTTTGGTGACATGGGGCTTAGCATAAGAGACTCCACTTTGGGTCACTTGTCTTGTTTAACAGTGCTTATCCTGAGAAATGCACTGGTGATATACAGTTGACCTTTGAACAACATAGGGGTTGGAGCATCAAACATCTGCATGTAACTTTTGATTCTCCAAAAATGTAACTACTAATATCCTACTGTTGATAGGAAGCTTTACCAATAATATAAACAGTCTGTTAATACATATTCTATATTTTATGTGTATTGTATACTGTATTCTTACAACAAAATAAGCTAGACAAAAGAAAATGTTATTAAGAAAATCATAAGGAAAGGAAAATACATTGTACTGTAAAAAAAAAATAAAATAAAAATCCCTGTTTAAGTAGACCTATGCAATTCAAACTGGTGTTGCCCAAGGGTCAACTTGTGTTATTGAGTGACCTGCCAAATAGTAAGGGTGAAATCTCATTGAGGTGAGTCTGATAGGGTTCTGGCCTAGGTGTGTCAGCTGCTGAGACCAGCCATCATTTACCTCAGGGAGCACAATAGCCTGTCACCAAGCAACTACTAAAATATTTTGAGATTGGATTAAACTAAAAGCAGCCAACCTAACAATGCCTCAGGTACACATTTGCACCTTTTCAATGATTATTGTCAACTACTCAATGCCTGGAACACCATCTGAATATTATTACTACTTCGCATGAATGAAGAGACATTTTCATCTAGAGATAAAGCACCACAAAACTACAAAACAATCTGAATTGGAAGGTACTGGGGAAATACATAGGAGCACAAAGAAAAGGTAGCACTAATAATTGCCTTCTCTGCAAAGAGAGACAAATCAAGAAAGCTTCTGTTCTAAGAATTTTTACGGAGGGGAGTATTTCCATGACAACTCAGTACTTAGTTATTCTAATTGCAAGAGAAACAAAGCATCTAAAAAATCGGGAAATATGTTCCAGGCACAAAGAATAAATCCCAGCTAAACAAGGAACACTGATGTTTCATTAAAAGCAGTGAAAATTCACCACCAGGTATTTGATTTTAATGCAATATAAAAAACTGACACTATTTCTTGAAATTCTCTAGATCTTTTCAGACAAAATATTAGCTCTTAAAATTGGCAGTACATTAACCCAGCACATTGATAAACCTTTGAATTTTGATTTTATTTAATGAAGACCAAATTGATAAGGAAAGTGGAATATATTACCAAACTGAAACTTATATGACAAAGCTATGAAGTTTAATTTAAATTAGTGTTAATTGAATGGTCTGATTTATCAGAATAGTTGTCCCCCTCTTATATACACAAAGGATATTGCAAACAAAATTTGATTTCATTTTATTCTAAGATTTGTTTGAGAAATATACTGGTTAATGTAATTGAAAGTACAGCAAGCTGACCTAAATCAATAAGGCTGGTCTAAATTTACTCAAAATAAGAAAGAGAGAGGAAAAGACTCTTTTTAGTGCAAGATCACTCTCATCCAAATGCATCATTATCCCTTTGAGGAATTCTATTGTGTTTCAGATCTTTGCCTCAAAAGGTAATGGACTGCCTTTCTCATTCTGTTGAAATATATCTCCTGACCCTTTCAAGAATTGTACACTGAGAATTTAGAGTGGTATGTGCTGTTGGCAATCATTGCATACAATTGAAATGGTGATGAATGCATGGTCTTTAGAATTGAGAGAAGTGTTCAAGCCTTGCTTTTGTCACTTCTTAACTATTGATAAAGGGGAAATTATTTGATCTCTCTGAGCTTCAGTTTTCTCATTTGTTTAGAAGGAATAAAGATATATATTAATCTAAGATATTCGCTTGACAAATTTGATTGTATACCAGGAAGAACATTAGGCACTGGAGATAAAAATAAGTCAGTATTACTGTTTTTAAGAAATACACAGTAAAGAAGATATTTTTAAATAATATATATTTGGAACAGTATATGACTAATTATATTATCAAGATATAAACAGAACATTCATTGAGCTCAAAGGATGAAAAGATACTGTTTTTTGAGAAGGACAAAAACAGTTACTCAGAGGCAATGATATTTGAGCTGTTTTATGAAAAGATGGGGGGAAGTGGGAAGAGGCAGGGAAAGAAGGAGACTGGATAAAAAAATAATGTATGTTAGGACTCCAGACTTGATGGAGAATGACTTAAAGTTCGGCAGGGTTGGAGTACGGTAGGGAGTGGGGAGGAAATAAGGACAGAGAAAGTGTTAGGACCAGATTGTAAAGCATTTGACAGCCATATTGAGAAACTGGGAATTTTTCCAGAGAAAAATGGGAAGATGATATGAGTTACGGCAACTAGTAGTAATACAATTGTATTTTTGTCTCTTAAAGATAACAGAGATTCTTGTTACCCAATTTAAGTAAGAATTGATTCAACTACTCCTAGAGCATGAGTTTACTCAAATCCTCCATGATTAATTCAGAAGTTGGTTGAAAGTACCATAACCAGAGCACCTGAGTGGTTCAGTTGGTGACACATCCATTTTAGGCTCAGATCATGATCTTGGGATTCTGGGATCGAGCCCTGACTTGGGCTCCCTGCTCAGCTTGGAACCTGCTTCTTCCTCTCTCTCAGTTCACCACCCTGCCCCTACCACACTCATGCTCTCTCTCACTCTCTCAAATAAATAAAAAAAATCTTAAAAGAACAAGAAGGGAGTAAGATGACCAACACATACTCCAGGACTTTCTCAGATTTACAATGAAAACTCCCAGCTCCTCATGGAAAATTTCTGTCTTCATCAAACTGTGATTTAATAATTTAACAATGACAGATCCATCCTGGTACCCATGCAAAAGTAATTTTATACCAAAACACAAAAAGAACTTCAATTTGAGATGGTTTCCCCATAAAGGTGGTCCAGCTCCATAAACCACCAAAATAGCATTTCAAATGAATTCCAATGTGTTCACAATGTTCAAGGAAAAATATAGAATGTAAAGTTCATTTGCTTGGGGACACTTATATAATATCTTTCCTCCAAGGAAAAAGCAAGAACACTTTCATACCATAAGCAAAGTGTGGCTGCCAAGTTTGGTTTTTAATTTATCCCTTTGGTTAAATAAATAAATAAACACAGTAATAACCTAAAAACTAATATTTAAGTTTCTAAAGCACTTCATTTGTACTGTTTCCCAGGGAATTTATTTTATTTTAGAAGCATTCAGCTGTCTGTAGATTAAACTGAGAGGCAGAAGAATATGATGGAAGTTGTTTTTTTCTTTTCCTAATATTTTGTTGGTATAATTTATCTTATTAAAGGTAGTACTTCCCCTTAATATTTAGTGACTTAAGTGTTATACTAATTCATAATGACAGTATGTATGCATGTGTGTAAATGTCTTAAATTATTCACATAAAAAGTCTATATTAAGAAATTAGACAATTATATTTTAAAAAAACAAACAGAAAGAACTATTAAATATTATTATATCTCAAATGTAATAAGCAGTAAAAAGTATAATATACTGCCATAATATTATTATAGTTGGAGTTAAAATTATGCCAAGAATTAACAGTACTAAACAAATTGCAAAATAATAAAAAAGAAAAATTTTATGTAATATGTAGTGAACTATTATTTCTAGAAAATATTAAATATATGAATTTAGTATTTACAAATTACATCCTAACTAGCCACTAAAAATAATCCTACCTTCTGGTCATATAAACGGAATTCTTATAAAACGGATTTTTCTGGGCATGAACTAATTAAGATAGTAATATTGTATAGCATTTTTAACACTAGATTTTTTCAAAGTAATTTATACACCCAGTGAGGAGCTCAAACTCACAATCCTAAGATCAACAATTGCATGGTCTACCAACTGAGTCAGCTAGGTACTCCTGACTCTAGTTTCAAAGCATCCACTGTCTCATGGTATGATGGTAAGATCAGAAATTCTGAGAAATATGGTAGTTTTGGATAGAATCCATGGAATGTGATCTCTGAATACCTTACACTGTCAATTAAAGCTGAATTAAAACAGGGCTTAGATCAGATTTCTACTTAGTACTAAGGAAGAAAATGTTTCCCATGTTTGGGGTGATCAAGAATGGGGAAAATGAAGAAATCTTCTCTCTTGCCCCATATGTGGATTATGACTCATCTATAATAATAATAAGAAGAATTAGCTAATATTTGCTATATAGTTATTATGTGGCAAATAGTGTACTAAGCATTTTCATTCATTCAGATGTTCATTCAAAAATATTTCTTGATTGCCTTCCTGTGCCTGACAGTGTTCTCAGCACTCTAGAGTCAATGGTGAATAGGACACAAATAATTCTTGCCCTCATGGAGCAGGTGGACTATGGGAGAAATAGAAAATAAATTAAAAACCAAGGAAATAGCATAAGGTTGGGAAAAGTGCTATGAGTCAAGTGAATGCTATGTGATAGAAAAAACAAAGAAGAAAACGGATGGTCAGGAGAAGCCATCCAGGTGGTGACATGTAGGATGAAGTCGGCTATGTCAAGAACATTTCAGACATGGGAGAGGGCAGACACCAAGGTCCTGACCAGCAAAGAAGACCTTGAAACTCTGCATGCACCATTTGCCACTTGCTCCCCAAGGAATCTTAATATGTGGACATCATTCATCTCATTGAATGGATGACAAAACCGATGTTAACTTACCCAAGTTTATATAAAGGAGTTCATCCAGTATTTCAATTCCTGTCTATAATTTTCCATCTTAATAGAAGCACATTCCCCACATTCCCCAATACTTTTTCTTTTTGTGGTTGACAGTATATCCTAAAGATCTTTACAAAGGCAAGTAGTTAAACTTCACCTTTTTCCCCCCTACTGTCATGAACAGATACATTCATGTATTAGTTTCCGAAGGTTGCTGTAAAAATATGTCTCACACTGAGTGGTCCAAATAACAGAAATGTTTTGTCTTGTGGCTCTGGAGGGCAGAAGTTTGAAAGCAGGGGAGTGGCAGTGCTAGTTGCTTCTGGGGGCTCTAAGGGAAGGACCTGTTGCAGGCTTTTGTCATAGCTTCTGGTAGCCGCATGGAGTCCATGACACATAGATGGCAGTCTTTTCTCTGTGTCTTCTCCGGTGGTCTTTTCTGCTCTTTCTTTTTTTTTTTTTTTAATTTATCTGAGAGAGAGATAGAGAGTGCACACATGAGCAGGAGGAGGGAGAGAGAGAATCTCTCAAGCAGACTTGATGAGCATGGAGCACAATATGGAACTCAATCTCATGACCCTGACATCAGGACGTGAACAGAAATCAAGAGTCAGACCCTCAACTGATCAAGCCACCCAGGTGCCCTCAAATTTTCTGCTTTTTATAACATCATTCAGACTGGATTAGGGCACACCCTAATGACATCACTTTAACTTGATTTCCTCTTTCTTTAACTTCATAGGTAAAGGCCCTATCTCCAAATAAGTTCATATTCTGAGGTACAGGGTGTTAGAAATCCAACATATCATTTTTGGAAGACATAATCCAGCCCATTACAACCTTTATATATCATTTCACATAGGTGGGGGTATTTCACATGGTGGGGTGCTTTTGTCTATTAGTATCTAATCTCTTATTTATCATTTTTTTCCTCTTCCAACTACATTCTCTACCATGGCCAACATACCAGCATGGTAGAGTAACTCTTGTTAGCCCCTGGTTTATAATTTTCTTACTTATCTACACA
This sequence comes from Mustela nivalis, assembly GCF_964662115.1. NCBI lineage: Eukaryota > Metazoa > Chordata > Mammalia > Carnivora > Mustelidae > Mustela > Mustela nivalis. The sequence continues at coordinate 50,388,730 of NC_139023.1, read as the reverse complement.
CCTACACACATAAGTACACACTAATATGTGTGTATAGGGAGATGTTTCTGTGCTTTATAAAACATGAATTACATTATAAATACTTATTGTATATATATTATAATATATATAATATAATACTCATCTTTCCTTTCTCATTTAATAATACCAGTCATAGAAGCTTATTCAAATGAATTTACATAACTTAATTAGGTCTTTTAACAGCACTAAAATATTCTATAATGTATATGGACCATAACTCATTCTACCATCTTCATTGGTTAGGCTTTTTCAAGGACTGTAGAGTACCATTTCTCTCAGTCTGAGCTTTGTATGGTTTATAGCTTCCAAAGAGCTAAGCAGCTTAGATGTATAACCGGGTGACAGCCTGAGTAACTTATCATCAGGTATTGACCATCCATGTCCTCAGTCAAGCTCAACACAATGTTACACATTTAAATGTAGCCATTCACTCTATAGTCAACTAATCTTCCACAAAGCAGGAAAGAATAGCTAATGGAAAAAAGGCCATCTCTCAAACTGGATAGCTACATGAAGAAGAATGAAACTGGGCCACTTTCTTATACTATACACAAAAATAAATTCAAAATGGATAAAAGACCTAAATGTGAGACAGGAAACCATCAATGTCTTAGAGGAGAACATAGGCAACAACCTCTTTGAGATCAGCTGTAGCAAATTCTTACTAGATACATCTCCAGAGGTAAGGAAGAAAAAGCAAAAACAAACTAGTGGGACTTTATCAAGAGAAATGTAGACATTCAATGAGGACTTGGGAATCAGGCTTTCTCCTTGTCTGACTGGTTCATGAAATCATTCAGAATAGAGACTTAGTCTTTATCTTTATGATCCTGTTTCCTCAAGCCTTTAAGATATATAAATGTGTAATATGTAAAATATATAAAAATCAAATATGTAAATAATATTTAAAATATGTAAGAATGATGGCTGCCTCCTGGGTTCATCTAGAAGAAGTGTTTTCAGGAAAATTTTTCCATAGTCAGCATGATAAGTCAATAGTAAGCCTTTAATAACCATGATCCCTTTCATTTTCATCATGCATCCTTTCCCTTTCTTATTTTGACTAGTTTTATGGTCCCATCAGCTGACTTTTTATACTTATTCAGTGGTATTATTTAATAGAACAACTTAATAGTTTTCTCATCACCAGTGGTGCCAGTAGAATGTCTTTGCTGCTGAATTTCATCACTGAGAAGTTTCCTGTGAAGCAAGGCAGGAAAGTTGAGTCAGATGGCTGAGTAGGCAACAACTGAAAGTTCTTCAGTACCAACTGCCATTAACATGATGACAAAAACTGTGGTTAAAAACCCTGGAAAAGGAATCAAAGTATTTAATGATGCTCCAAATCAACGTTTTTTTAGATCATTATATTGTTTTTTTCTGTGTTATATTATTGTGAAAATACCTTGACTTAGAAGCATCAAAGAATAAAGCAAGGACCTCCAGAGTTTAAAAAAAAAAAAAAAAAAGTATTTGCCAAGCAAGAGAATATTACTGAAGAAATTCACTGTGAAGTCTGCCAAGAGGGAAAAACGGGGACTTTAAGAATTAGAAAGGGGGTTTCGTTGTGGTTATGCTTATCAGGCACCAAAAACCCTTGAATGGCACAGAATAAGTCTAGAAGTCTATCATGCTTGACTAAATAATTTTCTTTGTTTATTGATTACAAAAAGATTCTCAGTTTGGTCTAGTAAGAGTTTGGTATAAAACGCCATATAAAATGCATAGTAGTTTATTAGTTCAAGTGATTAGGGTTATAGTGATAAAATATAAAATACCATTTTGATATCATCTTAGCAAGTGTTCATGTACCTTGAAGATATTCATTTTTCAGGAGAAACAAAGAGTTCAATTTCTTTTTTTTTTAATTTTTTTTTTAATTTATTTGACAGAGAGAGAGAGGTCACAAGTAGGCAGAGAGGCAGGCAGAGAGAGAGGAGGAAGCAGACTCCCTGCTGAGCAGAGAGCCCAATGTGGGACTCAATCCCAGGACCCTGGGATCATGACCTGAGCCAAAGGCAGAGGCTTTAACCCACTGAGCCACCCAGGTGCCCCAAGAGTCTAATTTCTAAGTGTTCACTGTGTTTATTAATATGCCATTCCAACTTTTAGATGGATGATAAAAATGCTAACCTATTTAGAATAAAGTTTAAAAATTACTTATGGATTCAAACCTATATCTGAGATTTTTTAAATCTCCAAACTATTTTCAGTAGATCTGATAGCTATAGATTTACATTTTAATATTCTAATCCATGACAGGTATTAGGAAATGCAATGAGAAACATTATTTTCAGTGTTTTTGACACTCTTGAAAAAATATGCCATATAGTAATTCAAAAAGAAGTCAGTTATGAAGCTATGTAATTCAGTATCCCTGACAGGTAGTAGATTAGGGTAACTTCCTGTGACATGCTTAGTCAAAAGGCAACGGGTATAAAATGTGGATGTCTGCAAGTAGGAAAATGAATGCAAGAGAAAAACAAAAACAAAACAAAACAAAACTCAAGTTTTATAAGCTAAAAGACTTGCAAAGCCCTGTACAGCAATACATGTGTGAGAAATAATCTCTATGAGATGAAACAGTGAAATATTCATAGCAGAAGCAACTTCTGTATATTAAAAAATATTATCAGCAACAATAACTCCCTTAAACCTACATTACTGTATTTTCCATTCAATTATGCATCTTACTGGTCTTTGTGTCTCACTAATCAAGTATAACCTTTCATGGGGCATAAATCTTTATGCAGCCAACATAGGGCGCTCAGTGCCAAATGAGAACGTAACTGAAGGAGTCATTTCATGCAGGCCTTAGGATAGTAATGCTATTTTGGTCTTCAGAAAAATCAGCTAAAGATAGTCTCAAATTTTAGAAACAACACCATGAGCCTATGTTTTACTAATCTTCATTTAGAAATAGAACATTCTAATATTTCATTCTCTTTTGCATTAGTATATATGCCAAGATCTATGAATATAAAATGAACAGTATATCCAAAATAACAATGACCAAACACAAATATGCTTTGCTTTGTCTTTCAATTTTTGATATTTTTTGGAGAACAGAGTCAACAGAAGCATCCCCATTCTTCGTAGAGGTTCTTCTCAGTGAATGAGAAAGGTGGGTGCCAATTCAGCTCAAGTGGCCTCCTGTGATAGGGAGAGCTACAGCAGGAGAGGAATTCCAATTCACAGCTCCTTAATATTTAATTCACAAAAAGAAATTACTTTATTGGTTATTATTTCCATATTTAAGCATATTTTACCACTAAGGAAGAGAGGGGATAGATTTTTTTTTTTAAGAGGCATCTATACAAATTGAAGAATTGGCTGTGAGTTTGTTTCTGTCAGCTATTTCTGAGAGTCATGGGTCAAGCCTGTCCCCTCTCCAACATGTACTGGGTTAAAGGGATTCTTCAACAACACTTCAAAAACACGGTCTCTGAAGCAAGAGGATGTGACTCTGTTTTTTTAGAAATTAAGGAATTTTGCCAAGGAGTTAATGGTGATAGGAAAGAAGATGATACACGGTGTCTTAAACTAAGGTGTCAGTATCTAGACAATATCATCAGGGAATTCCTTCAGTCAGCTGGAGGGGATCACAGATAATGGGCAAAGGAAACAGACACACAGTGTGCAGAAGAAGAAACCAACATACTCATAAGAATTTCAAAAGGCATTCAAAATTATTGGCAATCAGAAAAAACTAAAAAAGATATCAATGAGATACTGCATTAAACCTTTAAGTTGGCAATTAGAAAGTTGGATATTGCCTAACACTCACTGGGATATGGAGACCCTCACCTTATAAACTGCTAAATGAGAGTGAGGACAACTGGTGCAGGAATTCTGGAAAGAAATCTAGCACTATCTGGCTATGCTCACATATAGAATATGTAAATATAATAATATATTTGTATATGCATATGCATATATTTACATATTTATGCATTTGCATATTAAATTTTGATATATCACAGATATACCAGTCTAGGATGCATATCCCAGGAAAATTCTGACGTACTTCATAAGAATTGGTTCAAATCATTGCTTGGGTTGATAAATGTTTGAAGGTAACCTGAGTGTCCATCATGGGGAAAGAGGACAGGCAAAAATGATGTTGCACATCACAGAGAATTATTCAGTAATTAGAATGCACACATTTTTTATAAACTTGGCAATATAGTTTGATCTTAAGAACTTAGTGTCTACTGGAAAAAAGTGAGATACAGTATGAAACCTATAATGTATTATTTATATGAATTTAATAGACATTCACATAACATGACAAAAATATATGCATATTAAAGTCTATTCTTTAAACATGTTAAAAGCGGGGGGCACTGTAAGGACCTATTTTATATTTCTATTTTAGCCAGAGGCTTCCATTGAAATTAGACAATAACTTTGTTGTTTAACCCTTAAACTGTCCCTGCTCCCCTTCCCCCAGGGGGCTTAAAAACAAGTCCCAGAAACCAGTTCCAGGTGTGAAGGCCAAGAAAAACAAGGCTGTACCCACCTCGAGTCTAGCCCTGACATAAGTACAGCCACCTTGGCAAAGCAAAAGCTGGCACCTTGCACTGTATGAGTGGGTTAGCATAAGAATGGCCATCCTGAAGGCCAGGAAGCCATTTTACTAAGCATCCCTAACCAGCGCACAGGGTGTACTGACTTGAGACAAGAGAAAGTAGCTAAACCCTAAGGACGGTTAGGCAGTGGTGCTACAGGGACCAAATGTTGAAGAAAAACAAATAGTAAACTTGCTGAGATCCCAATCCTGCAAGACAGGAGTCTCCCTTGGTGTGGAAATGTCCTGGTGATGTACAACAAAAAGGGCTATCTCTTCAATGGCCCAATTTCCAGAGACAAATGGCTCAGTTCCTCGAGGCCTAAGGTGGCCCTCCCCACCATAAAACTGAGGGAGGCTGAGGCAAAGTTAAATTTCTTCTAAACCTAAATCTCACTTAGCCGCCAGGATGGCGCCAGGGTGATGCAGGGGTGGCAAAAGGTTAAACAAAGTTAAACTGTCAAAATGGGGCACAAGATAGGTATGTGCCTTGAAAATGCTATATAAACCCTTGGCTTTGAGTGCTCGGGGTCTTTGTTGAAACCCGCTGTGCCGGGCGGATACTTGGACCCCAGCTAGCTGGAAATAACCTCGCTGTGTGACTTGCATTATCGAGAGTGTTCTCTGTCTAACTCAGGGGTGGTCAACTCCATACCCTAACAAAACCTGGGTGGCTCAGTTGGTTAAGCGGCTGCCTTCGGCTCAGGTCATGATCTTGGAGTCCCGGGATTGAGACCCACATGGGGCTTCCAGCCAGGGGAGTCTGCTTCTCTCTCTGACATTCTCCCCTCTCATGCTCTCACTCTCTCTCTCAAATAAATAAATAAAATCTTTAAGAAAATGTTAAAATGGCTATTTAAGGGCATATAATATTTTTTAAAATGTGATCTTTATCGTGAAATGAGGTGTATTAACAACCAAAAGATAAATGGTAGGCCCAGAAGACTACATATAACACTCTGAAATCTTTTACCCTCCTCTCTAAAGTCTACCTCTTTTCTCTGTTTCTCCAACTACAACTGTTTTTTGCAAAAGTCCTTGTCAGTGGGAATGGGGTGGGGGAAAGCAGAGAATGCGTGTCTGCAGAGCAGATGTGCATGAAGAGAGATTAGGGAGAAAACCAAGAAACATCATTAAATCATCATAAAAATCCATGTCCCTTCCTAGCACAATCTCAACTGTTATAATGAAACTTGGAAAGGTTATATTCCTTTAAATAATGATATTTATCATCTTTATCACTATTCAGATTAGATAGTGCATATGCTAACTTGTGACTTGAGTAATCAACAAAGCAGGATTTTTTAAAAAATCAGGAATACTGGTAAATTTCTGTTTCTCACTTATTTACATGCGCTTATATTCCTTAATTTAGACCTTTCCCCCCTTTTAAAGTCTAGTTCTAGTCTCAAAAACTGGTGTCCAGCTCTGCTGAGATGGATCCCCTTGGATCAATTGTTTTTGGGGTCTGTATGTGAGTGTGTGAGAGAGTAACTTCAGACATACACACAGACATTCTCTACTCATCCCTGCATTCATCAAATAATACTATCTATGCTGAATCTTCATCATTCATTAATGATCTAAATAGGGCTAACCAAATGGCAGCCTGGAAATATCATTCAGCAGCTAACTACTTTACTACTCTGACCCCAGCTGTTTGGGAGGAAACATGTTTATGCAAGAGTGAGAAACTGTGTATGTGGTATTTCACGTGCGTATGTGTATGTGCATATACCCCTGTGCAGAGTGGGTGTGGATGGAGAGATGAGTATATGTAGAACCAAGTAACACCTGAGTTTTTTAAAATGTGTTTTCAGGGGAACCTGGGTGGCTTAGTCTGTTAAGCATCTGCCCTTAGCTCAGGTCATTATCCCAGGTTCATGGGATCAAGCCCACATTGGTCTCCGTGTTCAGCAAATCGACTGCTTCTCCTTCTGCCCTTCCCCCCCCCACACCCCTTCGTGCTTGCGCACGCACTCACTCTCTCTCTCTCTTGCTCTTTCTCTCAAGTAAATAAAATCTAAAAAACAAAACAAAACAACAACAACAAAACAAACAAAAAAACCCAAAATGTATCTGCAATAGTTTCAGGAAAGCATACACTCTCCTCTTCAAACAGCCCCTGTCCCTCCCTTTAGCTCATTTAAAAAGCGTCAGCCTTTGTGTCATCAGCCTTTTTGTTCCCAAAAGGCATTAATTAGACCTCATACTCCAGCTCCACTGTCCTGCTCTGCAGTGGTCTCCCAGCCACTATGAGCACATGTAAAAACCTGAGGGGAAACCACTGAGCAGGCAGGACCCTGAGGGCTTTGGACAAACTGACAGCCATCCGTCTATGTTCTGATCAGACTAAAGAGAACAACACAACCCCTTCTTGAGGGAGCTTCAATTCTGCACGCTACAAGTTGCAGAAACAAGCATATGGGACATGGCTTTCATCATATTTTGCTTGCTTGGAGAGCACGGCAGAAGAAACAGAGGAGCAAAAGGACAGAACCTAAGATCCCTTTTTTGCTTCACTTTGAGCCATTTACAAAATGACACATCACAAAAGGAGAGGAGCCAATTTTCAAATTTGGGTCCCTCAGTCAGCTCTCTGAACACAGTCCATGGGAAGCCAGTAATCACTTCTTGCCAGCTTTAAGGGATTTATTCTGTGGATGAAACCTTTCCAAATGGACAGATGTATGAGCACTGGTTCATGGGCCGATACTAAAAGCAAAACTCCGCCTGCAGAGTCAAAAGCAATGAAATTGTGTTGCAGATGCTGATTAGGGTGGGAGGCAGTGCAGGCAGCAATGGAGGGTTAGCATGAATGGCCCCATCGGATGGGTTTTTCTGCAAACACAGAGCCCACGTTTGTCAGTAGAGACCCTGTAGATCTGCACAATGGCAGGTTGTACACTATCTTATTTCTCTTCAGAGACAAGTTACACCAATGAAGTGTAGCTTGCCTAAGGTGTCAGGCAAATTTACTGGAGAAAAATTAAATCCAATGTTCCCATTCCTACTAGTGTCCAGTTCGCAATCTACCACCCAAGGAATCGGAGAAAGGAGGAAAGGCTTCATGAGAAAATAACCAGATTTTAAGAATTATAACTAAAGAGGGGCTTCCAAAGTTATATATTTAAGTAGATAAATGCTAATGTTTGAATACATTGTTGCCTCTAAAACAACCCATTTGTTAAACTTCGTATGTCTACCCATTAGATTAACCTTTAATAAGTGTCTACTGTGTGGCAGTCATTGTATTAAGTCATGTGCATGTGTGCATGTGTGAGAGAGAGCGAGACAAAAAGAGAGATCACATTTCATGTTACAACAATCTATAAGGTGTTTTTGACATGTCTTATGAAAAAAACATTAAATTTGGAAATATGTTACACCATCTCATTATTCCTTAAACAATCAGTCAGAGTTTATCTAGAAGTAAGCACAGCTAGGTATATAGGTATATCTACACAGAAAAGAATCAGATGTGCTCCCATATAATGTGCAAGAGTGTTCATAGTAGCATTGCTAATTGATAACATTAAAATGGGAATGGATACCTAAGTCATGGTGTATTTTAAAATGAAATACACTACAGCAATGAAAATGAGCAGATGCTAGTACATGCAATATTATGGATGGACTTTACAGAAACAACACTGAGTGGAAGGATATGAGCACAGAAGGATAAGTGCTATATAATTCCATTTACACCAAGTTCTAATACAGGCTAAATTCATCAGAGGAGGTAGAAGCCAGAGCAGTGGTCACTGGGGATGTGCCCAGTGCCTGGGAGAGACCCCCGTGTGGAATGTAGGGTGCTGCGAATGCTACGCTTCTTGACCTGCATGCAGGTTACAGGGATGTCTGCTTTGTGAAAATTTGAGCTTTACCTTTCTCTGTGCATTTTATACATCAATTAATTGTGTACAGAAAAAGAACCGCATCTGTAATATTAATGGTGGGAAGTATTTGCTGTGTAGTATTCAGTTGGAAAAATCTTACAATCTTATTGTGTCAGTACAAGTTGGGAAATATATCACTGTGCCCTGGCAGAGAACACAGAAAGTGATAAGATATTAAGGTGTTGAAATTAAGATCAGTAAACCTGAGCAGACATAATTGTTCTATAAAGCAGTTTTCCTTTATATCTGTACAGTATGCATTTATCATCAATGTTGTTTCTAGATTACATAAAATATCAGTAATCCTCCCTGATTGATTATTCATATGACAGTGGGTGCCTTGTGCCCAAAAATGGGAAGGGGTCGATGACTCCTTTTCTGGCACTAAGTATGAAGAAAAGAATGAAAATATGTGTACACACACTAGAACAGTTTACCTTACACACAGAATAAGGTGGGACTTTCACAGGAGAAACAAAATCTATAATCTGTATAGATGCTTTTGTCCTCTAACATTTCTAAAAAGAGATACATCATGCTATTTCAAACTCTAAACTGAAAATGAAAAGTTGTGTCCTTTTAAGTTCCAGATAGGAACACAAAGCAGTCATCTGAACACCAGGTGGCAATTTGGTATCATAACAGTAGTGTAGAGAAAGATTGGGTAAATTCTCCAGTTACCGCTGCAAGAGAATCCTCATGGGCATACAAGGGTATGCTCAGGAGAAGATCTTGTTTTTCATTCCCTTTTGTTTTCTATCCTTTCTCCTAATTTATGGTCAGAGAAAGCAGAGTTCAAGCACACTGTGCAATTGAGCAGGACATCATCGTAAATATGGGGACCTATCAATGCTATATGATGTTCTTTTCCTTTTTCTTTCCCTAATTCTGAGTGTACTAAGTCCTAAATTTTATGCAGAAAGATGTCCCCGGTAAATTTATCCCTGTCTATTTTACTCTAATCATGCTTTCCCCTTGGCTTCTTTACCATTAAGGTAGAAAGTAAAAGAAACCTACTAAGCCGGTTTAAGCAAAACTGCAGAATTTATTGGTGAGGTCTAGAAATGCCCCGTGGAAGGAAGAGCAGGAAGTCTATCTGGACTTGAAGGAAAAGTGGAGACAGTCACATGAGAGTCTGGACCTTTGGCCCAAACTCTGTTCCATTATCCTTCATATCTGTTTTGCTTTACCTGTTTCACTCTTCCTCTTTCCTCTTTCCTTTCTCCTCCTCCTCCCTTTCTCTTCCATCTTCCTCCCCCTCCTCCTCTGTCCCCTTCTTCTTTCTCTCTCTCTTTCTCTCTCTCTCAGTCTCTGAAATGGCATACATATGAACCACATAAGGCTGCCACTAAAACTTCAGCTTTATATTTGCAACTAGTTGGCTATAAGCCTTGAATCCCCATACCAAATTAATATTAAAGGTAACTCAATTGGTCCTATTTGGTTCTAGTGACTTGGAGTTGTGGAAGTGACCTTTTTGGGAAAGAATACATTGAACTCTAAGACCATGAACTTTCAATGTTTTAAACGGTAGACCATGAGCACCACCCTAAAACACCTTTCTAATTCTCCAGGAAAAAGAAAGAAAAAACCAAGATTGAGCCCTGTGAAATTCTCTTAGGCACAACCAGGGCAGTGTGACCACCATGGGTTGGAATCCTGAATATAATGGCAGAAGAATCAGTACTGAGAACACACCTCAGACTGCAATTTCATCAGGATGTAACCTATCTGAATCTTCTCATTTTCCTCAGAATGAATTCCACAGGGCCACCAAGTCCCGAAGTCTCAATTCTATATGGACTTTCACCTGCCCATCTAACTCTTCCTGTGCTTCTCCTTGCTTGTTCTCTGTGAGTCACTGCCCTTTATGGACCTCAAACATGCTGAGATCCTTTCTACCTTAAACACTCTGCCTCTGCTGTCCCTTATGCCTCAGAATGGCCCTCACCACCTCACACCTGACTTTCTCTTGTCCTTTGAGTCTCCTTTCCACAGTCGCTTCAGACGGGTGTTCACTGGCCACCTTCTCCAACATAGTTTCTTACTAAGATACACTCTATTGCATCACTTTATAGTATGACACTAATCCTAATCTCCACCTAAATTGTCTCAGCTTCTCAAAATTTTATTTTTTGTCTCCTATATTGGACTATAAGCTTCAAATGATAGAATTTGTTGTTTGTTCACTGGGTTTTTTTTTTTCCCCCTTTATGGCTATAGAATGTGTCTGTGCTAGACAGACAATAAATATAACAAATGAATGCAAAACGTCAACTAAAAAGTTATAATCCTGAATGCAAAACTAAAGCTAACTTAGTTTCCAATAGCAGCATCAAAATGCCCTGGTTCAAAAATGGCAGATTCAAAATAGGTCATTTTTCTCCAGCTTTCTTTATGAACTAGGTCTGAGACATATGGAGGAAAGATATCAGGACAGAGCCTCTGAGGTCCATGACTTTGGCATGCTCTTTCAGGATCCACACTGACGAGAGTCAGCAGAGTGGAGGGGAGGGCATTATGCCACCTTCACAGGAATAAACATGAGGAAATTCAGAAAATGGTGCAGCTTCTGTGGAAAACAGTTTGGCAGTTCCTTGAAAAGCTAAACATAGAATTATCATGACTCAGCAATTCCACTCCCAATTATATAACCAAAAGAATTAAAAAGAGGAACTCAAAAAGAAACTTACATATTCATTGCAGCATTGTCCTAATAGCCAAAAAGTGGAAGCAATCTGAGTGTCCATCCAGAGAAAAACAGCTAACAAAATGATATATATATACACACAATGGAATATTAGCCATGAAAAGGAATGTTTCACCATTGGTAAATCTAGAGAACACTGTAAAAGGTGAAATAAGCCACAAAGGGGCACATATTATATGATTCTGTTTTTATGAAACACTTAGAATAGGAAAATCAATAGAAAGTAGATCGGAGGGTACCAGTGCTAGAGCATTTGGTTGATAATTACAGACTCTATTTGTGGATAAAGAAGATGCTACATATCGCAAGCCACAGACTAAGAGAAACATTTGCAAAACATATTTGTGGTAGAAATCTGGTATCCCAATACACAAAGAACTGTTAAGATTTCAGAATGAGAAAATAAACTCCATTAAAAAGTGAGCAAAAGATCTAACCATAGACATTGCAACAAAGACGATATATAGATGGCAAATAAGCACAGGAAGAGGTCCAACATCACATACCATCAGACAACTGCAAATTATAACAGCTACACACCAATTAGGATAGCTAAAATCCAACACACGGACAACAACATCAAATGCTGGCAAAAATGTGGAGCTACAGGAATTCTCATTCGTTGTTGGTGGGAATGCAAATTGGGATAACCATTTTGGAAGACAGTTTTACCAGTTTCTTACAAAACTAAACACACCCTTTCTATATGATCCAGCAATTGTACTCCTTGGCATTTATCCAAATGAGCTGAAAACACGTCCACAGAAAAACCTGTGCATGGATGTTTATAGCAGCTTTATTTACAATCATCAATACTTGAAAGCAATCACAAAGTCCTTCAGCAGGTGAATGGATAAATGAATTTCAGTACGTTCATACAGTGGAGTATTAGTCAGTGTTAAAAAGGTATGAGCTATAAGCCACAAAAAGGCCTGGAAGAACATGAAATACATATTACTAAGTGAAAACAATCTGAAATGTTGCACACTGTATGACAAATTACATGGTATTCTGGAAAAAGCAAAACTATGGAAACAGTGAATGTGCCAGTGGTTGCCAGGAATGGGTGGAGGAGGGAGGGACAAATCAGTGGAAGACAAGAGGGCGTTTACGACAGTGAAACTACTCTGTATGATCCTATAAATGGGAGACATATATTATTACACATTTGTCCGCACTCATAACCATACACCAAAAGTGAAAGGTAACTTAAGGATTTTGGGTGATCACGATGTATCAATGCTGGTTTATAGATTGTGACAAATATATGACTCTGGTGTAGGATTTTGATGATAGAGGAGGCCGTGCATGTGCTGGGGGAGAAAATACCTAGGAACTTTCTGTACTGCCTATTCAATTTTGCTGTGAACCTAAAACTGTTCTAAAGAAAAATAAATTAATTATCATTAAAATTAATTAACTAATGAATATGTTTTAAAGACCCAAAGTTTTGGAAGTAGTGGCAATGGTGGTGCAACACTGTGAATGTAATTAACGCTACCAAGTTATATACTTCATCATACTTAAAATGAGCAATTCAGCACCATTAGGTAGGTTTAAGGTACGCAGAGCTCTGGGATTCAGCATCTTAGAGAGGAGGTGTGTTTCCCTTCAGAGAAACGGAGCACTAGAATGTGAAAAATCTGTTACTGGACACATCAGAGGATCTTGTGGATATCCAGAAATAACTGGAGAAGACATGGGGGCTAATGCTGCAATTCTGGGTATGACCATTAATAAGACCTAATTTATTGCCATATGCAGAGGACATCTACAGAAAGGTGCATTACAGAATCATACCAGAAGACATAAATAATAGATTATCTTTCTTTCTAAATCCAAATACTACTTGACTTGACTCGCTTATTTTTGTTAATGGCCCTACCATGTTTACCATTCCTCAAGTTCAGAAGCTTAGAAAAAACCCGAGTTTCCCTTTTCCTTCACCCCTCAACTCTCAAACTCTCATATCCAATCAATTCCTGGGTTCTGCAGATTCTTTTTCCATGTCTCTCACACTCAACTCTATTTTTCCTTTAATGTCTTCATATACCTTCTCTGTTCATAGCAAAATTTTTCACCTATCTCTATTCCAGTTTCCTCTCCTTTGAGGAATTTGTTTTCCTAAGACACATCTCCAAGCATATCACTTAACTTCGGATAGACTCAAGGCATTCTTCATTGTCTATGGAATCAAGTAGGAATATCTGCCTCACTCTGGAATTTGAGATACTCCACAACACAGGTATCAGTTCACAAGACATTTACTAGGTAGGGATCAACACCTGCATAGAGAAAGATGGATTAGGGGAAGAAGTCAAATGGACACAGGTCTGACAAAGCTTTGGCCAACTTAGCAGGGAACTGGAAAGAGAATACTGCCCATCAGAGTGTCACTGATCTTAAAGGATCCTGCCTTCCTATCCTGCTAGGGTATGGGCAGACTGTTCTCTGCAATGAGACAGCCTTCAAAGACACTGTCATGTGAAGACTTTCTTTCAGTCAAAATCTTCACAGTGGGACATGTGAATGGAGAATGGGTGAAGAACCCTCTTGTCTACTACTCCATTTTACTCCAAACTTCTTTCTCACTTATAGGTGTGTGAGAATTACTATCCTAAAATCATTCCCTCTTGTGCTTTCTACCTTTATTTCTTCTACAATTTCCTTTGATCATTATTAATCCCACTAACTCTCTTCCTTTCAAAGACTTAACATCAGCCAATGCCCATATCAAGTAATGTTTCTGATAGCAGGCTTTCCTTTAGCTTATCAATTGCATATGATTTCACATCACCTGCCCCATAGATTTCTTTGCTCATGCTGCCAATAGCACCACTTCTTAGCATTGCTTTTTCTTATTCTCTTCCCTGAACATAAGTATTTTGCTTATATTATGTTTATTTTTCAACTTTATAATTTTTGAAGTATCTGGAATAGTACATTAGGATAATATGACCTCAATAAACAATTTATGAATTGAACATTCACACCTACATGAGTATTGTCCATTCAAAGTAGAGAAAGCCACAATGCAGGACACTGAGGTGAACCATGAGAGACTATGGGCTCTGAAAAACAATCTGAGGGTTTTGAAGGGGCAGGGGGTGGGAGGTTGGGGGAACCAAGTGGTGGGTATTAGAGAAGGCACGAATTGCATGGAGCACTGGGTGTGGTGTAAAAACAATGAATACTGTTATGCTGAAAAGAAATAAAGACAAAACAAAACAAACCTGAAGTTTGGTTTCTAAGTTCACCATTAAGATGCCATTTAAAATTTCTGAAGTTCTAGGTTCAAAGTTCAAGGTGGAATTTCATGTCTAAATTCAATCATTCATACAATCTTCAGTCCAGAGGGCTACAACTAAGTGGAGACCCAAACATCAGCTTTATCAATGTCAAGGGTAGATTTTAGAGTATCACATGAGTCCAGATGGAGTTCCATGCTCTTTGTTGATTAAATTAAAGACTTGTGCAGCTAAGTTCAAGCTAAGATGCTAGAAGTGGGAGTGAGTCAAGAATCTGACTGGCCTAGCAGAAGAATGAAAGAAGAAATTATTAGAAAGATCAGAAATTTTCATTTTGGGGCACCTGGGTAGCTCAGTGGGTTAAAGCCTCTGCCTTCAACTCATGTTATGATCCCAGGGTCCTGGGATCGAGTCCCACATCGGGCTCTCTGCTCAGCGGGGAGCCTGCTTCCTCCTCTCTCTCTGCCTGCTTCTCTGCCTACTTGTGATCTTTGACAGTCAAATAAATAAATAAAATATTTTTTTAAAAAAGAAAGAAATTTGTATTCAACAGTACTCGCCCTTTGTTAGAAATATAACAGAGGAAAATTTGGGACAGTGTGACTTTTTTTTAAGTATCTTATTTATTTGTTTGAGAGAGAGGGACAGCACAAGCAGGGGGAGCAGAAGAGGCAAAAGCAGAGAGAAAAGCCAACACCCCACTGAGCAGGGAACCAAATGTGAGACTAATCATGCAACCCGAAGATCATGACCTGAGCTGAAGTCAGACACTTAACCGACTGAGCCACCCAGGTGCCCTTAAAGGGTTTTATCCTTATTTGAAAAATAGCTTCTTTGGAGCAGTGTTTCTCAAAGTGTGGTCCCTGGACCAACAACATCAGAATCACTTGGGAGATTGCTGAAAGCATAAATTATCTATCAGACCTAGCCCTATACCTACTAAATTAGAAACTGAATATTTAAACAAACCCTCTAGGTGATTCTGATGCATGCTAAGGTTGGAAACTACTGCTTAAAGCCACTTTTTTTTTTCCTGCAGGATATTCCTGGACTGTATAATTATCTCATCTATATCTAACATGTTTCAGTAAAGCTGGTTTAAAATTAGGAAATAACATGCATCCTTGCACTAATCTTTCTTTTTTTTAATAAGAATGCAAAGCATTCTTTTTTAATGGGGAAAACACATTAATTACCATCCTATAGAAACAGCTGTTGATTGCCCAGGGAGACTTCTGTTTAGAAGAGCAAAATTCTGTAACAGAACAAGTACATTATTTATGCAAGGATGAGCACAGGAATCATTTGCTGGTGTGTTTCTATATAAATTACATTTGTTTATAATATTAATCAATCCATGGCATTAAATATTTCATTTTCTTGGGAATGCTAGGAAAAAACCATTCCATCAAAGACAAAGTTATGTAAGGACAAAATCGTTGGAAAATTGCACACAGTACTCAAACTGATGAAATTTCTAAATATTGTAACATAGAAAGATATATAAGTCAATATACACTATATATACTGACTATAAGTCAGTATACCCTCTGAGGTCCGTTACACACAGACATATTTTATTCTGCTACTTAATAGTCAGAACTTCCATCTAAACCTGGGTCATTATTAGGCTTCATAAATTAGGTGGACTAGGACTGGTAAAATACTCCAACACATCTCTTTTCACACAGTAATCTAGTTCATCTTTATCTTTCTCCCTTTCATTTTAAAGACATAGCCTATTACAGATGCTCTGCATGCCTAGGGATCTGTGTATTAATAGTTTAAAAAAACGATGTCCTTTAGATTTCCCTTAAGGTTAAAAATCTACTTCAGTGTTGCTTGCAAAAATAAATCATATTCTTATTTCATTTATGTATCTATATCCCTTTCTCTCAAAACTAATTTTATAAATTTATACACACACATCTACTCAATACCATTGAAATGAAACATGATGATTGGAAAGAGGTGAATATTAATAATAGACAGCATAAGGTAATCAGAAGGATCAGGGTTTAATACTGATTCTGACACTTTTTTAGTTTTATGACCTTAGTTTCCTTAACTTCCTTGGGTCCAAGGTATCCATTTCTAAAATGAAAATGTTAACTGTATTAAACTTATAGGACACTTATGAGTACAACAGAAAGCTAATTGTTCTTTATGTCACCCATCTCAATGACACTCTTCTCCCCATATACAAAAGTCACGAAATGCTTGTGACTTTCTTCTGGAAACAGGGAAGAAAATGGACTTTCTATATATGTTCTTTCTGGGCAAAGAACAGACCCAACAGTATAGGAAAAGAGAGAAGCATGAGGATGTCAACTATACGAAATCTTAGAAAATGTAGGGCAATTGTGTTTGCTGTCAGGCTACATACGTCATAGTTGGAAACAAATCCAACCAAATTTCTGAGGGGGCTGGGAAGTGCCAACTGCCGTCTGAGTCATATATAATATTAAACTCTAGTCTCTGTTCTCCTAAGTACCAATACCAAATTCTAGTTCCCCTTTCCCCACATTGGCAGCCAAAGGTAAGAAACACTGACTCAGAGCCATGCAATTCTTCCTTGTCAAAGCTCAGAATTTGTCCTAGAGCCTGGGACCAGACAGAATAGTCAGCAGCATGCCAAGGGCTCCAGTTGTGGGGGAGGCTGTCCAGGCTGGTAATGAGGGAGGGCTAGACATTACCGCATTATGTAGACATTGCCCAACATTGAATCTCATGACTCCAGTCCAGGATTCAACCAGTTCCAACAGAACTCTCTTTTCAATAACCAAATGTTCCCTGGACTCAAGTTCAGAAACCCAGGCACAGCCGAATCTGGCACTTATTATGTCAAAAATAAAAGGGCTCTGATGAATGTAGGATGCAGGAAGGTTCTAGAGCTCAAAATAAAGCAAAAGAAGAAAGATAGCAAAGACACTTCTTTAATTCTTTTTGAGCAGGAATCACTTTTACTTCGGAGAACACTGTCAAAAGTCTAGTTTTTTAAAGTCTATATTTTCTGAGAGGAAATTACTGGTTTTTTCCAGATTAGGAACATCTGGTATCCAATATCCAAGAGGGTACATTTGTCAGGTAATGACTTTTGTACTTTTATATATAAACATAAATACATAAATATATAAATATTTATAAATAATATATATTTAGGAATAGATATATATTTAATTATCTATTTATAGATATTATCTATCTACAGGTAGATATATATTTAAGAATATATAGATATGTACATACATATAGAAGTAAGCAGCCATTGTTCCATTTTACTCTATAGCACAGGTTGAAGAATTACTGTTTTGAGACTAGAGTCAATTTCAATAGTAAATAAATTGGCAAAAAATGTGTAATGGTGAAAGTTTCCGACAGATAATAACTGTTACCATTTTGCTAATTCTGTGATAGTATGACTGCTCAGACTTAACGCAAAAAAAGCAATTAAGTCACAAAGTGCATTTAAATCATCTTACACGTTTAAACTCAAGGACAGGCTTTAAACAAGAGACACTTATTAATATAAAAAGGGGAATTATATCATATTATGATGAAAGGTAGTTTTATAGAATAGTTTCCAGAGATCTCTGACATTGAGAAACAGGTGGTTCATTGGCCACTCTAAGACTCACAGGAGAGGACTACAAAGGAAGGCAGCTATGCTCACCACTATATAGACCACCAACACCCGCTATGAGAGGACTACAAAGGCAGTCAAAATCCAAATGAAAGACTGAGAAAAACTCTTGCACTGGATTAACTCATGCCAATGGATTAACTGCCTTACTATTTAAAGAATCCTTTTATTTTTTTAAATTTTTTTAAAAGATTTTGTTTATTTATTTGACAGACAGAGATCACAAGGAGGCAGAGAGGCAGGCAGATAGAGAGGAGAAAGCAAGCTCCCCGTTGAGCAGAGACCCCGAAGCGGGGCTCAATCCCAGGACTCTGGGATCATGACCTGAGCTGAAGGCAGAGGCTTTAACCCACTGAGCCACCCAGGCACTCCTTAAAGAATCCTTTTGATATGAAAAAATCTAAAGACTCAGTAGAAAAATAGGCAAAGGACAATAATAAAGAGTACACAAAAATAACAATCATTTTCTTTTTTTAATTTTATTTTTAATTTAAGCAGACTTAATGTACAGTGTTATATTACTTAGTAATATAGCAATAGTATATATTACTATGTATAATACAGTGATGCAACAATTCTCTACATTACTCAGTGCTTCTCACTGAAGTGTACTCTCTAATCCCTATCACCTGGCTCCCCAACCCCCTCACTCTCCTCCCCTCTAGTAACTACCAGTTTCTTCCCTCTAGTTAAGACTCTGTTTTCCTGTTTGTCTCTTTGTTTGTTTGCTTCTTAAATTCCACATAGGAGTGAAATCATATAGTATTTGTCTTTCTCAGACTGTGACTTATTTCACATAAAACTGCAATAGTTTATTAACAGATAGACATCATAGAAGAAATGTAAATTAAAACAACAAAAAAGTATCATCTTTCTCTTATCATATTAGCAAAGATTAAAAAGTGCTAGCCCACATGTGAGAAAATAAGCATCCTGCTCCATGGCTAAGGAGGGGCATGTGTACAGTCAAGAGATATGTCAATATCATCAAAATTGACATGCAAACTTTGACCCAGCAATTCTAATTCTGGAAATTTGTCCTGCACGTATATACACAAACATGCACAAATGCATTTAAAATAATGTCCTCCCTAGCATGGTTACTCATAATTTGAAAGACCAGAGGTGCCTGGCTGGCTCAGTCAGTAGGGCTTTGGACTCTTGATCTTGAGATTGTGAATTCAAACCCCATCTTGGCATAAAGCTAACTTTTAAAAGTTAAATTAAGAAGACCAGAAATAACCTGAATGTTCAACAACAGTAGACGGATTAAATCACCTGTGGCTTACAGTGCAATGGAATACAACATACACGTAAAGATGAATGGTATGCTGAAATAAAATGCTAGGTTAAAAAATATGCCAGAAATGTGTGCAATATACTCAAATCTGTATTACATTTTTGTAACACCAATGTGTAACATCGGTGTTAAGATACATCTACTTCATGTACCTCTCGTATGAGACAGACAGACATGTTATTCTTGATGAAAATATATAAACAGGACCTACTCATGAGAAGCATCAGATGAACTCAAATTGAGAGACATTCTCTAAAATAACTGATCTGGGGACGCCTGGGTGGCTCAGTTGGTTAAGCAGCTGCCTTTGGCTCAGGTCATGATCCCAGTGTCCTGGGGTCGAGTCCCACATCGGGCTCCTTGCTCAGCAGGGAGCCTGCTTCTCCCTCTGCCACTGCCTGCCACTTTGTCTGCCTGTGCTCACTCTTTCTGAGAAATAAATAAATAAAATCTTTAAAATAACTGATCTGTTCTCATCAAAAATATCAAGCAATAAAAGACAAGATTGAAGAAGTATCCCAGATTAGAGAATACTAAGGATACACAACAACTAAAAGCATTATGGGTCCCTGGATTGTATCCTAAAACAAGAAAAAAAAAAAAAAAAAAAACACTGGGAGCAGAGGACTGTTGAAATTTAAATACGTCATTTAGCTAATATATTATTGACCTGTTAATGTTTTGGCTGCGATAACTGTACCATTTTCCCAAAAGTCATCAGCACAAGAGAAAATTAGTAGAAGATATGCATGAACATTCTGTACTATTTTTGCAACTTTTTAGTAAATCTAAAATTATTTCAAAGTAAAAACTTTCAAAAGGCGTTACATATATTATATGTGCTTTTATATGCATAGAATATTTCTGGAGGCACAATTAACTATTGACAGTGATGGGCTCTAGGAAACAGACCAACCTGAGGGTTTTGGGGAAAAATTGATATTTCCTTTCATTATTTGTCTTTTCTTCCCATCCTCATTTTTTTTCTAATTACACATATCTTCTTTTCAATAAAATCTAGTTAATCAAAAGTTAAAAGAGCAATGATTTAGTATATCAATATTATTTCTTAAATTTTCTTAAATTCTTTAAAAATTAACTTTGGTGGTATTTTAAGTTTGAGGGTCAAAAATGATTGCAGTGCCTTTGTAAAAAATACCAAATGAAAACATATAAACTCTTGTTCCGTGTGTGTTTGTATAAAATAAGAAGGCTAAAAGGATAAAAGAACCTTAAAAATACAGCTTAAATAAAATTTTAAATTGTGAACAAGCATATGAGCCTCTGATATTCTTTATAATATATTAAAGAAAACCCAAAAGCAATTCTATAAGATGTGACATGGCAATGTAACAAACTCTACCTATGGGAGCAGAAACTACTGTGGGTTTTGGGTTTTTTTTTTTTTTTTTTTTTTTTCCATTTTGGGGGTCTTTTTTGTTTGTTTTGTTTTGTTTTTTTAGCAATTTTGAATCCCAGTTCCCTGGCTATGGCCATTAAATGAGCTAGGCAGGCCCTAAGACTTCATGCCCCAGTGAGGATTTGATCCTTTTGATGTGGTTTTGATGAAGGCGCAGAAGGCAAGCTGAGGACAAAGCATGAGCTGACACCCTGAAACCTTACCCCTCCCCTCCTCCACTCCTGGGTAGGATAGGTGTAATGCTCTTCCCAGAATCTCCCAATTATCTTTAAAATGTTATTGCCTTGCTAGAAGGGGAAAAAACCACCTTGACTTGACAATGGCAAGGCCTCTGGTATCTTATAGGTCCTCTTTAGCATATGAAAGTTCTATTGGAACCGCCCTTTTTCCTTAGGTCTCTCAACTCCTTCATATATAACCTGCCTCCCTTCACAAACCAAGCATCACAAGTCTTCTTGTCCTTAGGTCCTGTCCCCATGCTTTAATAAATCACCTTTTTGCACCAGAGTCGTCTTAAGAATTCTTGTCTTGGCCATGGGCTCCGGACCTCACTTAAATTTTAAAACTTCATCAGTTTGAAGTGGTGGGATTCAGAGCAGATGACCAAGAAAGAATCTTGAGATATGGGGTACCTAGGTGGCTCAGGGGGTTAAGTAAGCCTCTGCCTTCATCTCAGGTCATAGTCATCTCAGGGTCCTGGGATGGCAGGGAGCCTGATTCCCCTTCTCTCTCTGCCTGCCTCTCTGCCTACTTATGATCTCTCTCTGTCCAAAAAAAAAAAAAAAAAAATTAAAAAGAAAAAGAATCTTGAGACACCTTTGGTGCAAAAAGGTAGTTTTATTAACATGGGCGAGACGAGCTTACCAGGGTTGTGAGGAGGAATAGATTATAGCTTTTTCTATTCTATAGAAGGAGGGTGATGTGAGGGCTCTAGGAAATTAAATTGAGTCTATAGGTTTCTGGAGATCCTTTTTTTTTTTCCTTTTAAATCATTAAGAGAGCTGCAAGCTGAGGGAGACTCCTGTCCTGCAAGAGGACTGCGATACCAATCAGTGAGTTAAGCATCTTTTTTTTTTTCCAGTTTATTCATTTTTTTAAATTTATTTTTTATTTATTTTTGGAATAACAGTATTCATCATTTTTTCACCACACCCACGGCTCCATGCCCTCTATAATACCCACCACCTGGTAGCCCAACCTCCTACCCAACTTCCCACCCACCCTCCCTTTCTTTTGTGCTGGGGCAGCTGGGAGTGCCTGAGGAATGGCACCACCTGGCCGTGGGGCTGAGGGGGGTGTTAGCTTGTGCTTTGCCCTCAGCTTACCTTCTACTCACTCTTCTCACTTTTGGACTCTTGTCCAGTTGTAGTGTTTATTTTTTAAAGACTTACTTATTAATTTGAGAGAGCGCGTGCACACAAGCACAGGCACTCACATGTGTGCGGGGTAAGGGACAGGAGAGAGAGAATCCCAAACAGAGACAGACTGCAGTGAGGGCTCGATCCCTGAAATCCTTTCCTGAACCAATAACCGAGTTCCCCCCTTAAATGACAGAGCCACCCAGGTGTCCCATAATGCAGAATTTAACACAACACCCAGTTATAAATGTTTGTTAAACAAATACAGTCAGAGAATAGTATTTTGTGCTTTTTCAGTGTTTGTCTATTTTTAATCAACCAGTCTCAATACAACGAATCTGTGCATTGAGATGTGTAAGTTTACAAAGCAGAGAAAACCCCACAAAGACAGTTTTTGTAGTGGGGAAGTTAGTAGAAGGTACGAAACAAAGCAGAGACCTCTGTTTCGCCGTGTACCCTTCCTGGATTCAATAAGATGTTCGGGGTTGACTGACCCTATTGAACACAATGGGAAATGCCAAGTGTTTTGTCTTTATTAGCATATGGAATGCTTCATTTGGCTGAAAATGTGGTTAATCTAAACTGCACAAAGAGTCTTCTTTTCAAATATATATATATTATTAATTTTTCCAATACTAGAGAGTGCTGTGTTGTCTAGTAAATCATAAGTTGTTCCCGGTATTATTCTTCTCCAGCAGTTGATTTTCTAACACAAAAACAAAAGTTTTCAAGAGATGTTCTGGTTTGTACATAAGAAAAAAATCCAAGAGGGTTTTCATATTCTGGGCCACTTGTTCAATGGGGCTGAATCAGTTCTTAATATGGAGGAATAAATGAAGACAAGGAGGGAAGGACAATATGACATTTCAGTTGCTTAGTCAATTACCCGTTTTCACATGTTTTATCATCTTGAGAAATAAAATCTTGTTACCCCTGTCCATAGCTTAAGAACCTCTAAAGGCTTACTTATAAGCTTTTGTAAAATGGAAGTTAGGAAATCACATAGTAAACAATAATAATGAAGTCACTTTCAAAAATCAATTTCACCTGAAATTTTGGCCATAACTTCCTTCCTCCAGGCTTACTTTTTATTGCACTGTGTTGGGGTATAAAATAAATAATAATTTCTTTTCTTTTATTTTTTTTAATTTATTTATTATTTTAAAATAAACATATAATGTATTTTTATCCCCAAGGGTACAGGTCTGTGTTCACAGCACTCATCATAGCACATACCCTCCCCAATGTTCATATCCTCACCACCCTCTTCTGTCCCCTCTCCCCCCAAGCAACCCTCAGTCTGTTTTTTGAGATTGAGTCTTTTATGGTTTGTCTCCCTCCCAATCCCACCTTCTTTCATCTTTTCTTTTCCTACCCCCAACCCCCCCCACATTGCATCTCCACTTCCTCATATCAGGGAGAGCATATGATAGTTGTCTTCCTCTGATTGACTTATTTCGCTAAGTATAATACCCTCTAGTTCCATCCACGTCACCGCAAATGGCAGAAAATTTCTTTTATTTCTGTGCATGACATTTATAAGCTGGTCAGAAGTAGATGCTAAAGCACTTTCAAAGCAGAAAAGCTCATTTGAGATTCAGAAAATTTGTTCTTGCCAACATGCCCATTTCAAATGTTAAAAGTAAGTTTCTTTACTCCAGAAGATCACCGGGGCCAATGGTATGTTTGCAATGGCAACATGTCATAATCCAGTGATGTGTGGTCTCTTAGAAAAATAAAATGAAACTCCCTATCAGCTCTCCGTGGAGATTTCTCTTTCTGGATATGTGTATCTCCTATGTTTGCTATATTGTAAGGTATCAGTTTTGGGTTTCCTTCACTGAACCACTTTGAAAACCACTTTTTCAAAGTCACCACTTTGGTGACTTCAGGTCATGTGTTATGGTTGTACACGTTCAATTACAGGTGAGAAGCAGGTATAGAAAATTCTGCCTCTTCCACTCTAGGATCTTTGAGTTTAAAGAGAACTTTTGCTTCTTGAGTCAAGGACTCTGTCTAAAAACCCTTTCTTATGACCTGATCTGTAACCATGAATTCAAATACCATCTTGACATTGATGACACTCATGTTTATACTGATAGACCAAATGGCTGCTAACAACCATTTGACACAAAGTGCCATAGACTGGGTAGCTTATAAGCAACAGACATTCCCCACCCCCCCAATAATTCTGGAAGCCAGAAGCCTGAGATCTAGCAGCATGGTTGGGTTTTGGGGAGGACTCTCTTCTGGGTTGCAGAGGATCCTAATCCCATTCATGATAGCCCCATCATCATTACCTAATTACCCCAAAGGCCATACTTCCTACTACCACCACATTGTGAAGTAGGATTTCAACATAGAAATTGGCGAAGATGGGGGGACACCACCATTCAGCTCATTGCACTCCTCTGACCTCCATCATTCCTGGGTTCTACGCTTCATGAGGTCAGAATCTACCTCTATTTTTACTGCTATAACTCCACTGCCACTCACCATGTCTATTATATAGTTTGTGCAAACGTTTCTAAAATAAATTAGTAAATCCACATTAGTCTGTAAGCACCTGGAATGAAGCCAACTGTGAGGTTGAGTTCTCTGCAGTTCTCCAGACTGCCAAGTGTGCCCAAGACATTTAATTCAAATACAAGGAGTCAGGATCCAGCCACAAAGTTAGAGGGAGAAATTCATGTAAGACCATATTCACTTCTGACACTAACTGTAAATTCAGGAGCTTCCCCAAATCAACCTGTTTTCATGATTCACTAGAAAGTCTCACAGAATTCATGGAGAGCTATTAGACTCAGACATATGATTTATTATAGAGAAAGGATACAAATCAGAACTGTCCAAGGAAGGATGCAGAGGGTGAAGTATAGAAGAGTTAGAAATGTGAAGCTTCTTAAGGGAAGATGTCTTTAACCTGCTTAACCCTCTGCCATCCATAGGTGACAGTATGAGTAGAGTATTCATGGTCTAGGAAGATTGCCTGAGGTTCTGCGTTCATTTTTTATTAGGGCTTTATTATGTTGTCCTGATTGATTGATTGGTATATTCCATGATTCAAAGAGTCCACCAAGAATGACTTTCTTAGTATAAACTATAAGGTGTGCTCTGAGGATCCCACTATGAATGACAAAGACTCCTATTACTTGCAAAATTCCAAGTTTAAAGGTTAAGACCAGATCCCTCCTGGGGCAAGGGCAAATTCTTTACTGCGCACGAGTATATTCATCTTACATATTAAATGAAAATATCATATACAGAACTTCCTTGACTGACAATTGGGTTATGTTCCAAGAAACCCATTGTGAATTGAAAATTTCACAAGTCAAAAATGCATTTAATACACCTAACCTACCAAACATCACGGCTTAGCCTTGCCTACCTTAACCATGCTCAGAACACTTCCGTTAGCCCACACTTGGGCAAAATCATCTAACACAAAACCTATCATAGAATAAAGTTTTGAATATCTCCTGTAATTTATTGAATACTGTATTGGAAGTAAAAATTAGAATGGTTGTATGGGCACAGAATGGTTGTATCAGTCTCATCCTCGAGATTGCTGGGTGACTGGGAGCTGTGACTGCCCAGCATTGCGAGGAGGTATGGTACAGCATGTTCCTAGCCTGGGAAAAGATCCAAATTCAAAATTCATAGTACAGTTTCTACCGAATGCTTATTGCTTTCACACCATCATAAAATAAAAAAGTTATAAGTCAAACCATCATAAGTTGGGAGCCATCTGTACAATAGCCGGACAAACTAGAGTAGGGACACAGGATTATTTGTTCCTAAAGACTAAATTGCATCTAAAATGGAAATTCTCTTCCCATCTTGCTTACCAATTCTACCTCATGATTTTTTGTTAAATCTTGGTATTCGCCAAGGTGCTATTCAGCACCTCCATTTTTTCTAATTCTCAGTAAATGAATGTTGATGTCTCCTCCCTTCCTACCTTTACCTCATTCCCATGATCCAAATAATTGCTAAGTCACATCAGTTCTATTTGTTTCAGAAATGCCTCACAAGTCTGGCTCTTTGTCTTTACTCTTTCCTGCTATTATGTTAGTTTGGGGTTTTCAGCATTTCTGACTTAAAATCACGCATGTTGCTTTAACCAGTCTTCTCTCTGTATTATCTTCTTACTCATTATTTTCTAGTTGGTTATCAGATGGATCTACCAGTTAAGCAGAGGTGTTCACATCATTAGCCTTCTTAAAAATTTGTATTGGATCCCTCAAGCTTTGTATATAAAATTCAAACTCCTTTGTATGGCTCACCTAGCTTGGAATAAACCAAGCCTAAACTAGAATCCAGTCACCTCTCCTAACTCTCTTCTCCTTATACCCTCTGATTCTGCCCCGATGGGCTTTACTCATCATGAGAACACAGTAGGACCTATCATAATTCCAAGTTTCTCTTATTAGTTTTTGCAAGACTCATCCGTGTCGCCTTCTCCACCAGCCATGTTTCTTTTAATTAAAGTCTAGTGCAAATGTTATCTCAGTGGTGATGCTCTCATTCACATATCCAGACAGAAGGATTTGCTCCCTCTTTAGAGTCTTCACCATTTATTTTTCTTATTTCTGTAACAGTGTCCACAATACCATATTTTCATTTTTTGATGTGTTTGTCTCTTCAGTTACACTCTTTACAGTTTATGCAGTTTATGATAGGAGGAACTCTGTCTAGCAAATGACTAGAGAGGGCCTTACACTTGCTGGTGATCATGATTATAGTTTCTGAATAAATATAAGCCCTTTGGATTAGGCACTCTGTCTTGTTTTTCCCTCATATCTGTCATGGCTACCAAATAGGAGGAAGGAGCTAAATTCTTATTTATTTTATTTTTCTAAAGATTTACTTATTTGAAAGAGAGAGACAGAGAGAAAGAGCACACACAGGGGGAGGGGGAAAGAGAGGTAGAAGCAGGCTCCCCACTGAGCATGGAGCCTGATGTGGGACTCCATGCCAACTTGTTCCCAGTGTCCTGGGATCATGACCTAAACCAAGGCATATGCTTAACTGACTGAGCCACCCAGGTGCCCCAATAAATTCTTGTTTAAAACTAAACTTAATGAAGGAATACAAATGAGTGAGGGAATACTCAATTTCTAGAAAAATCATAAAATTCGGCATTAAGTCACCCAGGTCACTGGGTTTAATTGTTTAATGGCTTTTAATTCTGTTTTTTAGGCTTAATAAT
The DNA here is from genome assembly GCF_964662115.1 of Mustela nivalis. Classification (NCBI taxonomy): domain Eukaryota; kingdom Metazoa; phylum Chordata; class Mammalia; order Carnivora; family Mustelidae; genus Mustela; species Mustela nivalis. The sequence goes on along the minus strand of NC_139023.1, from coordinate 50,361,349 downwards.
AAAAGTACCTATCTTAAAATAGAGTAAAATCAGATTTTTAAAATGAACTTCCTGGAGAGAATTCCATGACTTTTAATAAAATCATACTTAATTCATTTTGATGTAATAAGTATTTATCACATATATATTACATTTATATGTAATAAGTATTAGTGGGGCATAAGTATGTATGTGGGACATATAATATATGCAAAGGTCAATAGCACACAGAACCCCCTTTAGAAAGCTCAGTCTATAACAGTGGTGACACAATTAGAGGACCTAATTAGAGGAACATTAGAGGAACAATGTGGAATTACACTATATGATGTTCAAAATAGTGTCAGTACTCAGAGTGGGAGTAATGAAATCCATTTTGAGGGCCAGCCAATACATCATGCCTTGGGGAATATAAGACCACATTGAGAAGGCAGAGGTGAGAGAAAAGAGCATTCCTAAATGAAGATATTCCCATATGCGGAGGTGAGGAGAGCATGGTGACAAGTAGACAGTTTGACAGTTACACCTGATGTGAATATACAAAGCAGCACTTCTCAGAGTGTGGTCTGTGAGACCACCAGCAGTCCCCAAGGCGCTCTCTCAGAGAATTCATGAGGTGAAAACCATTTACGTATGCACTATCTTGACACTTTTACTAATGATACAAAAGTAGTAGTGACTAAAACTATTGGCTCCTTTGCAGAAATTAATGCCCAAATCACCAGGCTGTATTAACTAGTTTTTTTGTTCTTTACTGACACATGCTCACAGAAGAAAAACAAAAGAGCTAATTTCAAGTAAGTATGTTCCTGGGGGACACCTGGGCATCTCAATGGACAAAGCAGCCCACACTTGATTTTGGCTCAGATCATCATCTCACGGTCATGAGATTCAGCCCCCCCATTGGCCTTGCACTGTGGGGAGTCTGCTTGAGATTTTCTCTCTCCTCCCTCTGTTCCTCCCCCTACTCTCTCTCTCTCTCTCTCAAATAAATTCATAAATCTGAAAAAAAAAGAATGCCCCTACAGAAATAGTTAATTTTTTTAAATTTTATTAAATATTGATCCCTGAGTATATGTCCTTTTAATCTTCTATTGGACAAAATGGGAAATAAGCATGAAGTACTTCTGTCTATAGACTAAAACAGTTATCTTCAGAAAAGTACTTGTGTTTCTCTGAGTGAGAGCTGAAGTAGCTGTGTCTTATTTTTAACACAGAACACATTTTTACTTGAAATAAATGACTGACAGACAAACTCTGATTATTTAGCCTTTTCAATACCTGGCAGATATTGTCTCAGAATGAATGAAGTGAGCCTCCTACTTCAAAGAAAACCACTGATAGTGATTGTTGCCAGTGATAAAACTTGAGCTTTCAAATGAAAATTAGAATTTTTGAAACTCATACTAACATAGATATGCCATACCTAAGCTTCATCATGTCCCAGTAGTTTCTGGTGAAATTGGTTGTTACATTAACTAATGCATGTTTTATCCTGTCCAATGAATGTATCAACCTTTGGGAGGTCTTCATAATTTGATGAATTAATATTTTCCAAATATCCAATGCGTGTCTAAAAGATCCATTCAAAGTACAAAATAGATGCATAGATTTTAAAGTAACATTATGAAGATGTAATTGATATGTTTTCCAATCCATACTGTAATTAACCTTTAAGAAAATACTACTTGTTGGGGTGCCTGGGTGGCTCAGTTTGTTAAGAATCTGACTTTGGCTCAGGTCCAGATCTCAGGGTCCTGGGATGAAGCCCCAGGTCAGACTCCATGCTTAGAAGAGAGTTTGCTTCTCCCTCTGCCCCTCCCCCTGCTGGTGCAAGCAAGCTCACTCTCTTTCTCTTCAAATAAATAAATAAATCTTTAAAAAAAAAGAAAAACGAAAATACTACTTGTCAAGTATTGGAGTAATATTGAACAATAATCACCACAATTTTCTGAAACTCTATCAAAATGCTCTTCCTCTTTCCAAATAAATGTCTGTATAAGATCAACTTTTCTTTATATATGTCAACCAAAATAACATACTGCAACATACTGAATGCATAAGCAGTAGAAAAGCCCAGCTGTTTTTTTTTTTTTTGAAGATTTTATTCTTTATGTGAGAGAGAGCACATGCACAAGTGGGGGTTGGAGGTAGCATAAGCACAAGTGGTGAAGAGGGAGAGAGAGAGAAGCAGACTCCCTGCTGATACAGGGAGCCTGACACGGGGCTGAATCCCAGGACCCAGGGATCACGACCTCAGCCAAAGACCGACGTTTAACAAACTGAGCCACCCAGGCGCCCCCAACTGTCTTTATTAAACTAGACACTAATAAGATTTGCAAAGAGTTAAACAATGCTATAATTCTCGTGAAAATTTTTGAAAGTATATTTTCATAAAAATATGTAATTTAAGTTAACATGTAATAGGTTTATTACTGTTAAATGAATTAATAAAGTATTTGAACTCTTTGAAGTTTTAATATCTAATATGGAAATTATTGATTGATATAGTTAAACAAGCTCTTTGGAATCCTCAGTTATTTTTAACAGTTTAATAAAAGGATCTGAGACCCCAAATTTAGAGAACTATTGGACTAAAGGAATGCCATAAATATTTTTAAGTCATTCTATATATAGAATACCAACTACATGCTGGGCACCATGGCAGATACTGTTTAAATCGGGAAAGCAAACCTAATCTTTGCCCTCGTGAAGTTCAGGTCTAGTGAAATATAAAGACAGTAATCTATCACAAAATTGAATCTGCAATTACTACTAACTGTCACAGTGCAAAAAAGCTTCAAATAAAATGTCTGGGTAAGGAGAGATGGGGAAATAAAAATACTATGCACAAATGCTCCTAGAAGCAATAGGAAAGTGCTGAAAATTTTTTTTTTCATTCACTCATTTTCAAGAAATATATTCAACATCCAAAACTTTCTGCATTTTATCTAAGGAACACTTATTGTAAATTGCACAGGGTTGCTTATTTTATCCAGTAATACAATCATTTTTAAAGTACAGAGTCTGTCTACCTATATTTAATGCGATTACTGTTAGAATTGATTGTAAATGTACCATCATCTGACTTAATTTCTATTTGTCCCTCCTGATCTATCTTCTTTTTTTCTATTTCTTTCTTGTACCCATATGAATTTATTATTTTTAACATTTTTGTTCTCTCCATTAGCCTGAGTCCGTGCTTTGACTCTATCTTTTGGTAATAACTCTAGATCAGGGTTTCTCAACTTTGTTCAACACTATTGATGGTTTGAACCAGATAATCCTCTGTTAGCAGAGAGGCTTTTCTGGGCATTGTCTACCTGGTGACAGCCAGCCACATCCTCTAAGATATGACAATCAAACAAAAATGTCTCCAGATATTGTAGGATGCTCCTTGGAAGACCAAATCACCCTTGGTTGAGAACCATTGCTCTTGGCTTTTCAAATTTTTAATGTAAGTAAATACTTTTTTCTTTTTCTGGATGTGCAAAGGCCTTTCACCATTTACATCTGTGTATCCCTCCTCCTCAACTGTTACAACATGTCTGTTGTTGTTTTAACTATATATTTCAAACTCCATAAGAAATTCTGTCCTTTTATACCATTGACATTCATTTAAATTTACCCACATTTACTGTTATATTTCTTTTCATAGCTTTCTACAACTCTGAGCTTCTAACCTTGATCATTTTCCTTTTACCTGTAGAATAGTCTGTTTTGTTTTGTTTTTTTAAGATTTTATTTATTTATTTGAGAGAAAGGGAGAGAGAGGGAGAGAACACGGGGGCATGTACAGGAGAGGGAGAAGCAGACTCCTCACTAAGCAGGGAGCCCTGCATATAGGGCTTGATTCTAGGACCCCAGGGCCAAGACCAGAACTGAAAGCAGATGCTTAATGACTGAGCCACCCAGGCACCCTTGTCTGTAGAATATTCTTATATTCTCTAGGATCATATACCAGTGATAAATTCTCCCGGTTTTTGTTTGTCTGACAATTCCTTTACTTCACAGTTATTTTTGGAGAGCATCCCCACTGAGTACAGAACAATCAGTTGATAGTTGCTTTTTTCACAACTTGAAATCTCATTTCTTTCACTTTTTTCATACATTATTCCTGTTGGGAAATCTGCTTAGTCAAATTGTTGCTCTTTAAAGGTAATATTTTTTCTCGATGCTTCAGAGATTTTCTTTTCTTTTCTTTTCTTTTTTCTTTGTTGCTTTCAGCAATTTGACTGTGATACACCTCAGTGTGGTTTCTTTTTATTTATCTAGCTTAAAATTCATAATGCTTCCCGAATCTGTGGCTTGAAATCTTCTGTCAAATTGGAAAAATTCTTCTTCATTTTCTCTTCGGATATTACTCAGCTTCATTATCTCTCCCTTCTCCTTCTGAGACTCCTGTTAAATGTACATAGATATTTTCACTGTATCTCAGGTGTTTTTACATTTGTATGCTGAGTTTTCTATCATTTTCTCTCTCCTTGTTGCATTCTGTATGTTTTCCTCTGAGTTATTTTTTATTTAACTAATTCTCTTTATTTCATTAATTTTCCTTTGGAGCGGAGTCTAATCTGCAGGTAAATCCATTCATTGAATTCTTGACACAATTGTTGCATGTTTTCATTGTATAATGTCCACTTAGTACTTATATAAAATGTGTTCCAGTTCTCTGACAAAATTCCCATTTTTTAAAAAAGATTTTATTTATTTACTTGACAGACAGAGATCACAAGCAGGCAGAGAGGCAGGCAGAGAGAGAGGAAGGGAAGCAGGCTCCCCGCTGAGCAGAGAGCCTGATGCGGGGCTCGATCCCAGGACCCCGGGATCATGACCTGAGCCAAAGGCAGAGGCTTAACCCACAGAGCCACCCAGGCGCCCCCAAATTCCCATTTTTATCTCGTTTCTAGAATATCTTCTAGAAAGACTTCATTTATTTATTTGACAGACAGAGATCACAAGTAGGCAGAGAGGCAGGCAGAGAGAGAGAGAGGAGGAAGCAGGTTCCCCATGGAGCAGAGAGCCCAATAAGGGGCTTAATCCCTGGACCTCAGGACCAGTACCTGTGCCAAAGGCAGAGGTCCCAACCCACTGAACCACCCAGGTGCCCCATATTTCTAGAATGTCTTAAGCATTCTTATTTTAAATTCCATAACTTATGAGCCCATTATCTGGATTATCAGTCTATTTATATTGTGTAATGCTTATTTTGGTCATTAATCACATTGTCTTGTTTCTCAAATGTCTGTATAATCTTTTGGGGGGACCACATAAAGACATTTCTGGGATCACTTGAGGTCTTACATGATGCTATTTTTTTCCATATTTGGGCAGAGCAATTCTTTACTGTCTTTGTAGCTTTCAAATGCTTTCAGACAATTTTTTGGGTACAGATATTCTTCTCAAATTATCTGGGCTCTCTTTTTTTTTTTTTTTATCCTTTACAAATGATAATGTGGAGGCCAAGAAAAACAAGGCTGTACCCACCTCAAGTCTAGCCCTGATGTAAGTACGGCCATCTTGGCAAAGCAAAAGCTGGCACCTTGCACCCCTCTCCAGCTGCTCCCCTCCCCTCGGTAGTATGTGTGGCATTCCTCAGCCACCCCTGGCTTCCCTAAAAGAAAAACAAATCGTTAACTCACAGAGATCACAATCCTGCAAGACAGGAGTCTCCCTTGGTTTATGAAAGTCCTAGTGATTTACAACAAGGAAGCTATCTTTTCAATAGCACAATTTCCAGAGGCAAATAACTCAGTTCCTTAAACCCTAATGTCACCCTCCCCATCATAAAACTGAAGGAGGCTGAGGCAGAAGGAAATGTAAATAAAGTTAAATTTCTTCTAAACCTAAATCTTACTAACAAGGATACTTGATAGGAGAAATGTGAAACTTTATCTCTAAACCTCCAAGATAGTGTCAGCAATCATTTCCAAGCATATGACCCACTGATAAACATCTAAAGGGTCTCACAAGATTTTTGTTATTGGTAATGAATAACCTTTTCCCCAGACAACAGCTAGCCCCTCAGGGTCCTGGAGACCTCGCTTCCGGAATTCCTCAGAGACTTACATCATCCATAACCCACTATGTCCTCACCCACCGCCAAGTCCACCCGTACTCTGCCTTTAAAATCTCTGACTGTAATCTGGCTCGGGGTCCAAGTCCCTACTCTGCTGCGTTGGGTATACTTAGACCCAAGCTTAAGCTTGTCAAATAAACCCTTGTGTGATTGCATCGGTGCTTGGCTCCTTGGTGGTCTCTTGGATGGGAAAACTCAGGCATAACAATATGTTGTCCAGCATCGTGATAACACAGTGTGGTCCGCTGTGCTGTGTTTGAATGCAGTTGTGGCAAATGTGACCCATTACAGAAGTTCAAGAATAACTGAATTAGTCTCTATCATGTTCAACAACAAGATTAATGCCCTGCATGTGTATTAGGTTGTTATTTTAACTGCTATGAAAGTTTCTAAATGCTCTCAATTTCTGTATGTGGATCCTTACTTATCTGTAGTATTTGAGGGACCACATATTAAAGACACTATTATAAGCCACACATAGAGATACAGGGTTCCAAGAGACAGACAGGAGATCCTGCACTTAAAGGAAGATGTTTAAAATGAGCAAGACCTAGTTTGTTTTAAGTAAAAAAGTCTATGCTTCAAACTAGAGTAATGTGATTTCAATTTTAAAAAATGGGCTAATCTTTAAAGTTTTTGCTCTAAAAAGATTCAGCAAACATTTGCACAACTTTCCCAGTGGTAGAGGAAACACTATGCCTTAAGGATTATTTAAAGCAAAGTAGATAATGTCATCTGCATATGTACTAACACCTCATTAAGTCAGAATCTGTGATAATTTGGCCATGTAAATTAATAGCATAAAGTGCTTAAAACCACTAAAAGAACTACATTTTCAATCATTCTCAAATACTTGAGAAGCATCTTTTCTCTGGATATAGAGATAAAGCATATGCTAATTACAAACTCTTTCCATGTATACCTTACAGCAATTAGCCTTAAGGAAATTGAAGCAAAGTTTAGTAAATTTGTTCTGTTACAAACCCACATGAAATTCATTTAAAAGAAACAGAAAGAAACTTCTTTTAAATGTTTCTACAAATGTTGCCAATTTTTCCACCTCCCAGTTAGTTCAAATTAGAAGCCTTAACTAGAATATTACTATATAAAGTATAAAACTTTTTAGTTAAGTATCTGGGACATCTGTTGCTTTTGTTTGACCAGCATCCTTTATTCCTCTTTTTGGTAATACAAACCCAACTTGCCTTGGGATCTTCTGTAAACTCAAATGATATGGGTGGTTTGGACCTGACTACTGAATCCACAGGTGATGCGTGAGCCAGGCGTGGCCAGTCAGACATCCTCATCTCTCAGACCACAATCGCTGGTTCAAAGACAGGCATGTGACCCACACTGGGACAATGAAAGCCATACTCAGAATTTTGCTGGAATTCTTAAGAAAGAAACTTTTCTCTGCAGATATTAACAAAGTAGTCGGCTGTAGGTCTGAGACATACATGAGCAAATTTCTACCATCTATGGGCAAAGAAGAGCTGAAAAGAGAGCTCACATTGAGTAAAAGAGGAAAAGAGAGCCAGGAGGAGGACAGAGATCAATATTTAATGTTACTGAAAGTCAGACCCTGACCTGAACTTGTCCTGACTTGTTTCTATGAGTCTATGAAATAAATCTATGCTGTTGTTCAAACCAGTTGGGTCATTCACCTGCAACAGCCTTTAGTATTTTGCTGCTTATATTTTCACGTGTAGTGGACCATAGCAGGTATTTAAGAATTAAAAGAGGCTCATAAAGTAAAGTCAGGGGAACCCGGGTGGTTCAGTCAGTAAAGCATCATCCCACTCTTCATTCTGACTCAGGTCATGATTTCAGAGTTCTGAGATTCAGTCGCATGCCAGGCTCCACGCTCAGCGGGAAGTCTGCGTGAGAGTCTCTCTCTCCTCTCTGCCCCTCCCCCACCCATATTTTCTCTCTCAAATAAAATAAATCTTTAAAAAGAAGAAAAGAACATGAAATGAGTGTCTGGGAAAGTATAGTATTGTTAGACAGAAAAGATATTAGTAGTCAAGTCCTTAAAGGCAAGAACTTTTGTTATTTTATGTTATCCTGAGTGCCTAGCAGAGAAGGCACTCAATCAATATTTGTTGAATGAATGGATGAATGTATTTGTATTTTGCTACTGTTTTAATAACATTCTTCAAGAGGGTTGAAGGTATTTAGAGCCCTTTGAACCTGTAATAGGAAAAACCATCCTTAGAAAGAAAGCTTAAAAGAGATAAACTCTGCCCATAAAATAGAGACTGATACAGAATCTTCCCTGTCTGGAAGCAAATTTTGCAGACAAATCAAAAGAAAGAAACCATACCTCGCAGGTGAAGAAAAGGTAGCTATTTATTTCATTTCATTAATCTTCCTCTTGAGCCCCCCTTCAATAGTAGAAGGAAGTAAAACTTTGACTTTAATTCAATCAGGATATAATGGAATAATTAAAGACATCTCTTAAGGTAACCTAATCTGTTTAAAATGACTCTTTTTTTTTTTTTTTTTTTTTTGGATTTGGGCCCTCACCCAGCTACTTCTCTTCCCTGAAACATTTGCATGTTACTATGAGGCTTAAAAAAAAAAAAAAAAAAAAAAAACAAACTCATTCTAATTTTCCCAATTAAAAAAAATAAGCAAAAATGGGAGATTACTGGTGCCTTACTGGTCCAATTGCATGATCTGAACTTCTGTGTTCATGTACTGCAGCATTTACTGCTGACATCGGCAGTTCCTGTAACTCCAGGTCCTAAGCTCCAGGTTGCTTAGCTTGATCAAGCCTTGGGGCGGGAGTTGGGGAGGGGGGGAGGTGCTGCTGCTGGTCCAGCCTCCTCTTCATTTTCATTGGTCCTGCAAAGCAGCCCTCACTGCCATTTTGACTCAGATTCAGATAGCCCACTTGCAGTGTGGCTTTGATAAAGGGTCACTGTAATCACTGTTGTCTTCAGCAGCCTAGATGTGAATGTTAGGGGAGCCTGTGGGATCTTCTGGGTTCCTTGCATGGCTTGGGAACACAAAGTCAGTCTCTTCCACTCTGTCTACTCTGTTTCTCCCAACTTTGTTTCCTTCATCTCTCCATAATCCCCCAGAGAGGTGGGAGCCTCATTTCCCTCTTCTTTTTTCTACATGTCCAGGAGAGCTCCCTATATCATAACTTCTTAGACTGACTAACTCCCCTTTTCCGTAAAGATGTCATATGAGACAAAGTGCCGGGACTGAGAAATGAGCAGAATGATTAGGAAACAAAATTGAGAGAACATGTCAAAACATGCTCCTTGCATTTGTATTTCAGTCGGCAGGTGTGCGTAGACCCTGCTGGCTGAAAGTTTGCATTTTCTGAGCCAAACTACCTATGATCAGATTTCTCTAATCCCATTCTTAGCCATGAGACTGTGGGCAAATTCCTGATCTCTGCACATCTCAGTTTCCTCATCTGTAAAATGGAATTGTAAGAACTACATGAGCTAGTTTAGGTAACTAGATGCTACCCAAACAAAATGGAAATGGGTCTAATACTTTGTGAACTCTCCTCAATCCCTATAGAATGATTGCTAGGGGGTATAGAAGAGATCTGCCTCCAAATTAAGATAAAAGTGTAATTTGATAGTCGAAGTGATAATAATGTTCTAGACACTGTTTCTGCCATTGGCCTCTATGAGTTGTTATTGGAGCTTGTGAGAGACTGAGTTATTTGTTTTTTTAGGTTGTTTTTTTTTTTTCTCCCCAAGGTTTTGACCTTCCCAATCACTGGGGTTTGAAATGAATCTGCAGTGAGCTTTATTATTTGCTCTGACTCAGTGTGGGATAATTGTTATTTAAATAGGGCTGTAGGTGTGTGCTGGAAGATGCTAGGTGAAACCCTGAGGAAGCCAAAGAGAACAAATGACTCTAACCTTGAATTATTTACTGTTCTATTATGAGAGACATTGGGGCGTGGGGGTGGGAAACAGGTCAAAAATGAGTCCGTTCCAAGAGGTGAGTGGCCATTTACGATTTGAGCAGATGCAGTTCCATCTAAAAGAGAATTCACCAATTAAGCCTGAGACAAGATGATAGTATACTGGGCTTTCTGTGTCCCATTGCCTCCATCTACATAAACAATGCAGGGCTCAACTAAGTGCTATCCCAGTGGTAGAAAAAAAGGAATACAACTCTCCAGGTACCTAACTTCATTATAGAAGCACAGAGTGATATAGAAAGGCCCTGGAGAGAAACGAGCTCAGAGCTTTGTACAAGATGTGTACTGCACATGATGCCTTGTTGAAGAGGTGTTCTCGCTATCCCCTAGCCCAGCCAGGAGGTACTCAATCAGACCTGCCTTAGCCCTTCGTGGAGATTGCCCAGCAGCGTGAATTAAAGCAATATCTCTGCAGAATCCATTCCCAGCCTCCTACTCTGCAGAGCAACTCTCAAGGATGACCCACTCTCCAGAATTTTATATAAAGATCAGTTTCATTCTTTTCCTTCCAATTGAGGTAAACTTAGTGAGCACCCTTTAAGATGATAAAAAATTAAAGCCAATCGTTAGACTAGCTCTGTTTTTCAATGCCATGTCAACACACGTCCCTTTAATAAATATCCCTATGTTAATAGAGTGTCAAGAAATGAGATGGAACAGAACAAAATCCACAGAATCATATATCAGTGAATCGACCCAAGAGACAGTTACCAAGACTACCTCCATTTTACAGATGATAAAACTGAAAGACAAAAAGAGGAGATTTGAAAATGAAGAGCCTATATTTAAATTTATTATAAATAGTTTTTTTCTCATTAAAATTCAATAGTATTTATCATAGATACGGGGGAATATTCGAGAGGCAGAAGTATTTATGATTCATTATCTATTCTAATGTCTCTTTTTTTATGATTTTGGTTTTGCCACAGTGTTTCTGGAAGATGCTTGCCTTTTCTGGAAACTGATCTTCAGCAGTGTGTGTTGATTTAAGATGTTTACAATTCTGTTTAGTCGTTATGGCATCTTTTTAAAGTACTTTTATTCATATAGGTCATTGCACAACTGAGACAACAAAAAAGGAAAACAGTCTGCTGGTCTGTCATAACAATAAAAGAAGATTTAAATTAGAAGTGTGGTAAAATGCTGAGAAATTGAGTTAGAAAATCAGTTCAATTCACTCACCTATTAATACAAAGGAAATGGGTTCTAAAAATGAATAGCTCCAAGCCACCAAAAAATACAGAAAGAGTTTGTATGTGGCTTGTTTTTCCTCATGAAGCAATAACCATATGTGTAACCAAGGGAACAATCTATAAAAAATAAAGAAAAGGGAAAAAAAACACCCATCCTGATTTACTTAAAGGTAGATTTCTTCAGACGCAGGGGATGGAGGGAAGATGTGACAAACAGGCCACTTGAACTATTAGTTTTAGAGGCAGAGACAGGGAATGCTAGTAGAGCTATTTACTTTTGCAGTGATGAAATTGCACCAGGCATCCATTTAGGTCAGTATTAAGGGCTGCTCTTCCAGGTGGGCATATTTTCAGAAGGGAAGCTCCTTCTCAAGAAAATGAAATTGATATTAAATAAGTTGTAGGGGATTGAGTATGAAAAGGATTTTCAGTCCTACCTTCAGTCAAACAAATGGGTTCAGAATGTTTCTGTTTTACTTCTGTGTTCATTGTTCATCCCTCCTAGAATCCTTCTAGAAGGTACCCATACTATTCATTTTCTGGAATGTTCACTTCTTTAAATTCAATTTAAAAATTATCTTTGAGGATACTTTATGTGCCCGACACTCATGTGGTGGAGTGGGAATATAAAGGTGAGTAAGAGCTGCCTCTGACCTTGAATATACTTTCCTCACATTGAACTTTCATTCTCCTTAAGTCCCACCTTAATTTCCACCTCTTTCATGAAGACTTTTGAATTCTTCCATCGTACTTCCCATTTGAAATCCTATTTGATCATGTAGTTTAATATTTGTTTTCTGTGATTTTTTTTTCCCCAGACCCACTTGATTATCCATTTATTCAGTAGAGAGTGATCATCTAATATCTGTTCTCATGTTCTAAGAGACTGGGGACACAGCAATGAAAAAGAACAAGGACCCTTTTCTCAAGGTGCCTGTGTTTCAGTATACAAAAGCAAATAATAAGTGAGGAAACAAATAAGAAAAATGAACAGTTGATAGGAACTATGAAACAAAATTAAAGGACTAAGTAATGGAAAGGAGATAATTTAAGTAAAGATAGATAGTAAAACTCATACAGTGGAACATAACTGATCTCTTAATAGAGACACTTACTGGATTTAGAGGCCGTCTAACTCAGGATGGTCTCATCACAGGATCTTTCATTGCATTCCATTTGCAAAGACCCTGTTTCCAAACATGGTTAAATTCACAGGTTCTCAATGGGCCATATTTTTTGTTGGGGCCACCATCCAATGCAATAAAAGTCTTAAACCAAGCTTCTGAAGTAGATAGGATTGTCTTCCTCGTACAGGAGATACTCCATTGTAGCTAGAGTAAGTGACTGCTGTGGTCACTTGGCCAGCATGTGGTAGAGATGAGATTTGCACTGAGATACTGACTTGATGGTCAGTGTGCTTATCTACCATTCTCCTTGGTGTCTCCATGGGGACAGCATTTGTGTTGACATTCAGATGATGAGAGAACACTTCCAGGTAGGAGGAAGTATGATTGCAAATAGAGGACTTTTGACTTCTCAATCAGACAGTATTAAAGTTTTGAAACACGGCCCCTGAATTCTTAAACACTCTTCCTATTAAGCTGGGGTTCTCTATGCCTCCCCTTTGTAGTTTGATGGGCTTCTGACAGTAACTGGCTAATAGAGTTCAGTGGACGTGAAATATATGACCTCTGAGGCTGGGTCATAAAAGGAGATGCAGCTTCCATTTTATTTGCTGGCTTAGGCCTGGAGCCTTTAGACACCATGTGAAAAGTCTGATGGCTCTGAGGTTGCTATACTGTGAGGAAGCGAAGCCACATGGTAAGAACACTCGTGTACACTCTAGTCCCCAATAGTATAGACATTATATACCATATAGTAATAGACATCAACTCCTCCTAGCTTAAGTGCCAGATGCATGAATGAATAAGCCTTCAAGATGATTTTTTAAAACCAGCTGTGGTATTAGCTCCAGATGATGAATCTTCCTAGATAGGTCATGATGTAATGTAGCAGAAATAAGCCAGGGTGCTGTGTCATATCAAAATTCCTGCCCATGGAATTTGTGAGCATAATAAAATGGTTATTGTTGAATGCCACTAGATTTGGGGTGCTTTGCTATATACTGCAAGCAGTTACCAGATATAGCTATGCCTTTTCTTCTCCTGGGTCTCCTAAATCACATCCAGCAGGGCTAAACACGGAACAGGTGTAGAGTGGTATAGCAGAGAAACAAGAGAAAACGAGTATTTATCAAGTGCTTCTGAGGAGACCAGAAACCACTCTAGCCATTTTAAGCAGGAAGAGAATGAAGGGAGTGAACTAACTGCTTACAAAATTTGGATGAATTGGAAGGTAGAAGGTCAAGAATGTCATAGCTGATTTTTAGGAGCCCAGAAAGGGCAGGAGAGCAGGAAAGTTGACATCCATAAATTCCACTGCCTGCAGCACAGAAGCAGGGGATCTGCAGGAGTTCACGAGGAAGCCTCTGCAAAGTTCATGTCTGCTGTCTGCCCATGTGACTACCAGGAGTGCTGCCAGAGAATAATGGTTTATCTCTCCCTCCCACCATTCCAAATCTTGGATCAGGACCAGTCATTGGCAAATCTATTCTATAAACTAGATCCTGCCTATGGGGAAGGGCTTCAATGGGCAGGAATGGTGCTGAGATTCAACAACATAGGCACTGTCTGCATTTCTGGATCCTCAGTATTGTATATAATCTTATATGTGTATTTAAAATGTAGAACAATAAGACAAGATCATTCTTCTGCTGAATATATCCAATGATTCCTCCTACAAATAATGGTATGTTCATCCTCTCCTCAAACAAGGAAACCCAAAGTCTTATTAGTAACTGTATCCATCTCTGGATGATGTTTATTCCTCTTATAGGTTGGTGACATTCCCCTTCTTTAATTTAAGGACTACATTATAAAGTAACTACCACCAACACCCTTAACACAATGAGGAAGAGAAACAAAAAAGAAACTGATAAATATATATACAAAACATGCAAGAAAGAAAATGCATAACTACTATAGCCCTCTATTCTATAACTTGTGGATCCATGTTACCTATGCGCTGGGTAACAAATCTCAGCTGGTAGTTGTTCTTTATTTGACAGAATAACTCAAACTTTCACTCCTAAGGGAATGAAACATTAGTGATCTTAACTGTACTAGTTGCTTCAGCTTTCCATTAGCTACGACATTTAGACAATGAAATACTAAAAGGGGATCCCATAACATTCCCTGGGTTCTGAAAATCTCTTTTGGACCCTGTTGTGTAATAGTAATTTATTTGTCCTTAATAATCAGGCTCAACCACTCCAGACAACAAAGTAACTCCCTTTCTTAACTGTCAGTGGACTAGTGGAAAGAACTCAAATAACTAGCTGATATCCCACAACTTCTAGTCAATGTAACCATTAGTGAGTACCTGCTAGATACTTCCTCATTTAAAAACTAAGACCTTAAAATCAGTAGATCCAAGCATTGCAAGAATGGGAGGCACAATTTTGCAAGTAGACCAGTAGGAATAATTTTCTTTCCACCCTTTTAGTTCCAAGATTTTTATATTTTGGATATGGAAGAAACATAAATTGGTAAGAAGCCCCAAAATTATATCTCATTGGATTGGACACATCCAAAGTCTGCAAGGTGTCAATCATTTTGACACTGCACTCCACTAATCAATAGGCCTAGTTCCTTCTGGGTGATTGGGTACATAGCAAGGTAGTGAATTCCAAAGAAATGAGCCAATGCCTCATTTCTTAAGCTGTAAAACAAAAGTAATGTTGTATGGAATATCATGATAGTAACTGAGCATTCAGTATATCAATATATCCACATTCTCACTAACACCGGTTTTCTTTCTTCTTTTTGATAATAGCCATTCAAACAGGTGTGAGATGGTATCTCATTATGATTTTGATTTGCCTTTCCTTGATGGTTAGTGATGTGGAACATCTTTTCATTTTTCTGTTAGCCATCTGTATGTCTTCTTTTAAGAAATCTCTATTCAGGACCTTTATACATTTTATAATCTGAGTATTTGTTTCCTTCTATTATGTTCCTTATATATTTGGGGTATTAACCTTATCAGATATATGGTTTACAAATGTTTTTCCCATTCTGTAGGTTGTCTCTTCACTTTGATTTTTTTCCCCTTTGCTGAGCAGAAGCTTTTTAATTTGATGCAATCCATTTTGTGCATATTTTTTTTTTGCTTTTGTTGTCTGTGCTTTGAGAGTCATATCTAAAAAATCATTGCCCAGATGAATGTCAACAAGATATTTCCCTATGTTTTCTTCTAAGAACTTTATAACTTTAAGTTCTACATTTAAACATTTAATTCATTTTGAGTTGATTTTTGTACATGGAATGAGATAAGGGTCCCATTTCATTCCCATGGATGTGGAAAACTTGTATTCCTAAGACCGTTTGTTGAAAAGGATGTCCTTTCCCTGTTGTATGTTCTTGGCCCTTTTTTTTTGAAAAACAGTTGACCATAAATGTGTGGACTTATTTCTATACTCTTTATTCTGTTCCATTGGTCTCCATGTCTGTTTTAGTGCCAGTACCATGCTTGCATTGATTGCTATGAAACTATAGTACTATTGAATATTAGTACTATACAATATTCAATAATATTGTAGCTTTATAGTATATTTTGAAATCAGATTGTATGATGACTCCAACTTGGTTCTTCTTGCTCAACGTTGCCTTGGTCATTTGTGGTCTCTTGTGGTACCATATGAATTTTAGGATTTTCTTTGCTATTTCTGTGAAAAATGCCATTGAGATTTTGATAGGGATTATGTTGAATCTGTAGATCACTTTGGGTAGTATGGACATTTTTATAATATAATTCTTCCAATCCACATGCACTATCTTTCCATTTATTCATGTCTTCTTTAGTATCTTTCACTAATGTTTTAGTTTCAGTGTATAGATCTTTCACCTCTTTTGTTAAATTTACTCCTAAGTATTTTTTTAAATGTTACAGTAAATGGGATTGTTTTCTTAGTATTTTTTGATAATTCATCATTAGTCTATAGAAGTGCAACTGATTTTTATATTTTGATTTTGTAGCCTGCAACTTTACTAAATTTGCTTATTAGTTCTAACAGGTTTTGTTTTTGTTT
This sequence comes from Mustela nivalis, assembly GCF_964662115.1. Taxonomy (NCBI): domain Eukaryota; kingdom Metazoa; phylum Chordata; class Mammalia; order Carnivora; family Mustelidae; genus Mustela; species Mustela nivalis. Next base: position 50,344,994 of record NC_139023.1, on the reverse strand, counting down.
GTGTAGTCTTTAGGGTTTTTTCTATATAAGATTTTGTTATCTGAGAATAGAAACAATTTTACTTTCCTCCTTTCCAATTTATATGACTTTCATTTCTTTTTCTTATCTAATTGCTCTGGCTAGGTCTTCCAGTACTATATTGAATAAAAATGGTGAAAGTGGGCATCCTTGTCTTGATCTTGTGAAAAAAGCTCTTAGTTTTTCACAGTTGGGAACGATGTTAGCTAAGGGCTTAACACATATGGTCTACATTGAATTACTCTCTTCTATACCTAACTGGTTGGGTTTTAATCCAAAAGGTCTTTGGAAACCTAGCTCTCAAATCCATTTTATTTGACTTGGATCAAATAAAAGAGGCACTCCCTGCTTCTTTCTCAATTGAATGGCTCCTGCTTTGAGACTGTTAGACTAAAATAGACCAAATCCTTAACTTGTTCTTTGCCTCATGGTGGGATCTTCATGGAGATAATTGCTCAAAGTATTTATCAATTGTGTCTTCTACTCTGAGTGGTATGGGAAAAAAATGGTTTTTCCAGTCCTTTAAGATTTCATTTCTGGAGGGTTTTTTTTTTTAAATATATTTACATTTTTGCTGGCAAACTGGCAAATTCTCATCTTTAGTAACTTATACATTTAGTAACTTATATATTAAAACTTAAGTTCTTTTCAATCACTTTTCCTAGAGTTGCTGTCATAGGAGGTATATTATCTATCCTCCACATTATTACAAGAAATTTTTGTCAAATGTTTTTCCACTCCATAACGTGGCTACCATCTTTCCATCTCTGCCCTGAATTTCTTGTCACTTTCCTCTAGACTACTAAGTCAAAGATAAAACTCTTTCAAGTTTTTCTTATGGCAGGACTCTATTTTTTTTTTTTTTTGGATCTCTACTTCTAGTATCCATTTCTCTATTAGTCAGGAGAAATAACACTAGCTAGTAAAATTACTAACTTCAATACCTCAGTAGCTGAGGTATTGAGTAATGCAAAAGTTTATTACTTAATCATTAATTGTCCAAGGAAGTTGGAGCAGGACTATTCTTTATCACATCATTCAGACACTCAAGCTTTCCATTTAATAATGATGCCATTCAACTCATGGCTTCTGGGTTCACCATGAGGAAAGAAAGAGGTAATAGAGAATTGCACATGGAATATTTTTGTGGACCAGGCATACGTCACATCTACATCCCATTCTACTGACCACAAATTAGTCACAGAGACAAGTCTAGTGAAAGGAGGCTGGCAAATGCAGCTTATCTCTATGTCAAGGAGAAAAATAAGATGGATAAAATGAACACACAGCATTGGCCCTGATTTGCAGTTTGTTCATTCCCAGTTAAACTATTTACTAGTTCTGCACCTCTTTAAAGGTATTTCTTCATCTGTGAAATGATATTTATATCACTTTCTTGTGAAGAATTCTAAACCAGCCAAACTATTTATTAGATAAGGGTAAAATAAAGATATTTTCAGAATTGTAATGTGATAGAGATCATTTTTCCTTTTCTTCCTTGAAATTAAGAATGGATATGTGACTAATTCTGGCCAATAGAATATGGAAAGAAGTCAAGTCTACCAGTTCTGAACGGAGATAGTGAAAATCGCCCTGTTCTCCAATCTCTTAGCTCCTTTGACCTTAGAATACAAGGATTGTGCCAATAAAAGATGAGAGCATGTTTGTCACCTTGGGTTTCTGAATAATTATATAAATTAATATGAGGAACAGAATTCTATATCAACCTACACTGCACATGTACCACAAGCAAGCAACAAACATTTATTCATTAAGCAAGTTGAGAGTTGGAAGTGGTTTACACTTGGAGTTGACACTGATCCCAGGGGAAGTTTAGCAATGTCTTGAATACTTTTATTTACCACAACAAAAGTGAGGGAGTGCTACTTGTATGTAGGTAGTAGACCCCAGGGATGACAGTAAGCATTCTGGATGAACAGGACAGCTTACCTCAACAAAGAATTATATAACTCCAATGTTAACAGTGCTGAGGTTGAGAAACCATGATAGCCTTCCCAGCATAATAAACAACATCTCAAAAATGTTTCCTGCTGTCTTTCTCAAGAAGCTACTGAATAATGTACTGCCACAAAACGGAGATGTAAATCAAAAAGTGGGACTCAGGAGCCAAAGGAACCAACCCAGAAGAGAAGGAGTTCTCAGGTACAAGTGATGGAGTTATCCCAGATGCAGAAGGCCTATACATTAGCCAGTCAGAAGTGGAAAAGCAGACATGAGGTTGAAGAGTGAATTCCTTTCAGAAAAGATAGTATGCTACTTAATGAATTTGAATGTATTAATAACAACTTTCAAGTTTTCTTCAAAAGTTTGGGAATTAATGAGAGTTAGAAACAAAGAAAATTAAGTAACTATGTAATTAATTAATTAAAGTTAAGTAAATTAAAATCAAGTAATTAATTAAATAATTTAAATAAGACAATTATGTATTCTAAGCAGATTTGTACAAGAAAGGGAACAATACATAATAAGATCCATGATACAATACATAGAAAAACTATGAGTTACATTTAGATTTTACAGTACTAAAACAAAGATACTGATATAACTAAAATTATGATGTGACTGTATTACCAGAGGGGAAAAGGAAAAGTGTGTATTTGAGAGTGTGCCTACATATGTGGAGGAGGAAGGAAGAGAGAGGGAGTTAAAAAGCTAAAGCCTCATCTTCTTTCATAAAAAGCCATAGGATAGTATTTAAAGTGGAAAAAAAAAAGCAACATAAGCCTATTACTTACCTATATGAGGGTAAATGCCAAAAAAAGCAGCTAAAATAAGTTAAAACTAATGACTTCTGTAGAGGTAGAAATTGGAAGGAGGAGTAATTGGGTGAGGACACTTGTTTTTCATTATCATCTACTACTACTTAAGAGTAGCACTTAACTTTTTGAACTATGAACATATATTACTTTGGGCAGATACAAAATAGTTTTTTATAAAACTAATGGCCAAACACATGAATTTTCAGGCATTAATATGATATAATATATAAGAAAATATTTTGTAATATGCAAGTTGCTGTGTGAATACTAATCATGGTTATCCAGACAGCTGATGTTGAAGATATTGCTAATAATTGGAGGGGAGAGAGGTGGGGGAATGGGGTAACTGGGTGATGGACAATGGCATAACTGGATGATGAACACTGGGGACATATGTGTTGTAATGAGCACTGGGTATTATATAAGACTGATGAATCACAGATTTGTAACCCTGAGACAAATAATACATTATGTTAATTTAAAAAAATATATGACATATTTTCAAGCAAAATAGTAATAATAATAATAATTGATGCTAGGTTTCAACACACATGCAATCACATCTTTACTTATCAGCTGGTCATCTGTTGTTACCTAATTACTTCAAAGAAAGAAGATGTGTTTGCTGTCAATCATCTAGCAAACCTCCACCGTGTCTACCTTGTGGTAGGCATGAATTCTGCTCTCTGTCCATATAGCAGAGTAGGACTATTTGACCATGACCACAGGGTCTGACCTTGATTTAGGACACTTCCTGACTGGGAGATGTTCTCCATTGGGCCCACTTCTTAAATTCCCTTTTATCAGGAGCTTGTTACAATTAGTATAGACAAAAGTATTATCAAATTCTTCTCTTACCACCCAAAACGCCTGCCAACCCTTGACCTTTCCAAAATCAGAATTAATGGCAACTTTTTTAATACTCTTATTTGGCACTTTTTTCTTCCTTATATTATAGTCAGCTCTGTTGGTATCTTCCACTGCCCTCTTAGAGTTCAAAATATAATTCATATCACAACACAACATAGCACCTAAGAACATGGGCTCTGGGAAGAGAAGGTATGAGTTTGAATGAAAGCTCTGTTACTTTTTAAATTTCTATAACCATGGGAAATTATTTAATCCCTCTGTGCTTCATGGAGAACAATCTATCATGCTAATGGACATCAAAAGAAAGCTGGAGTAGCCATCCTTATATCAAATAAACTAGACTTTAAACCAAAGACTATAATAAGAGATGAAGAAGGGCATTCTATCATAATAAAGGAGTCTATCCAACAAGAAGATCTAACAATTATAAATATTTATATGCCCAACTTGAGAGCAGCCAAATATGTTAATCAATCAATAACAAACTTTAAGAAACTCATTGATAATAACACAATAAATAGTAGGAACTTTAACATCCCACTTACAGCAATGGACAGATCACCTAAGCAGAAAGTTAACAAGGAAACAATGGCTTTGAGTGACACACTGGACCAGATGGGCTTAACAGACATATTCAGAGCATTTCATCCTAAAGCAGCAGAATATGTATTATTTTCAAGTGCACATAAAATATTTTCTAGAATAGATCACATACTGGGTCACAAATCAGGCCTCAACAAGTACAAAAAGATTTAGATCATACCATGCATATTTTCAGATTGCTATGCTTCCTAACTTGAAGTCAACTATAAGAAAAAAAGTGGAAAGACCACAAACACAAGGAGGTTGAAGAACATTTTACTGAAGAATGAATCATTAACCAGGAGATTAAAGAAGAAATTAAAACAATACATGGAAACAAATGAAAATGAAAACACAACTGTTCAAAACCTTTGGGATGAAGCAAAGGGGGTTTTAAGAGGTAACTATATAGCAATATAAGCCTTTCTCAAGAAACAAGAAAGTTCTCAAATACACAACCTAGCCTTATACCTAAAGGAGCTGGAAAGAGAACAATAAATAAAACATAAAACCAGAAGAGGAAGGGAAATAATTGAGAATAGAGCAGAAATAAATGATATAAAAATTTACAAAAAACAACAACAACAGTAGGACATATCAACAAAACTAGGAGCTGGCTCTTTGAATGAATAAGACTGATAAACCCCTAGCCAGACTTATCAAAAAGAAAAGAGAAGGACCCAAATAAATAAAACCATAAATGAAAGAGATTACAACCAACACTGCAGAAATACAAACAATTATAAGAAAATATTATGGGCAATTACATCCCAACAAATTGGGCAATCTAGAAGAAATGGATAAATTCCTAGAAACATATAAACTATCAAAACGGAAACAGGAAAAAATGGAAAATTTGAACAGATCTATAATCAGCAAAGAAATTAAATCAATCATCAAAAATCACCCAACAAACAAGAGTCCAGGGCCAGATGGCTTCCCAGGGGAATTCTACCAAGCATTTAAAGAAGGATTAATACCTACTCTTCTGAAGCTGTTTCCACAAAATAGAAATGGAAGGAAAACTTCCAAACTCATTCTATGAGGCCAACATTACCTTGATTCTATAGCTAGACAAAGACCCCACTAAAAAAAATTACAGGCCAATATCCCTGATGAACTTGGATGCAAAAATTTTCAACAAGGCATGAGCCAATTGAATCCAACAGTACATTACAAGGATTATTCACCATGATCAAGTGGGCTTTATTCCTGGACTGTAGGGGTGGTTCAATATGCATGAATCAATCAATGTGATATACAACATTAATAAAAGAAAGGACAAGAACCATATGATCCTCTCAATAGATGCAGAATAAGCCATTTGAAATACAGGATCCTTTCTTGATTAAAAACTCAAGAAAGTAGGGATAAAAAGACCATACTTCAACATCACAAAGGCATATATGGAAGACGCACAGCTAATATCATCCTCAATGGGGAAAAACTGACAGCTTTTCCCCTAAGGTCAGGAAAAAACAGGGATGTCCACTGTCACCACTGTTATTCAACATAGTACTGGAAGTCCTAATCTCAGCAATTAGACAACAAAACGAAATAAAAAGCATCTAAATTGGCAAGGAAGGTGTCAAACTTTCATCATTTGTAAGCAAGATGATACTCTATGAAGAAAACCTGAAGGACACCACCAAAAAATTGCTAGAACTGATACATGAATTCAGCAAAGTCACAGGATATAAAATCAATGTACATCAGTCTGTTGCATTTCTGTATACCAATAATAAAGCAGCAGAAAGAGAAATCAAGGAATTAATCCCATTTACAACTGCACCAAAAACTATTAGATACTTAGGAATAAACCTAACAAATGAGGTAAAATATCTGTATGTGAAAACCTGTAGAACACTTATGCAAGAAACTGAAGAAGATACAAAGAAGTGGAAAAACATTCCATACCCATGGATTGGAAAAACAAGTACTGTTAAACTGTCTATACTACTACCCAAAGCAATCTACATATTCAGTTCAATCCCTACCAAAATAACACCAGCATTTTTAACAGAGCTAGAACAAACAACTCTAAAATTTGTGTGGAACCAGAAAAGACCCCAAATAGCCATAGGAATGTTGAAAGGGAAAAAGCACAGTGGGAGGCATCACAAATCCAGACTTCAAGCTCTATTAAAAAGCCATAATCATCAAGACAATATGGTACTGGCACAAAAACAGACACATAGATCAATGGAACAGAATAGAGAACCCAAAAATGGACCTAAACTATATGGTCAACAACTAATCCTCAACAAATCAGGAAAGAATATCCATTGGAAAAACAGAATGTCTCTTCAACAAATGTTGCTAGGAAAACAGGATGACAACATGCAGAAGACTGAAACTGGGCCACTTTCTTACAACATACACGAAAATAAAAGCAAAATGGATGAAAGACCTAAATGTGAGACAGAAAACAACCAAATCCTAGAGGAGAACACAGGCAGCAACCTCTTTTGCCTCGGCCACAGTAACTTCTTACTAGACACATCTCCAAAAGCAAAGGAAACAAAGACAAAAATGAACTCTTGGGACTTCATCAAGATGAAGGAAACAATCAAAAAAACCAAAAGGCAGCCTTCAGAATGGGAGAAGATTTTTGAAAATGACATAGCAGATAAAGAACTAGTATTCAAAACTTATAAAGAACTTCTCAAACTCAATACCCCAAAAAACAAATAATCCAGTTAAGAAATGGGCAGAAAACATGAATAGACACTTTTCCAAAGAAGACTTCCAGATGGCTAACAAACACTTGAAAAGATGCTCAACATCACTCAGCATGAGGGAAATACAAATCATAACCACAATGAAATACCACCTCACACCTGCCAGAATGCCTAGAATTCACAACTCAGGAAACAACAGATATTGGGAAGAATGTGGAGCAGGGGAACCCTCTTACCCTGTTGGTGGGAACACAAACTGTTGCAGCCATTCTGGAAAACAGTATGGAAGTTCCTCAAAAAGTTAACAACAGAACTATGCTATGACCCAGCAATTGCATTACAAGGTATTTATCCAAAGGATACAAAAATGCTAATTCAAAAGGTCACCCATGCACCCCAGTGTTTATAGGAGTACTATCAACAATAGCCAAATTATGGAAAGAGTCCAAATGTCCACTGACTGGTGAATGGATAAAGAAGATGTGGTGTTATATATATACAATGGAATATTACTCAGTGATCAAAAAGAATGAAATCTTGCCATTTGCAACAATGTGATTGAAACTAGAGGGTACTATGCTAAGTGAAATAAGTCAGGGAAGAACAAATATCATATGATTTCACTTATATGCAGAATTTAAGTAAAAAACAGATGAACATAGGGGAAGGGAATAAAAAATAAAATAAGAAAAAATGGAGTGGGAGGCAAACCATAAAAGACTCTTAAATATACAGAACAAACCTAAGAGTTGCTGGAAGGGATGTGGGTTTCAGGATGGGCTAAATGGATGATTGGCATTAAGGAGGGAATTTGTTGGTGTGGATGCTGAGTATTGTATGTGGGTAATGAATCACTGCATTCTGCTCCTAAAACCAGTGCTGCACTGTATGTTAATTAACTCGAAATTAAAGAAGAAAAAAAAAAAGGCAACTGACACATTCCAGAAATAGCGTGATTCTCTATCCCAATGTTTCTCAGCATAGCATTTGATGGCTTTTCCTCTATAACTTTCTAAAAAGATCCATCCCAAAAAACCTACAACACCCACTGTATGGGCCAGCCACATAAAATTTCTAACCTGCCCTCAAAATTTCTAAACCAAGCTGTGTGGACCTCAGGGCCTTCAGCCTTGAATGCAGCTCCTGCCTCTTCTGGGCTGCCTCCTGCTGAGCCTGGCTAACTCTGTCAACTTAAAAATTTAAATGTATCCTCCTTAGACATCTTGGCATTTTAATTACACAACCTATTACCTACATAACACTCATTCACCTCTGTAATCAAAGAAATATATATATTTGCATTTGTATGTGATGACTTTTGCACGTAAGTTCTGTGGTGGGAACTGGTTCGCTTTCTTCCCACTCTCCCTGCAGTACCTAGTTTGGTTCTGGGCACATAGCAGAGAGTTTTATTAAAAAAAAAAAAATTCAAATAATGTAATTACAGCCAGTTTCATAAAGGAGGTGATTTGTGAGCTAGGCTTTTTAATGTTATAATTTTTTTAGAGTAACACAAGATGGAATAATATTTGCACATGATTAAAATGTGCTCATGTTTTGATTTTCAATCTAGTTGGAGTTATATGATTCCATTAAAACTGGAACTGAGATTACTGAGACATAAAAAAAAAAAAAAATTCCCTCACATACTGTGGACTATCCAAGGAAGTTTTCTGAAAAATATTTTCCTTATTTCCTGAGTAATCAATGGTTTAAAAAATGCAAAAGAACTCAAGTGCATTAGCTATGTTTTGAACATGAAGACAACAAAATCCAGCTTCATGTCTATAGAACTTCTTATTTAAAGTAAAATATGTGGAGGGCCTGGATGGCTCAGTTAGTTAAGCACCTGACTCTTGGTTTCAGCTCAGGTTTATGAGCCCGGGGTCCTGGGGATTGAGCCCCATGTCAGGCTCCAAACTTAGTTGGAGTCTGCTTAAGATCTTCTCTTTCCCTCTCCATTTGCCCCACCTCATGTGCTCTCTCCCTCAAATAAATAAAATATTTTTAAAAATTGATAAAGTAGTAGAATAGTTGTATTGATCATTAAAACCTATATTCTCTGATAGCTTACGATGGTCAAACAACCACAAACAACCACATGAAAATTGAAAAGTCTGGTCAACTATCACCTAGCAAGGTGCTTGTTTGCTTCAGATAGTGCCAAAAATCAGGATGTCTCAAGACAGCCTAATATATGACTTTCCTTTTTATCTTTTCTAAAGATTTTATTTATTAATGAGAGAGAGAGAGAGAGTGCACAAGCAGGGGGAGAGGCAGAGAGAGGAAGAAGCAGACTCTCTGAAGAACAGGAAGCCCATGCTGGGCTCAATCCCAGGACCCCAAGATCATGACCTGGCCCAAAGCCAGATGCTCAACCAACTAAGCCACTCAGGTGACCTTGATATCTGACTTTTAAAAGAGAACAAGGCGAAGACTTTGCCTGCCTCCATTGCACTCAGAGTCACAGCTTTTTAACTATGACATATTGGTTCAGGTACTTTGGTATTGATGAAAACCCAGAACTTTTTTTTTTTAAACAAGTACACTATATGCTTTTGTTTACTTTATCATTCTTATATTTTAATATAAATTATTGGAAATGATTGAGCATCTTTTATAGAGCATCCTTTCATAGTGTGGATTGAGCATAAATTAAGCATCTGACAAGAAATGATGGTTTAATATTATATTTGCCCATGTTTGAACACAAGGTAGGTATTCCCTGTATTACATCTTTTTTGGCTGGTAGGCAAAGGAAAACCACCCAGAGTCATTTATGCTAAGGTACAAACACAAAACTGAAAGGGAGATAGTGGGTAGGACAAAAAAACCTATCTCATGTGGGCAACAGTCATGTCGTGTCAGGTGCAAAGGCCCTGGAGAGAGTGTGAGAAACACCAAGTATTTCACAAGCTGAAATAGTAAGAGTTTTGCTTTATCATCTACTAAATGTGCACAATAATATTCATTTCCCAAGAAATATAAAAGCATTTAAAGATAAGGAAGACCCATTATTATTTAATATACTCATATTATATTACAATAAATGTATTTACTATAGAAAATGTGTAAGATATAAAAATATAGTTAATGAATACAAATAATCAATAAATTCTATCAGCTACATCACACCTAATATATATTTTACTTTATTTATGTTCAAATGTTCATGTATATATTCATTTATTCAGCAAATATTTATTGTGTGCCCACTATGTTCCAAGCACTGTTCTAATTCTTGGGACATCCTCATAGAAGTCACATTCCAGTGGAGGCAGGGATGGAACAGGGTAGTGGGCAGAGGAAGGAAAGACAAACAGTAAAAAATAAACATAAACATACCATCCACTATATTAGGTGATATTATTAAAAGATGAGGTGCTATGGGAAAAAAAACTACAAAGGGGGATCTGCTTTGGCCTATTTATATGAAGCTAAGGAGCAAAGGCCAAAAATTTTGTGAGACTGGTATCCAGCTTCTGTAGGAATCTTTCACAGAAGATCCTTTAAGTCCTAACTAAAGAAGAAAATAGAATTTACATTTACTGCCAGGCCCATCCTAAACTTTCATGTGCCTAGGGTAAGAGCCACATGGAGAGCCCATATGCCATATGTCTCCATCTTAAAAAGTAAAATTCAAAGCTAAAAACAGTTAAATAAAGTATGTCCTATTTTCCTACTTTGACAAATGGAAAACCTGGAAGGCTAGGTTCGAATTTAGAATTTGTCGACTCCTAGATGTTCTGCCCCAGACCGCATGGAGAAGGGACAGTAGACCAGGTCCCGATCCATGTATGTCCCACTCTTGTTCTACTCCTCTAGTCCTCATGTCCATGCTCCATCTACACAGACATCCTGACACTGTGTGTGACACTGCGTGTCCACGTCTCAGGCCTCTGATGCTCACACAGCTCTCCAGGCCCGTCCTGAGATAAAGGACACAGGCAGACCCCAGGAACACTAGGACAGCTGGATAGACAGATTTAACAGACCCCATAGGTTTAAGGATTTAGTCCCACAAGACTGTTTCCATTTAAGAGGCCAGCCATAAATGGGGCGTCCAGGCTGCCCACATGTCTGCCACAGCCCTTCTCTGGTTTGATAATTGGTAGAATGACCCACAGAACTCAGGGAATACTTTATTTACTGTTACCTTTTTTTTTCTTAAGATTTTATTTATTTATTTGACAGAGATCACAAGTAGGCAGAGAGGCAGGCAGAGAGAGAGGAGGCAGCAGGCTCCCTGCTGAGCAGAGAGCCTGATGCAGGGCTTCATCTCAGGACCCTGAGATCATGCTCTAACCTGAAGGCAGAGGCTTAACCCACTGAGCCATCCAGGCACCCCTTACTGTTACCTTTTTATTATTATTATTGTTAAGATACAACTCAGAACCAGTCAAATGGAAGAAGGGATGGAAGACAGGCACAGAGCTTCCATATCCTTCCAGCACCTCAGTGTGTTTACTGACTTAGAAGTTCTCTGAATCCTTGTCATTTAGGTCTTTTTATAGAGGTTTCGTGACTAGGCATGATCAGTTGAATCACTGACAATTGGTGATTGGATTCAATCTCCATTCCACTCTCCCTAAGGAGGCACTGGGAGCTAAAAATTCTAACTTGTAATTGGGCTTGGTCTATTTGGTCACCCAGTCCCCACTCTGAAGCTATCAAGGGGTCCCCAGGCATAGTTCTCTGGCTAACATATATGACACTCATCACTTCAGGGATTCCACGGTTTTTAGGAGCTATGTGTCCAAAACTGAAAAGGACCAGACATTTACTTGTTATTATACCATCTGAGAAGACTATCTGAGGAGCACAGTAGAGGTCCTACGAGAATGAGCCAATTCTAATCTCTCTCAAATGCAGAAAAGCTAGTGATAGATGATAATCACCCAGTCACATAAGACTATGTTTCTCTCCTAGTCCATTCTCTCCCTAAATGTACCTTTTAGGATCAAGAGCCCAGCTAATGAGAAGGCAAGGATCTAATCAAAGATGGTGGAAGGGGCCAACTGCATTCCTCTTCACAGTGAGGCTTCTAGATCTGAAGCAATGTAAAAGCTGGTAGGAGTGAATGTCTCTCCATGTGTTACCTGCTTAGTTTTTGTTTTGTTTTGTTTTTTTATTAATATATAATGTATTATTTGTTTCAGGGGTACAGGTCTGTGATTCATCATGCTTAAACAATTCACAGAGCTCACCTTAGCACATACCCTCCCCAATGTCCCTCACCTACTCAGTTTTGATTGTTACACTGATGAATGGGCATTTTAATTACAGAAATAAGACTTATGTTAGAATTAATGATGATGAAATGATATGATACAAATCTAAGTTTTCATCCAGACACAGAGAAAGAAATGACCTGTGGTCGGGACGCCTGGGTGGCTCAGTTGGTTAAGCGGCTGCCTTCGGCTCAGGTCATGATCCCAGCGTCCTGGAATCGAGTCCCACATCGGGCTCCTTCCTTGGCGGGGAGCCTGCTTCTCCCTCTGCCTCTGCCTGCCACTCTGTCTGCCTGTGCTTGCTCTCGCTTCTCTCTCTATGACAAATAAATAAATAAAATCTTTAAAAAAAAAAAAAAAAAAAAGAAATGACCTGTGGAGCAAATATGAAGGAACAATGGGAGAAAGAATTAAGTGATTTTGTTGGCATCTTATCACATGCAGCTAAGTCACTGACAAGTTTATATCACTATTAGATTGTTGAACCTTTTTTTAAAAAATATTTCTTTTTATTTATTCATTTCAGACAGAAAGAGACAGAAAGAGAGAGAGAGAGAGCATGAGCAGGGGAGAGAGACAGAGGAATAGGGAGAAGTAGACTCCTTGTTGCACTGGGAGCCTGACGCGAGGCCTGATCCCAGGATCCAGAGATCATGACATGAGCTGAAAGCAGATGCCTAACCATCTGATCCACCCAGTCACCACTGAACCTTATTTCTATTATGTGATTCAGTGTATACTGAGGCATGCAGAAACCTGAGATTTATTTCTGCTATATTCTTTGTAGGAATATATCTGTTTTTCTTCTTTAAAAAAGAGGAAAATTTGAGGAATACTATTAGAAAAATGTATTGTTTTAACATATCTTCTTTAACAGCATCCATAAAATTTTCTCTAGGATGAACATTATTTTGAGAGCTTTCCATTAAGTGGTTATCCTTGGTTATGCACTTTATTTGCATAAAGAATATTCTTGGCGCCATGTTCCACGTAATGCTTCTCTTCAGTGACATGGTCATTAGGAGGTTTGACTGATCGTTCTCAGCCCGGGGCCATGGCCTACTTCTTGGAGTGATCAGTGACTTGAGCAGTTTCCAAGAGTCAACAATAGGAAAAATTCAACCTTTCGTGTCATTCAAGTTTGTCTCCTGTGGTTTAGTTGATTGATTTTTCCATCTTCCCATTTGGGCAAGACGCTTTCAAAAGATGAAAATGTTAGCAGTTTTAACAGGAGTTTTGAAAAGAAGCTCCTTTTAGATCTCCTACCCTAAGTTGTTGGGGAACTGCATCAGCTCATGGGTGATCGTCCTTCCTATTTACAGTTTGAGCTACTTAGTCACTTTCTCTTGATGAGGCACTCTTGAAAAATGGCATCTCTCCATGATTGACTAGGACTACTGGCAACTAGGTCTCCTTGTTTTCAGGTCTCTGTTTCTGTGTGTTTCTTAAACAAAACATTTCACTAATGTGGGCTTTGTTTGCTCCAAATTAAAATTCATTTCTTTAAGTCTCTGTTCTTCCTGAGACAGCTCATCCAGCTCTGCTGGATTTTGAACAGACTGAATCAGCCCTTCCATGGAGAAATTTCCTTCACATTGGAGCTGGACCTCTGAGGCCCAGCTCCTTTTGTTATGCTTTTTCTCCACATACAACTCCTTCCCTGTCTCCTGGGTTCCTAACTAAGACTATTTCTATTTCTTCATATTGGTTGGGAATTTTCAGGAGATCATTATCCCTAATCATATGATCAAATAGTCTTTCTTATCTCCCTATACACTTCTTGTCTCCTTTGCCTTAAAGAAGGTCCCTAAAATTAGTTTTACTCCTTCTTACTCCTGCCTCTTCTTGCTGTGTTTACAAATCCTCAGATCACATGATATATGCCTTGGCCTAACTAATCACTACATAGGGAGGAAGTTTTCTGGACAGTAAGGTATTAGCAAGACAGACAGAAACATGTGTCATGTTTCAGGACTTAGCATGAATCAAAGATAAGTCTTAAGTGGTATTAAAACATATCTGGGCATCTTCAAGTGAAAAGAATTATAAACTCCAGAGGGATAGGAATTTCATCTATTTTGTTCTTCAGTTTATCCCTAGAATCTTTTTTAAAAATTTATTTATTTTCAGAAAAACAGTATTCATTATTTTTTCACCACACCCAGTGCTCCATGCAATCTGTGCCCTTCTACATATACCAACACCTGGTACCCCAACCTCCCACCCCCCCACCACTTCAAACCCCTCAGATTGTTTTTCAGAGTCCATAGTCTCTGGTGATTCACTTCCCTTTCCAATTTACCCCAACTCCCTTCTCCTCTCTAACACCCCTTGTCCTCCATGATATTTGTTATGCTCCACAAATAAGTGAAACCATATAATTGACTCTCTCTGCTTGACTTATTTCACTCAGCATAATCTCTTCCAGTCCCGTCCATGTTGCTACAAAAGTTGGGTATTCATCCTTTCTGATGGAGGCATAATACTCCATAGTGTATATGGACCACATCTTCCTTATCCATTCGTCCATTGAAGGGCATCTTGGTTCTTTCCATAGTTTGGCGACCATGGCCATTGCTGCTATAAACATTGGGGTACAGATGGCCCTTCTTTTCATGAGATCTGTATCCTTGGGGTAAATACCCAGGAGTGCAATTGCAGGGTCATAGGGAAGCTCTATTTTTAATTTCTTGAGGAATCTCCACACTGTTCTCCAAAGAGGCTGCACCAACTTGCATTCCCACCAACAGTGTAAGAGGGTTCCCCTTTCTCCACATCCTCTCCAACACATGTTGTTTCCTGTTTTGTTAATTTTGGCCATTCTAACTGGTGTAAGGTGATATCTCAATGTGGTTTTAATTTGGATCTCCCTGAGGGCTAATGATGATGAACATTTTTTCATGTGTCTGATAGCCATTTGTATGTCTTGATTGGAGAAGGGTCTATTCATGTCTTCTGCCCATTTTTTGATATGTTTGCCTGTTTCATGTGTGTTGAGTTTGAGGAGTTTATTATAGATCCTGGATATCAACCTTTTGTCTGTACTGTCATTTGCAAATATCTTCTTCCATTCCGTGGGTTGCCTCTTTGTTTTTTTGACTGTTTCCTTTGCTGTGCAGAAGCTTTTGATTTTGATGAAGTCCCAAAAGTTTATTTTTGCTTTTGTTTCCTTTGCCTTTGGAGATATATCTTAAAAGAAGTTGCTGTGGCTGATATCGAAGAGATTACTGCCTATGTTCTCTAGGATTCTGATGGATTCCTGTCTCACGTTGAGGTCTTTTATCCATTTTGAGCTTTTCTTTGTGTACGGTGTAAGAGAATGGTCGAGTTTCATTCTTCTACATATAGCTGTCCAGTTTTTCCCAGCACCATTTATTGAAGAGACTGTCTTTTTTCCACTGTATATTTTTTCCTGTTTTGTCGAAGATTAATTGACCATAGAGTTGAGGGTCCATATCTGGGCTCTCTACTCTGTTCCACTGGTCTATGTGTCTGTTTTTATGCCAGTACCATGCTCTCTTGGTGATCACAGCTTTGTAATAAAGCTTGAAATCAGGTAACGTGATGCCTCCAGTTTTATTTTTGTTTTTCAACATTTCCTTAGTGATTTGGGGTCTCTTCTGATTCCATAGAAATTTTAGGATTATTTTCTCCAGCTCTTTGAAAAATACCAGTGGAATTTTGATCAGAATGGCATAAAAAGTATAGATTGCTCTAGGCAGTATAGACATCTATGCTCCCAATATGGGAGCAGCCAATTACTTAAGAAAACTGTTAATAAAGATAAAGAGTCATATTGATATGAATACACTAATCATAGGAGATCTTAACATGCCTCTCTCTGAATTAGACAGATCATCGAAGCAGAAAATCAATAAAAAAACAAGAGCATTGAATGACACATTGGACCAGATGGACCTCAGAGATATATACAGAATATTCCACCCTAAAACAACAGAATACTCATTCTTCTCCAGTGCACATGGAACCTTCTCCAGAATAGACCACATACTGGGTCACAAGTCAGGACTCAACCGATACCAAAAGACTGAGATTATTCCCTGCATATTCTCAGATCACAATGCTTTGAAACTGGAGCTCAATCACAAGGAAAAGTTCAGAAGGAACTCAAATACCTGGAAGCTAAAGACCACCTTGCTTAAGAATGCTTGGATCAACCAGGAGATCAAAGAAGAACTAAAATAATTCATGGAAACCAATGAGAATGAAGACACTTCGGTCCAAAGCCTATGGGATACAGCAAAGGCAGTCCTAAGGGGAAAATACATAGCCATCCAAGCCTCCCTCAAAAAAATTGAAAAATCCAGAACACACCAGCTGTCTCTACACCTTAAAGAACTGGAGAATCAACAACAAATCAAACCAACTCCACACATAAGAAGGGAAATCATCAAGATTAGAGCTGAGATCAATGAGGTAGAAACCAGAGATACAGTAGAACGTATCAATGAAACTAGAAGCTGGTTTTTTGAAAGAATCAATAAGATCGATAAACCATTGGCCACACTAATCCAAAAGAAAAGAGAGAAAGCCCAAATTCATAAAATTATGAATGAAAAGGGAGAGATCACAACTAACACCAAGGAAGTAGAAACAATCATCAGAAGTTATTAACAGTTATATGCCAATAAGCTTAGCAACCTAGATGAAATGGATGCATTCCTGGAAAAATATAAACTACCAAAATTGAACCAGGAAGAAATCGACAACCTGAATAGACTGATATCTAATAATGAGATTGAAGCAGTGATCAAAAACTTCCCAAAAAACAAGAGCCCAGGGCCTGACGGATTCTCTGGGGAATTCTACCAAACCTTCAAAGAAGAAATTACACCTATTCCCCTGAAGCTGTTTCAAAAAATTGAAGCAGAAGGAAAACTTCCAGACTCTTTCTATGAAGCCTGCATTACCCTGATCCCCAAGCCAGGCAAAGACCCTACCAAAAAGGAGAATTTTAGACCAATATCACTGATGAATATGGATGCTAAGATTCTCAACAAGATCCTAGCCAACAGGATCCAACAGCACATTAAAAAGATTATCCACCATGATCAGGTGGGATTCATCCCTGGGCTACAAGGATGGTTCAACATTCTCAAATCAATCAATGTGATACAACAAATTAATATCAGAAGAGAGAAGAACCACACAGTCCTCTCAATTGAAAAAACATTTGACAAAATCCAACATCCGTTCCTGATTAAAACGCTTCAAAGTATAGGGATAGAGGGAACATTCCTGAACCTCATCAAATCAGTCTATGAAAGACCCACAGCAAATATCATCCTCAATGGGAAAAAGCTTGCAGCCTTCCCGTTGAGATCAGAAACAAGACAAGGATGCCCACTTTCACCACTCTTGTTCAACATAGTATTAGAAGTTCTAGCAACAGCAATCAGACAACAAAGAGAAATAAAAGGTATCCAAATTGGTAATGAAGAAGTCAAACTCTCTCTCTTCACAGATGACATGATTCTTTATATGGAAAACCCAAAAGACTCCACCCCCAAACTACTAGAACTCATACAGCAATTCAGCAACGTGGCAGGATACAAAGTCAATGTGCGGAAATCAGTGGCTTTCTTATACACTAACAATGAAAATACAGAAAGGGAAATTAGAGAATTGATTCCATTTACTATAGCACCAAGAACCATAAGATACCTGGGAATAAACCTAACCAAAGAGGTAAAGGATCTGTACTCGAGGAACTACAGAACACTCATGAAAGAAATTGAAGACGACACAAAAAGATGGAAGACCATTCCATGCTCTTGGATCGGAAGAATAAAGATTGTTAAAATGTCTATACTGCCTAGAGCAATCTATACTTTTAATGCCATTCCGATCAAAATCCCTAGAATCTTTTATAGTGCTTGGTACATAATCTTCATCCAATAAATATGTGTTAAATGAATATTTACATGAATGAAAGAAGATGGAAAGAAGAAAAAAGGAAATAAATTAATTAAGAAGGAAATACATTATCTTTTTTATATGAATAAAAGGGAAATATTTAAGCTGATCCTTGGGGAGAAGTCAGGCTAGGAAGGCAGCATGACGATTGGGATTGGAACCTGGTTAGTACCCAGCCTGGCACCATAGACACATATCCAAGATGGATGGAGACAGGAGCTTCAGGTAAGAATGAAAAGCTGTTCTGTGAGGGACTTTGTAAGGCATGAGAATATTTTGTGAAAGATAGGATATGGTTTGGTGTACCTTTAATTCCAAGCTGGTAAAGGGGAGCAACAAGATACTCTTTCCACTTCCACAAGAGATAAAACAGGCCTTCAGCATTATGAAGATTCTCAGGAAAAAAAAAAACACAAAAAACAAAAAACAGCCATATATTACTACTTGGAAGATGTGTGACTTTGGGGAGAAGTGAAAACCATGCCCCTGACTTGGACATCAGTTGAGTTATGGTGGGGCCTATGGAGAAGAAACATATGATCAGAAGTTTACAAGTAACACCTCAGGGGACTCTGAGGAAATACTGGGTTTGTATTTGAAAGAAGCCAGAATTCTTATATTTTGTGGAAAAAAAATGAGTCAGTAAATTTTGTTTTGTCACCAGTATTATCATTAATAAAGTACTTAATCAAGTAGCTATTTTCTAATGCCTACTGTAATCCAGGTACTGGGCTAGGTGCTGCAAGTAGCGTTAGCGGGACAGGAT
Source organism: Mustela nivalis (assembly GCF_964662115.1). Taxonomy (NCBI): domain Eukaryota; kingdom Metazoa; phylum Chordata; class Mammalia; order Carnivora; family Mustelidae; genus Mustela; species Mustela nivalis. The sequence continues at coordinate 50,326,129 of NC_139023.1, read as the reverse complement.
CTCTGTCCTAAAGGATCATTGGGCAGGCCCTGTGTATGAGAAAAAGGCCATTCTTAGAATGTATCATGTGCACAATGACTGTGAAGTGTTGTGGTGATCCTTAGTGAGGTGCAGGACTCAGAGCTGTTATGAAATGCAAATAGAAAAAATTTTCAAACAAGATTCACAAGTCAATAATTCAAATGAAGATCAGGCCCCTGGTCAGTGAGCCTATGGCTGAAGTTCCCTTTTTTAAACACAAAATAATCCCACAGACAGGAGTCATTCTTTAAATGTGCTATGCTAACCTAGACATGTTTAAGGTACCTCTCCTCCTTTATTAAAATCCTCTTTAAATTAAGTCCCCAGTTGGAGGCTCTCTTGCTATAGTAAATTGAATAAAGGATTGGCCTTCTTTCTCCCCAAAATAGTTCATTTATTATATCAGAAGCCAGAATGGTAAGGAGACAAATTATTAAGCAAATACCAGCTACAATTAACCTTGACCTGATGCAAATCTTTCTTTTTCTTTTTCTACCTTGAAAGTGTATTCCGTGGAGCTGGCTATCAAGGTCAAACAATTCAACACTTTGGAGACAAAACATGGCTGTGATTAAAACAGAAATCTCTCACCCCTAGCGGTGCTGAAATCAGAGCAAAACCCTTGCAAACACAGTCTTCTCGGTACCAAAGAGCATGTTCATTATATTTGTTGAGCACATGACATCTGTCAAACAGGATGAGTTAAATATTTCTACAAGTCACTCATCAAATAATGAGATTGTTGAGACATTCAGGAAATGCACAAAAGGAGCAGGTTTCCCTTTAATAATTGATTTGTCCAGCCATGAATGCCCAGAGCAGTAGCAGAGAAAAGAGTGAACACTGTGGTGCAGAGAAAAATAATTGAAAGAAGTCTAATAACCTGGGTGTTCAGAGAAACATCAATGGATGGGGTCTCATATAATTTGCACATAATGTCATTATTTCAGATTAAGCAATTACTGTAAAATAATGATATCTAATGAAATATGGCAGAGATTCATAAAAGAACTCCAACAAACCATTTATTTAACCATTAAAAACCCACAGGCCACTGCTGATTCATGATAACTAAGATTCAACAACAACAGTCTCAAGATCAAAGAAGCTACCTAAAATCACCTAAGGTTGTCTATTCTTTCATTTCAATTGAAGGTTTTTTTTTTTTTTTAAGATTTTATTTATTTGAAAGAGAGAGAGTGAGAGAGAGAGAATGCAAGCAAGGGGACGAGCAGAGGGAGGAACAGAGGGTGAGGGAGAAGCAGACTCCCTCCTGAGCACAGAACCCATTGAAAGGCTTGATCCCAGGAACCTGAGATCATGACCTCTGCTGAAATCAAGAGACAGACTCTTTTTTTTTTTTTTAAGATTTTATTTATTTATTTGATAAACAGAGATTGCAATTAGTCAGAGAGATAGGCAGGGAGAAGAAAGGAGGAAGCAGGCTCCCTGCTGAGCAGAGAGCCCGATATGGGGCCTGATCCCAGGACCCTGGGACCACGACCCGAGCTGAAGGCAGAGGCTTTAACCCACTGAGCCACCCAGGTGCCCCAAAACACAGACTCTTAACCAACTAAGCTACACAGGTGCTCCTCAATTGAGCTTTAAAATAAACAGGGACCCATATGCCTAGAGTCATTAGAGTGTCTAACAATTACCCAATAAAAACACATCCTATTAGGTCAGGGAATGACATTAAATAAAATAGAGTTAAAGGAAACATAAAACCTATTATTATTTTTCAATAAACATTTCCAAGCATTTCATTCAATTACGTTCGATACAATATATAATCTTTACTAGGTACAACATATTCTCTGAGATGCTGTGGATATACAAATATTTTAAAAAGAAATGACATGGTAGCCCTCTTCCTCAATAAGCGGACTATACTTTTGTAGGGAGAGACGAGTAGAGAGTAACAAAACACCAAAGGACAAATGTTATGACAGAGGAGGCAAAAGAACTGTGAGGCTAGGAAGAATTAAATTAGACAGGCTAGGAAGAACTTTAGATAAGGCTTCACAGAGGAGATAACAATTGAACTTGACCTCAATAGGCAGAGGATCTGAGGAAGGACATTCCAGAAGAAAGGAGCCTGAGCAAAGACAGTAAGTAGAAAAATTTCTGGGTGACTTGTCCCATTCACCTAAGAAAAAGAATAGCAAAAATGTCAAGAAGAGGGGTGCCTGGGTGGCTCAGTGGGCTAAAGCGCCTGCCTTCGGCTCAGGTCATGATCCCAGAGTCCTGGGATCGAACCCCACATTGGGCTCTCTGCCCAGCAGGGAGCCTGCCACCTCTCTTCTTTCTGCCTGCCTCTCTGCTTACTTGTGATCTCTGCCTGTCAAATAAATAAATAAAATCTTAAAAAAAAAAATGTCAAGAAGAGACCTTTCTCAGTGGATAGACATGTCCAGGTTTAAATCCCAGACTTGTCACTTAACGATCTGTGCTAAGTTGGATACCTCACTTCTACTCTCTGTGCCTCGGTTTCCTGCAAAGGGGAGACAGTAGTAGTAAATTGGGGGTAGATCTGTTAAGAGGACTGAAGGAGTTGATGCATGTAAACACTTCCAACAGTGCTGGGCACATGGTAAGTGCTATGTAAGAGTTGTCTCTGTCTGTCCTTGGGAGGAGAAGAATTTCTTTTCCTCATCCTTTTCTGCCAGTTTCCTAGATCAGCATGGGAGTATAAGGTTAGGAAAAGTCAGAGTGTATTTATTACAAGCTGAGTGGTCTTAGGCAAATGATTTGAAGAACAATAAGGGGAGTAAGTGATTAAGAGAGACAAAATATATCCGTGACTCAGAAAAGGACATGATCCTTTTCCGGAAAAATGTGATCTATCCTAGTGAATCCATTTATTACTTTTGGTAAAAGACCAACAAAGACTGTTCTATAGTATGTTAGAGCAGAGTCTGCAAAACATAGGTGGCTAAGCCTAGAAAGGCTTTCTTTCTTCTTTCCTCAGTCAAGTGGGATTTTTTCCCCCCAGTGTTTTCTAGGATTGGGTGAAGGGACATCTCATGTGTCCAAACCTGAGATGTAAAGATGATTAAAGTCAACTTGTCACTATGTGTTCTTGAGTGTTGCTACTGGCTTTGGTGATGAGCACGGTCCCCGATTTCTGTGACATAATTGGGATGACAGTTTCTCTTCTCAGAGCCAGTTTTCAGGGAACATATTGTGTTTCAACAGCTCTAATCCCTCTAGGGAGTTGGGAGCGGACGCCAAAGGCCACACTGACCTCTCTCTGGCGCAGCACCTGCTCTGCGCAGACTCGCTGAGGGCGTGTCCGCCCTCTTGTGCGCATTCAGGGTTTCTGACCCATACGCTACTCACAGACCACCTAACCAACCGGAGTCATGAGAACCAGCCAACCTCTTGTGCCCTAAAAGGATTCGTCATTCTTGACCTACTTTTTAAAATGCACTCTTGAATTTCTTAATTTAAATTCAGATTCAGAGTCACAACACCAAATATTTGCAGAAGCCAAACAACCAACGTCAATTTATAAAAGTGTAAGTGTTAAACCATGGGTGCTAATCTGTATCGCCATCAAACATCTGCCAAATCATGCTTCAAAATATTGGACAGATCAAATGAACTCATCAAAGAAATACAGCTGTTTTCAATTCCTATACTCCTGCCTTGATCTTGTGCTTTTTTTCCTCAGTATATTCATTCAGTGATCTCTTGCTTGTTCTTCTGAACTGCCACTCCCCTCCTGTTATTGACCAGGGAAGCCAATCATGTGCCGTCACAAGAGCAGGATGATTGTGACTCTGAACCATGTAGGAACAGAGTAAAGTGTAGGAAGGAGAGCCTTGACCTGGGATTAGGAAGAGGCCCCAGCTACCTATGTATCTTGAGCAATTCTCTTGAGCTTATCTCATCTCCCATTTCCTCATCTGTAAAACGAGAATAATATTATGTGACCTGACTCCAACAAAAATGATTTTTTCAAGGGTAGTAGAAATTAATGGGCATATTTTAATTATCATTATGATGCCCAAGGACACACAGAGAGAGGAGGCAGCTGTATCTATGGCGCAAACAGCCATAGAGGCAGCTGTAAGACTGAGGCAGGTGTGCAGCAATCCTTTTGGATTCCAGAGGATCTGATGAATTTCCTTATATTTCTTCTTGTTCCACCAACAGTGCTCCAGTTTTACCAAGTCCAGATTAATAATGACCATGTCCTCGGGTCAAATTCACCCACCGTTTAACTAAAGCCTGGCAAGGGAGAAAAGTTAGCTCTTCTTTATCCACCATACACATGCATATCTCTTCAAGAATATTTCCGGTTTGTTTTTAGATCCATGTTGGGAAATTTAAAAAATATGTTTAGTTAACAACTATCTCTTTGGCTTTTCCTAACACATTGCTTTTCAGATATGTTATTTATAGATCTTCTTTTGGTGTTCTTTCACCCACTGTAGAATCCTACATTTATTTATACTGGATATATTCTTAGCAGATGTTGCCCACTGTGGAGATCCACATGTAACAATTTAGGCAAAATTGAAGAGAGTGCATTTCATGGTATTAGGCAGCTACATCCTTTTTTTTTTTTTTTTAACCTTCTAATGTAGCCAAATAAACACAGAAATAAATATACATCATATAGGAGGCTAGTAATTAAGATAAAATAAGATCATTAAGATTATCTGTTATCAATATAGGCTCATTATAAGATGGTAAAATTGGGCCATAATATATTACTATTATAAACATATATATCCATCTTGTTACTCTTGTGTAGTAAGAAAAGCTAAGTCCCAGGTTATAGAGTTATAACCTCAGATGATCTCTCAGTCATTCTACTTTCAGATGTGACTCTGCCTGAGCCAGCAAGGTACACTGTCTTACTGACTCAGATCATTAATAACCACTGGGAGCCTCCTTTGACCCAGAGATTTTACTAGACATTCCCATGTGAATGACTGAAAGATCAATAGTCCCAGGTGGTTTTGGTTTTGTTTTTGTTTTTTACATTCTCCTGTATCCTAGTCTGTGGGCCTCGACATCCTCACTGACGAGCTTGGCATGTGACTTGCCATCAACATTGGGCATTAACAAATGAAGCACACAGAATGTCACAAAAGTACTTGTATATTTCTGCTCCTCTCTTGAACCCTTCTTCCTCCTTGAGAAGAAGTCTGTGTGAGTCTGTTGGGGATCCTGTGATGCAGAACTGAATCATCCCAGCATAGAAACCCCTATAAAGACAGTTCCCAATAAACCCATGGGCTACTTACAGACAAATAAGCAAGCCAATAAGTGGGCCTGCTCCAAACCTGTAGACTGTCAAAATGACAAGTTACTATTTTAAATCTCTATGGGCCATTTTTTGGGGGGGGGGTGGAGAAAAATGGGAACATGGGGTGGCTATGCGGTCACAGCTAACTATTTTAATTAATTTATTTAATTTCTTAAAGATAAGTATTACATAATCTCCACTAGCAGAATATTCTAATACTTGAATTTCTGTGTTGTTAAAGAGTTCTCTCTTATCAAAACCTTAATCTTTGAGTGTCTTCTTTATCCTCAGTGAAGATAAGGATCAGCATTTGCCTTACAGAAGTGCTTCAACAGCCAAGGGCACGATTGAAAAATGTTGGTAAGGGTGCTTGGCACCTCCTCACTGGAACAGATGATTGTTACCTATTTAGCCTTCCTTTATATCTTTATATTTTACTTTTCTTTAAATTCCTTTAGAAGCTCTTTTTTTTTTGTACCTGCCTACTGAAAGTCACTTCCTTTTTCTCCATCAGTCTTTATTAAAACAAACGAAAAAATTTTTTTTAAGATTTTAATTTATTCATGAGAGACAGAGAGGGAGGCAGAGGGAGAAGCAGACTCCCCACTGAGCAGGGAGCCCAATATGGGACTGGATCCCATGATGCTGGGATCATGACCTGAGCCAAAGGCAGATGCTTAACTCACTGAGCCACCCAGGCCCCCTAAAACGTTTTTTTTTTTTTTTTTTTTTTAAATCCTAACAAGGAGCTTACTGGTTTACAAGTAACTTTGTGGTTGGCATATCTTGTTCAAAACATTGTATTTGTTGCAAATAAAGACTCAGAAAATTTACTCATCAAATGCACACAGCTTAGTGACTCCTATTTCAGATGTAGGCTGAGGACTCAAAAAAATAAAAAAGTTCAACAGGACAGAAGGAACAAAATTTTTTTAAAATGTATTTGATTTTTCCTTTAGGCCTACAGGAAAAGGTTATAAATTTTACATACCAAAGAGGGAAATTAAAGCTTGTTGTTTTCCTTGGTTGGTGGGTATAATTTAAATCATCATCCAGAAAATACCATGTCAGTTTACACTATTACTAGTGGTACATGAATGTCTTCCTCCCTACCTCTAAAAACCAAAAGACTCTGTATTTTCAAGTATTGAAAATTTACATGTATTGATTTATAATACTTATTAGCAGCTTGTAAATGTTATACTCCTTGATGCACAAGTCCTTATACCAAGGAAATAGTTATGAATGCCCCGTAAACTTAGCTACAATACAGTCTGATGTAAAACTGTTAAGTTCACAATAAATTTGAAATAATCTATATTTCTAATAAAAGAGCATCAGTTAAGTAAGTTATGTTAAATTATGATATACTTGCATAGTAAAATATTATATGGTCTTATTTAGTAAGAATATTTTCTGCTAGGGGTGCCTGGGTGGCTCAGTGGGTTAAAGCCTCCGCCTTTAGCTCAGGTCATGATCTGGGGGTCCTGGGATTGAGCCCTGCATCAGGCTCTCTGCTCAGCGGGGAGCTTGCTTCCTCCTCTCTCTCTGCCTGTCTCTCTGCCTACTTGTGATCTCTGTCTGTCAAATAAATAAAATCTTTAAAAAAAATAAAAAATAAAAAATAAATAAATAAAAAGAATATTTTCTGCTAAGGGAATACACAGTAAAAATAACTCAGGTTGAAATATGTAAAGTAGTATCTCATTTTAGTAATATATACATGAATGACAGTCTAAAAAATTATATATTAAATTCTGTGTAGAAGTGAGAATTTGAGTAGGGTTTTTTTTTTTTGCTTGTCTATATTGTCTAATTATTTGCAATAAATATAAGCTATTTTTAAATTTTATTATTAAATTGTTAATTCTTAATTATTTATTTTTATTATTTTCTCATGTTAAATCATAGTTATAACATAATATAATTCTAATGTAATATAAATATTATTTGTCATTCATATATTATAAAATTCATTATTAATTATTAATTTTTAAATTTTTTTATTAGAAAAACAAGTTATTTGCCATGTGAAAAATGGGCAAAGACTTAATCCAACAGCATTTCATGAGAAAGTTTCTTAAAAAACTGTTTTCATTAATCTATAAATACCTATTGACTGTCTTCTATATTCCACATACCAGGGGGATGTAGCAGAGAATAGTTTCTTGCCTCGTGGTGCACACATTTTATGAAGGAGACAGAGAATACTTACATAAAATAATTATATATCAGGTGATGATAGCCCCATGAGAAAATAACAAAGCCTTTCAGGGGGCAAGAGAGTCAAGGAGGATCCCTGCTTCCTTGGGGACAACTGAGGAGATGACATGTGGATGGAATGAAGTGAGGAGGAAGCCACATGAATATCTGAGAGGTAAGCTTTATGGACTGAGAGAAGAGCAAGTGCAAAGGCCCTAAGGCAAGCGCTCTTTATTAGAAATTGTCAATATGGCAGTCAGATTTTTTTTTTTAAAGAATAGTTTGGATTTTAGTCATAGAATGGTAAGGAATTCATATTGCCTATAATTTTTCCTGGCCAGCTTTCTTTTAGGATACTGTGCTAAATTCTGTTCTTGATACCACATTTTAATGAGGAGCACTGAAGAATTGGAGTGAGTCAAGAAGAAAGTATTCAGGATAATGAGGGGCTCTAGAAATGGTGTCACTTGAAGAACAACAGAAAATCTGGTTGTTTAATTGAACAAAAAGAAGACCGGATATAGACAGGAGAGGGCTTGACTATTTTTAGTCATGATGAACTTATTCTCTTTGGCTTCAGAGAACAAAATTGAATGGAAATGACAAGAAGACCTCAGCCAAGTATAAGAAAGCAGGTCCTAATTATTATGGATCTTCTGAAAATGAATATTAACGTAGAGAGTTCTAGTCCCAGAATGAGTCAGGGTTGGAGCACCACTTCTGATGAGATTCAGCAAAGTTGGTCCCTTTTTACGAATATGACCTATTGATCCAGGTGTTCACTCTATGTTGCAGAGGACAGAGGAGTCAGCTTGGGTGATGAAGGATTACCAGAATATGGCATCACCCCTCATCAGTACCAGTTTGGTGGGTGTGCAATTAGAGGATCTTTTACTCGATTCACGGGACACACCACTGAAATACCACAGAACACTCCAGAGAAAAACCGGAATCTATGGACTCCTAGAACCTTGGGCTGGAACAAGCCTGAGACAGTCTGTAGGGAAAGGCCACTCACGGCTGAGGGCAGAAGAGGGAGGTGTCAACTGCCCTCTCAGCACGTGCAGAGAGGGAGGCATCTGGCTTCTAATTCAGTAGCAGATTGGGTTATTTAACAAATGCTTAAGTGAGCAAATGATGGTTCTATTTTGATAGGTGTTAATCAAAGCTATTGTCTCAGAGGCAGAGTCTTTTGCTACAATCTGTTCTTTGATAAATGTGCAAAATACATCATGGGAACCTTTCTTCTAGTAATAACATTGCCTCGAGTATGAGATGTGAATAAAAGGTATTAAAAGAATGATTTTTTAAAAATACTTTAACAACAACATCACACCTATGTGTTGCAATAGTAACTCTTACTTTACTATTATTTTCCAAGAAATGTGGAGAGCTTACATCCCAAGACACAAGACTCTCCATTTGGTTCTTGCCAAATTACAGCCCATCACTATATCCCTGTCACTGCACACAAGGCCTGAGATAAAGTAGGTCCTCAATAGCAGATTGTTGCATGAAAAAGTGATTGAGAAAATCACTGTACTCAACAGACCATGCATGATTCTGGCAACACTGGGGTTGCTCATATGATTTTAGACTTTTGCTTTAGAATTTAGCTTCCATATTTTCATTTTAACTTTTTTTACATTTATGAATTTTTACCCTCAAATGTTCTTTTTGCAAACAGTCAAATAGATGGTCAAGTCGGTAATGGTGCTTTAAAATTTTATTTATTTTTATTTTTTTAAAAATATTTTTATTTATTTATTTGATAGACAGAGATCACAAGTAGGCAGAGAGGCAGGAAGAGAGAGAGGGGGAAGAAGGCTCCCCGCTGAGCAGAGAGCCCGATGCGGGGCTTGATCCCAGGACCCCGAGATTTTGAGCTGAACTGAAGGCAGAGGCTTAAACCACTGAGCCACCCAGGTGCCCCGTGCTTTAAAATTTTAAAAAGAAGTGAATGTAAAATAATGGGAATATGATTTCTTAGTGCCTCTTAGAATGGTAGAGGGGTGTCTATCCTCGAAACATGCCATACCAGAGCTTTAACTCATCCACACTCCCACTGCTCTGGTGCCAGTTGTCTTCATCCCCTGCATAAAAAATTGCAATTTCCCCCTGGAATATCTTCCTTCTAGTCTCTTCTTCTTTCATCCCATAGGTTTACAGCTTACAAGCAAAACTCTTCATGTTCTGGCTCTGACATTCACTAGTTTCGTAACCTTAAACAATTACTTAACCTTTCTAAGTTTTAGTTTTGTACATTGTAACATGAAGATATTATTAGAAGCACCAGCTTAATGTCATTTCTTGAGGATTAGTTGAAGGGATACCAGATATGCTCAAAGGTTGACCATTAGAATTATGTCATTTGCATGCTTCTTACATTTTTGGAGCAGCTTCCTTACCAATGGTCAAAACTTAAACTTTTTGACATGCACTTCAACACTTCTCATGACTTGAACTTTGGTTCTAATCCCATCCAGACCCATTCCTCCATCTTCCTACCATCTCCCCACTCCTCACCTCCCAATACTAACATGGCAAATAACTTTTACCCCTGTTAATTCATAACTTGCCCTGATGCTTGCTGACTTTCCATATCTTTCTTCTGAATGTCCTCCTCCTAGAATGCCCTGATCCCATTTCTTTCTATTATGAGCATCTGCTCCTTCATCCAATATCGACCCTGGTTTTCTGATATCTCCCTTTTATGCTAATTCCTTATTTACATGTTGGTCATCTCCCAGACGGAGCAGCTCAGGCAGTCATGGATCTTGTTTCTCTCCGTATTCCCAGTGCTTAGTTCACTCCCTGGAAATAATAGACTTGTCAAATAAATTTAAAGATTATTCCAAAAGAATAGGAAGAACTCATTTCTGCAATGGCGCATTGCAGATCCTAGAGTTGTTTAGTCCTCCAGGGCTAACCAACTTTTTAAAGGGAGCAATGCTGGACGCCTGGGTGGCTCAGTTGGTTGAGCAACTGCCTTTGGCTCAGGTCATGATCCCAGACTTCCAGGATCGAGTCCTGCATCAGGCTCCCAGCTCCTTGGGGAGTCTGCATCTCCCTCTGACCTTCTTCTCTCTCGTGCTCTCTCTCACTCATTCTCTCTCAAATACATAAATAAAATCTTTAATAAATAAATAAATAAAATAAAGGGGGCAATGCTGATGAAGATTATTTGTTTTAAGCTAGCACACATCACTGGTTAGTAACATCTAAGATTCCAACTTTCTAGTTCAATCTAGTTAGGAAATTAGACCAACTCCACGCCTACTGAGTTCCAGAAGTGAACGAGAAGATAGAATAACTAATGAATGAGTGTGCTCTTCCTCTCTCATGGAGCCTATCACAGTAGACAGTATCCATGCGTCCACAGGAGCACTGTGAGAGTTTGGACAGCTTCACAGACTTGGCATGATTTGTACGCTCACCCAACTGGATTGAAAAATGACAATATTCCCTCTGGAATGATAAGACTCGGGGGGGGAAAGGGCATCAAAATTGTAAGATGAACATGAAAACAGCAGTGTCTTTCAGACTGAGGGCTGATGAGAATAGTTGATAGACTTGTTACCAGTGCCAGGGCTGAGCAAGCTTATTTTCTTGGCATCGTGACTGAGGATGCTGACTAGAGTAACGAGAAATGTTCATCAGACCCTCACTGTGCTCCTTCTGCTATAGGATATTTCTGTTCCAAAACAGATCTTGAGGTTTCTCCTGTCACTACCCACTAACACATTGGAGGAAGCTCTTCTGTCTACTTCTCAAATCACCTGCTTTTCCAACAGTCAAAATTACTATGATCTTGGAAATCGTCATTGCATTGACTCAATCAAGAATTTGGGTTTCATCCTATGTACCGGTGCTGCTGTATTGGTTGTGTTGAGAAGGATACAGAGGCTTCTAGGCTCACTGAAAAAGTGAATCATTATCATTTATGACAGAAAAAATATATACGAACCAGTACTTACAATTTACATGCATTTATAATTCTCAGATGAAGTAATTTAAAGAAATAAACTGGCAGAAAATTACTGAATTAAAGAAATCACTGCTATTTTTAAAAAGACTTTATTAGAGAGAAAGAGAGATAGCGAGAGAGGGCACAAGCAGGGAGGAGATGGAGAAGCAGGTTTCTTGTGAGAAGGAAGCCCAAGGCAGGGCTCAATCCCGGGACTCTGAGATCATGACCTGAGCCAAAAGCAGACACTTAACCAACTGAGCCACCCAGTGCCCCTTAATTTGCCATTTTTAATTATAACAGCAAGTAAGTTTGATATTTTTAGTAGCAGTGTGCTTGACAGTAGATACAGGAGGAAGGACTAGACCAGGTATCTTTATAAAGAAGAGAAGAAACAGAATGAATGCTTTTATAACTTCATGTCTCAAAAATTGTCCTAGGTATATAAAGTAACTCTTCCTATTCTCCATTTAACCATCGGGGAAGGGAGAACAAGGGACTTGAAGTTATAAGTGGAGTTTTGTTAGGGTCTATTTGATGATAAATGGCCATGCCCCTTCTACAATGCCATGTTGGCCACTACACACACACACACACACACGTATATAAATGCACCGGCATATATTTAAGTCTATACAACGCAAACTTCACATATCAAGAATGTGATTTTGAAAAATTAAGAAGTAAATAGCAAAGTTCTCACAGACAATGGTAAGCACACTGAAATTCTTTTCCTTATTGTCAGGTCCCTTGGATTTTAATTCATATCCTATTGACTCTTAGTTTACATTCCATCCTAACAGCTTGTTCCTCTGACCTTTCCTAAGTATAGAAAACTAGCTAGAGTTTATACACACAGAGAAAATTAGAGCTGGTAATCAGCAACAAAGGCGGAAGAGAAGCATGCTACCTTACTGTCAATTATGATAACTATGAACATAAAAATAATAGAGAAAAGATTAACTTGTATATCACACAATCTCCCCAATGAGGCAAAAATATACTCAATGAATTTTTGAAAGATTTCCATGGGATATCATTTGTTAATTTAAACACAATATATTCTTCAATTATCTAGCAAATAGATTTGTTAAAAATTTGTCATTAAATGTGTTGCTAGGGCAAGCAGAGAATTTAAATGAGACATTTCTATGAAAAACATTTGGAGAATTTTTTCTATTGATAAAATATGAGCATTTTGTAAATCTAGCAAAACACATACAAGCTTTGATGTACTTGAGTCCAGTACTAATGGCCACTCTTTTCAACATGGCTTTTATTTCCATTGTTCATAGTAAAATGCAAACTTAAGCCTGCAGATAACCAGAACACCAGCCAATTTCATAAACTTCCCCACTCTCTTACTCAGTGTCTGAGAGTAAAGGGAAAGTTTCTCTTTCCTTTGTTTCTTTCTTTTTTTTGGCTTACTAATGTCTTAACATTTTTCATGAGCTTGAATGCTTCAGTCACGCTATTCAGTAGATGGTTGAGTCCCCATGGGCCTATGGTGTCAAGAATCATCTCAACAGGAACAAAGCAGGTAAGTAATGATGATTCTAATCTCAAGGGATGGGAAAGTCATTTCCTGGAGAAAAGTGTCTTGCTCCACACCATTAGGAATAGACCATATGTCTCCCTGTGGTTTCAATTTGTGCATCCATTTTGTCCCTCCCTTCTTTTGTTCACCTTATTCAAGTCACTCTGAGAGTCACAATGAGTGGCCTAAAAGTGGAGAAATGACAACTCTTACAACCATAGATGTTAAAATCAAACCAGAAACTGGATAATTTTGAGGCATAAAGGAAAGAGCAAATGACTCACCACAAATTGCATAATTCCAAGATGATTTCAAAAAAGAAAGCACTCTGGCCTATGGTCCATTCATCTTCCATCTGAATTCCCAGCCCCAATGCCATCCCACCTGAATTTATAAAGCTCTCTCTCCTCTTCTGTGGGGCCACACATGAAATTTCCTCCCCTCTGAATTTAAGTGCACTTAATTCTAACAAATGCCCCCTTCTCTGCCTGCTGAGCTGCCTTCATTTTTCCCAGTATGACTGGGAATAGCCTGCTTCAAAGAGGTGTAACCTGGAAATTAAGGATGAGAACATTCTGCCCTCTTTCTGTGCAGATACAAATACCCTCAAAGAGCTACCCTACTGTTAACTCCTCTCTCTTCTCTTCCAGGCATTTGGCTTCACGCTCACTAAATATAATGCATTACATTCTCAACCACGATGACCATTTGTATTTGTTGTTACCTTTCTCTGGTCATAGCATCTCTCTCCTTCTGGGTCCTAGAAAAATGACCTTTGAGTCTGTTCCTTTTGTTCCTGCCCTATCTCTCAGCCTGTTTGATGAGTAGAAGATGAAATAACTTACAGAAGGATACACAGCATGACCGGGAAAATGACTCATCTGGCCAAATAACCTGTCCCCTGGAAAATTACTGAGTCTTGCCAATGTATATAGACATTTATTCCTAAAATACCACAGCAAAAATTAGGGGGTTTTCAGGCTCTGGTATCTGAAATGTTCCCATATTATCTTAACCATGAGTTCGAAGCTTTCAACCCAAGAATCGGACAGATTTTAAAGTCTAATGAGCCCTTTTCTATTACATGCCAGTATTTACATACATATTTATATTCATTTTTCTGATGAGGAATATGTAGCTTTTCCAAGCATTGTGAGGATCTGCCCATCTACTATGTATTTATTCATTGATTTTATTAATATTAATTGAGTATTTTCTATATACTTGATCTCATGACAGTCACTAGTCATATGGTAAGAAATAAATCACACATAATTGCTGACCTCATAGAACTCAGAGATCAGCAGAAAAAGAAGACATTAAATAAGAGAGCCATTAAATAGGAAAGGCAGTTGATAAGGCCATTATTCAATAATGATGATGGGGACCTCTATAGTACTTTGATCACATGTAACATCCAGACCTTTCAAAAAATAAATCCATATTATCAGCCATACTAGCAGCTGAAAATATACATCACCATTGAGGTCCCCTAGCCTTAGTCTACAAAGTTTTCTATGATATCAAACTACAGCCAAATGCTAAAGCTTACAACAACAAACATGTAATTCTCCCTCGTACATCTGCCAGTCAGCTGAGTTGGTTCCAGCACAGTCTGGGATTTTGCACGTCAGCGAGAGCCATGAAACTGGAAGTTCAGGGAGAGCTTCCTGGAACATTCTTCTCATGGCATCAGAAGCCTGGGAAGAAAAGCCAACTGCGTAACAGACATCCAGACCCTGATTGTACTAGCATCCCTGTGGCTATGTCTGAAGTCAAAGTTTGGGAAATACATTCTACCCACCCTAAGGGTCCAGGAACAGTATGGATGCCCAACACTGCTGACTCATGGGGAGAGGGGAATCCAGCCCAATCATTCAATCTACTGCATTCAGTTTGCAAAATCCTGATAGTACAATTTACTTACTGCACTACTGAGGATTAAACAGCCATTAACATGCTGAGGAGTAAATATGTTTGCACTTGAATTTTGGTTCCAAGGAATTTGAGTGTGTCAGGGAGATAAAATATACGTAAGAGCAGAGTCAGGGAGGCCCCCCCCTTCCCTAAGCTGGGGCCTCAGGATTCATGAAGATATGCTCTGCTGTCAGATTTGCGTGAATATGTGTTCATCCTCAGGGAGGAATTCCAAGGCATGCAGCTGGGGGAAGAAGCAAACCAACCACTCTTTATCAAGGTTGGAAGAAAGAAGGGGTTGCAGAAAAGCAGAAATAAGGAGCTACACAGAGCTACCACTTCAGGTGGGAAAATGGTGCTCTGGGAAGTTCACAGAGAACAGATCTGACCCTTGAAGACTGGCTTCCTGTTGGACATATCAAAGCAAGAAGCAAAGACATTCAAGATCTTCTGTCACCATCTAACCAAATTCCCTCCAAACTGAATGGTCAGTAGGGGAATGAAATAGGATCCTGACTCACCTGAAGAAAAACTTTCCAATTTAATTAGAGGAAGTCAAAACTAATGCATTAAATTCTCCAGCAGTGCATCAATACAGACAGTTTCACCAACTCTGGACCTCTGGGAGGGGTCTGGGTTTTCCTAATAGAGTCTTCAGCAGCCCACCTGGAATTGGAAGAACCTGTTCCAGACAATAGCCTCCTGCTTCTAAGCTTTCAGCTTTGAGGTTTCTGAGGTGTGGCCACCTGTGTTTTACCAAATCTTATCTCACTACCAGTAGTGAGAAGCTTAATTTGTATAAAACAGGTGTAAATTTTAAAAAAGCCTTTCTGATAGTGAATTGGATATGGGAGGACAGGATAATCCTAGGGAGAGAATTTTATCAGCTTTGAGGTAGTTCCTCAGGGTTATGAGTGGAATGTCTCTTAAAAATTGTTTTATGACCTCATTCCAAAGGATTTGAAGGAGATGATATTCATTGAATGCCTACTACATACCAGATACTGTGTTATGAGCTTTACATAGCTTACCTCACTTGGTCTTCTCAGATTCCCTAATTTATACATATTGATCATCCCCGATACTACGTAAGGAAACTATGCAGGATGATTTTTTCAGTGGGTCACATGAATAGTGATTCTCTGGCCTCTGGGGAAAGCTAGAAATGATTCTGACCCCTTTATACAGGTAAAGTTACCCAAAAAGAAGGACCAGGTTTTCCATGCCAGGGAAATCAACTTCATGCTCACCTTTATGCCTTCCTGAAACCCCACCACAGGAAAGAAAAAAAAAAACTGTTTCACACCTAAGTCTGTAGGAATGAGATGAGCAGGGGAAGAAAACACAGCTATCACAAAACAGCTCCCAAAGGCCCAGGAACTGGCAATAACAATTCCTCTAAATGCAGGGGTGAATCATGGGATGCAAAAAAGAACTGATTGAAAGTGTGTTTATGAGCCCATCATCCTTTTTCCCAGTACAGACCTTGTTTCCCCACTACAGGCTCCTAGGTGTCTTCCCTCCCCTGCCTCAGCAAAGTCTGGAGTTTTCAGTTTTTGTAGGTGATAAAACAAAGCATCTCTGGAAAAAAACAGGTAAAAATGGAAGTTGAAGGGGTGCCCGGATGGTTCAGTCAATGAAGTGTCTGCCTTTGGCTCAGGTCATGATCTCAGAATCCTGGGGTCAAGCCCTGAGTCTTAGGCTTTCTATGCAGCAGGGAGTCTCCTTCTCCCTCTGCCCTTCCCTCTGTTTGTGCTGGCTCACTCTCTCTCTCTCCCAAATAAACAAATAAAACTTTTTTCAAAAAAGAAGTTGGAGCCACCGCAATGAAAAGAGAATTGTGCGTACTTGTGCACAGTGGACACTGAAACCCTTTTGTCTGTTTCTCTCATACAGCTCTCGCAATGTAGACAGTCAGGGTCTCCCCCACCATGGGGGATTTTGATAAACGTGGCTCTGTGGAATCCAATTAGCTGATGAGGAAAGAAGAACAACATTGTAACTAGGAACCAAGTACAGAAATAAAACAAAAAGCAACAGACACCAAAATGATCACTTAAAATCTCAAGTTATGATCATTTCAATAAATCAATTACTTATTTGTTTGTTTAATTTTTTTTTTTTTCCAAGAAAGAGCATGTGTGAGTGGAGGGGAGGGTCAGAGGGAGAGGGAGAGAGAATCCCAAGCAGGCTCCACACCCAGCACAAAGCTCAATGGGGCTTGACTCAGGACTCAAATCTCACAACCCTGAGATCATGACCTGAGCCAAAATCAAGAGTCAGAGACATAACCAACTGAGCCACCTAAGCACTCCAATAAATAGCATTTTTAAATATTTGCACTATAAAGTTGAGGGACTCTTCCAGAAAACTATACCCAAAAAGAAAAAAAAAATTATAATAGTAGAGGTCAGTTTTGGTGCTCCATTACCTGAATAATATAAATTCTATAGAGACAGAAGAGGGGAGGAGGAAAGAAGTTAACAAATTAAATACATACGTGCAGGGGGCGCCTGGGTGGCTCAGAGGGTTAAAGCCTCTGCCTTTGGCTCAGGTCATGATCCCAGGATCCTGAGATCGAGCCCCACATCAGGCAGGGAGCCTGCTTCCCTTCCTCCCTCTCTGCCTGCCTCTCTGCCTGCTTGTGATCTCTGTCTGTCAAATAAATAAATAAAAATCTTTAAATACATACATGCAGGTATACAGGTATACCTATATACAAGAATCTTACAGGTGGATGACATGAAAGTTGTACACAATCACTTCTACTCACCACTGGTGAGCATTATGCGCTGAGTGGTGTCTTCCCCCAAATTCCTATGTTGAACTTCTAACCTCCAGTACTTCAGAATGTGACTTTACATTAAAATTAAGGCATTTGGGGGCACTAAATGAATACAACTGGTATCCTGATCCAGAAGATGATGTGGGGACACAGGGAAAATACAGCCAACTTCAGGCCAAGGAGAGAGACCTTGTTAAGAAACCAACCCTGCCAACACCTTGATCTTGGACTGCAGAATTATGAGGACGTAAATGTCTGTTGTTTAACCCTCCTAGTCTTTGGTATTTTGGAGCCACAGGAGCCCTAGTAAACTAATACAGTGAGCACATTGGGTATGTGACCATTCACAGGGAGCTTCTATGGGCTCTGGGTCCAGAAGGAAGGGGCAACCAGACAAGGTGGCAAGCACAACCATCCATTCACCACGCTGGATAATTTAGGTCATGCAGTTTTAGTAACTAGCAGAACAAATTACTCAAATCTATGGCTTTTAGCTGAATTTCCACCGTTCCTTTCCTCCCACCAACATTTCACTGAAATGTTAGTTCTGGTCTTTATCACCTAAATGCAAAGTGAATACAATTATGAAAAAATGATAAAAAGCCAATGGTGAAAAGATATTTAGGAACCTTAAAATCACCATATGCAAGTGTCTCCTGTGCCTCCGGGAACGACAAATTTGCTATGGGGCAATGGATTTTGTCATGCTATTGCATACCCCAGGCTCGCTATAGAAAAGTTTCTAAAAATATATGTCTGTAGAGGGTAAATTCTCTTGTATGTTCCACCAGTTTTCCTATGAACTATGCTTTTCCCTTTATACCATGGTTAGAAGCTTTTTCAAGTTTATTGCTGCTGTGATCTTGTGTGCAACTCTATTTTAAGCTGTCTACGCCAGAATGAACTCCTAAGGTACTACTCCAACAGAAAAGAAGGGAAAGATTTAACACCATAGTCAGTAATGGGTCTGGAATTAGAGAATCCCTTAATATTTGAAGATGGGAAAAGTAAAGACAATCTGGCAAACATGATGATAATACTTAATTTCTGAAATAAATCAAACTCGATCTAAGCATGACTGTGGATAATATTCTGTGTCTTCATAAACATAAACTAGTTATAGATCTCCCTGGTGAACTCAAAACACAGAGGAGCCTTTCCAATACCGCTGGAACAACCAGAATAATTAAATTATGCTGGGAAATTATGTAACACACTGCCTTTCTTCGTGTTTTATCTAAGACATGGTTCTGAAACCTGATTGCCTACATGAATCTCAATAGTTAACACAATCGTGAAGCAGGTTCTATTTTAAGTGACAGTTCATATACTTGCTTCTTCAGTAAATACTTAGTACTTAGTGTGTACCATGCACCATTCCAGGTAATGAAGGTAAAGTTTTCACCCCTACAGAGTTCACAGATGATATGAGAAAGCAATAAATAAGTAAAGGTATCCTGTCAAGTCAGTTACATTAAGGGTTTAATGGGGTAAAGGGTAAAGAAAGAATTGTGACCATTGTGGGGGATATTACATAATAGATAAAGGAAGGCTTTGCTGAGGAGGTGACCTTTGAACAGAGGAAGGTTTGTAAATTTCTGGGAAAACAACATTCAAGAAGAGAGACAAGCAAATGCAGGGATGCTGAAGGATACACATCATGGACATGCTCAGAAACAGGGAGGGGACAGGGTGAGGTAACCAATAGTGGGAGTTGGTTTGGAAGCAGTAAGTGAGCTTGGAGGTATGTTAAAGGTTTTGATTTTATTTTCTTTAAGCTGAAAACTTTTCCAGGGTTTTCAGTCAGGGCAGGATAGGATCAGATTTACATTTTCAATTTTGATTTCAGTGCAAGAAGAGAGATTGGGGCAGAGCCTGCTCATGCAGTCTACTGGCTAGGATGAGGTGGGTAATGGTGGATCAAAAGGACAGGGTTTGTGATATATGTTCAAGATAGACTCTAAAGGGGCACCTGGGTGGCTCAGTGGGTAATCCTCTGCTTTCGGCTCAGATCATGATCTCAGCGTCCTAGGATCAAACCCACATCGGTCTCTCTGCTCAGCAGGGGGCCTGCTTCCCCTCTCTCTGCCTACTTGTGATCTCTCTCTCTCTCTCTGTGTCAAATAAATAAATAAATAAAATCTTAAAAAAAAAAAAAAAAGACTCTAAAGAACTCCTGGGGGCATCTGCATGGCTCAGTCAGTTAAGCATCTACCTTCTGTTCAGTTCATGATCCCAAGGTCCTGGGATTGAGTTCCAAGTAGATCTCCCTGCTCAGCATGTGGGGTCTGTTTCTCCTCCCCCTACTCATGCATGTTCTCTCTCTCTCTTTCTCTCTCTCTCTAATAAATAAATAAAATCTTTAAAAAAAAAAAAGGAGTTGCTGGACTAACGGATGAAGAGTGTGTGAAGAAGAAAAGTGCCAAGGAAGACTTCAGACCTTGGGTTTGAGCAACAAGATGAGTGCTGGTATCTTTCAGACATCATGAGCATCGAGCCTTGCAAACCACAATGTGCAACTCCTTTGAAGAGGGTAATGCTACTTGGTTTACAAAGCTGAAGGCTATTTTCTTTGTATCTTAATAATTTTCTTTGCTGTCTCAAAGATATTATAAAACCCAGTTCTTCTGTCTCTACTTACTAAGCTTCATTATGGTGGGTTGTGAGACCACCATATATTTAATAAAAATTTCAGTCAAATATCAGTCATTGGTATCACATCTGACAGACTGAAAAGGAGCATATTTTTCTCTATATCATTCACTACATTGACAAGTGAAGAATGACCGCCATGGGGTGTAGACACCCTTACGTTCCCAGTCTCCCACCTCCTTCTCTCAAGTCTATCTACTCTCAAGGCTCTAATCCTTTTGATTCTACTCTTAGCCTCTGATTCTGGGTTTTTTTGTTTGTTTGTTTTTTAAGATTTTGTTTATTTATTTGACAGAGATCACAAGTAGGCAGAGAGGCAGGCAGAGAGAGAGTGGGGGAAGCAGGCTCCCCGCTGAGCAGAGAGCCTGATGCGGGGCTCGATCCCAGGACTCTGGGATCATGACCCGAGCTGAAAGCAGAGGCTTTAACCCACTGAGCCACCCAGACACCCCATGATTCTGGTTTTTAACCCAGAAGAGAACCAACAGATCATCTAGCCTTTTTCTCTCATGCCTAAGCCCAGGGAAGCCTCTAGAAAAATATTTTAGGGTATGGGTGGGAGTTGTGAGACCAGGACTACTGTAACTGCTCTTGGTGGCATCTAACCATGTATTAGGGGGTGCATGTATTGCAAATTTTTCTCACCCCTAACCTCTCCTCCCCACATTTATTTTTTGTGAACTGGCTAATGGTTCCATAAAGGACTATTTTTGTTTACTTCGAAACTTCAGCTAGAAATTGACAGCATAGCCTCAGAGATAGTACCCATGCAGTTATAATAAATCCTGAGATCACTACAATAGCATCCTTTACGACGATTTTGCTAAGTTCATCCTGATGGAACCAGAGAGGACCTATAACGAACTAATTTCAAATAGGCCTTGATACTGAGAACTTAACTAGTCTACTTCTTTTTCTTTCAGTGAAGTGATAATTAAAGCATCCCCACTCTTAAGTGATTGAACCCATGCTGATTTTAGTGCACGTAGTAGAAATAAAATCAACCAAAAGAAATTGTATGGCTGTTAACTGAACCCTTTGCAACTACATCTAGGCAACTTTGCCACCCCAATTAAACATATGCAAATATGCAAAAGGAAGAACCCAAATTATGAATTATGAATCTTATCACAGTAATATTACAAAATTGATTTTTCTTCTTCATAAAGCTTACTTTCATATGACCCAATTCCAAAGAGCACCCAAATTTATGGTTCAATTTTATTTAACTTAGCTATGGTCATTAAGAGAGCCACAAATTTGCCATTAATCATTGATTAAATTCAATCAGCTCTCAAGGTGACTTATGTTTTCTCACTACTTGCAACATTACAATCTGCCAAACAGCCTTCCTGGCATGAAACGGAACATTTCTCTATAAGTAGTTACAGGATTCAGTTCAAATTGTATAAAGTACTTATTGATTACACTTTCGAATACTTTTGCTTTTAAAGACCCAAAGCTTCAATGGCTACGGATGTGTTTAAATCTCTGATTTGTGAAGATGAAGGGTTTTCCTTGGTGCTGTCGAGACAGAATGGTAAATTCGACAAATGGCCCCCACACCAGTTTCTTTGTTTCTTTGCTTTTTATTCCCCATAGAGAAAGCTTTTAAATGTCTACCCTAAGGTAGCACAGTGTTCTTTCAAACCATCTTTTCTAGTGTTGACAAAGGGAACAGCTGAAGGCAGAGCCCACATCATTCATCTTAGTATCGGCAGGACCATGTGCCTGATGCATAAAAGACACTTGCTGTTGTCTAAAGGGATTTGGTACATTCTGTGAGTGAGATATGATGTATTGAGCTTTTACATCATTTCCACCCCTTCTTATGTTCTTCCCACACTATATTGGATAGGATGGAATGCTAAAAACAATATATTACAGCCTCTTCTGTGATTATGTTTGTAGATACAGAATATTGCCGGTCTGTCAATAAGATAAAAATGCAAGACTTGGAAGGTGGAAAGGGAACAAGAAACCTTGCTTCTTTCACAGTGGCAGTGGAGAAGGAATCTGTACAGATGTGAATATTTATAGTAGCTGAATTCCATTCGCTGTAGTCCAGGGTCTAACCTAGAGAATGCATTCCCAATTGCCTGCCTATAGGGAGGCAGAATCAGAAACCAGAAGTCATAACTTTTGCTCTTCCATCTTTCTAATGGTTTATATAATTTATCTAATTCTTGGTATGAAAATCTTTTCCTGGGTTTCCCACTAAATGACAAGGGGCTTATACTGTTTTTTTTCTCCCTGGGATGTCTTCCACAGCACTTTTCCACGGCAAACATTATTTTTCTCTTTGTGATCCAGCCCTTATATCTCTCTATGATAGTTTTTAGACCCCTCCTCCACCTACCTCCTATCTCTTATTATGTGGCCCGCCAACGCTCGCCCGCGAGGAAGGAAGACCACCGACACAGGATTCTTCTCTATCACGCTTTATTGAAGTGCACTTGGTTGAGGTTTGTAGGGTGATGGAAGCAGGAAGCGCCTGGGTAGAGCCAGGGCTGCACATATATACAAGCTAGCTGGGGCGTGTCTCATTCTGGGGTACGTGGCTCACTATGGTAGGTCAGCCTTGTTGCTGGGCAGAATAAGCTTAAGGCCACACGTCCAACCACTTGTTTACGAGGCTCTCCGGCGCCATCTTGTAATGGCGGCAACGGGTTGCCACATCTCCCCCTTTTTCTTTTATTTTGCAGTCATGGCTAAAATCAGAGGAGTGTCCCCTAGTAAACATGTCCTCCTTTACCTAGGGACGGGAGAGAAACGGAGGTACCCGTATGCAGACACTCATGACTTTCAGGGTGGCTCACCCTGTGCACTCCTAGGTGCAAACCACCCGCGGAAAATACAAGGTTGTCTCTATTCGGGTGCAATGGGCTACTCAAAGCCCTCCGAGTGCAAGAGCACAACCTATGTTTCATTTAACATGCTGAGCCAAGCTTGGGGAGATGTTCCAGCCCCTATAGCGGCAAAGGCACGCGCTATGGCCACCTTCTCTCTTCTGCGAGCCCTCATTACCCTCAGAATTAAGAACAAAGCCACCAGTAGTCCTGCAAACATTAGCATGCCCATGACTCCTACTCCGAGAGTGGTAAAGCACAAGGTGCCTTGAAGGTTGAAATTTGTAGCGTTTATAACGCTGTACCTTATTATTGATTTGTTTACAGGGTAAATCAAAAACACATTCTGGAACATACAGATGGGGTAATGTTTTTGTCGCGTTTGTGACTGGCATGGGGATGGGCCATGTTCTTGAAACGGCCCAAAAGGTAGCTCCCTCAACTCTGGTCAGGCAGATCATCAGCACTATCAGCATCTCCAGGGTTGGAGTCCATGTCTGCTTCTTTGGTGTTGTCATCGGTTCTTTCATCCAACTTTCGCGTCAGTCGGTCCTGTGGAAAAACACAAACAGCTCCCCTGGATCTCCTAATCACGGGATCCGGTCCATACCATTTGTTATCCAGGATATCTTTCCACATTACACGTTCCTTTATGGCCTCAGCCTCTTCTGCGTGTCTATCTGCCGCACTTTTGCCATTGGCATCCAGAATTAAAAAATTGATAGTAAAGATTGCTAGGGATAGGCGATCTCGAGGGGTCATAACCGCCTCTATTCCCCCTTTTTGTTTTTGTATTAGTTCTTTAAGCGTGCGGTTAGCGCGCTCAAACCCAATCCCTTTCTATCATTTTTCAAGCTAGGACTGACTAGCTCTGATTCTCCCTGCAAGTATTTACCTAGGCCTTTGCCTGGCATATAGCCTTGTTTCATCATCAAATCTTTGCTCTGTTTGGAATACGTTCCCTCATTAGTCAGAATTAGATTTAATTGACTCTGGACATCTCTTCCCCAGAGATTGATGGGAAGGTCCAGTACGAACGGCTGAAAAGTCCCTTTGTTCCCTTCCATCCTCCAATGTAGAGTTTTTGCACTAATCTCAGGTGTGTTTTGATAGCCTAGCCCCTGTAATGTTTGAGAGGCCTTTTGCAGCGGCCAATTCCTTGGCCAGAATCGTTGGCTCATGACGCTTCGGTCGGCCCCCGTATCTATTAGACCGGTGAAGGCCTTTCCTTCTATCTCCAAACTACACATGGGGCGACCTGTTAGCTCCAAAGATAAGTAGGCCATATGGACTCCAGAGGATCCAAAGCCCTTATCTCCTCTGACCTTATTTTGGGCGGGGAAACGGTCATGCAAGGATGAGAGAACTACCAGCTGGGCTATTCTGTCCCCAGGGGCAATGGAGACAATGCCAAAAGGTGAGTGACACATAACCCTAATTGTACCCTGATAGTCTGGGTCAATGATCCCGGGGAGGACGAATAAGCCCCTCATGGTGCTGGATGATCGGCCTAAAACCAGCCCAGCCGAGCCTACAGGAAGAGGTCCTGACATGTCAGTAGGAACCGCTTGTATACCCATACGAGGGGTTAAAACCAGTCCGGCGGTGGCGCAGAGGTCCAGCCCCGCGGAGCCTGTCGTGGCTCATCGGGTGCTCTCGGCGGCTGAAGGGTCCCCTCCTGAAACGCCCCATATATTTTCGGGCCCTGAGGGCGTGGGCCCCTCTGCATGTTTTTTGACTCCGGGACATATGGGTTATTTATAGGTTGTCCATTAATGTCTTTTGTGGATCTACACTCATTGGCCCAATGTTTCCCCTTCTTGCATCTTGGGCATGTCCCTGGCTGCTTGGTATTTGGTCCCTTTGCCCTGAAGCCTTCCTTGTTAGGACAGTTTCTCTTTACGTGTCCCGGCTGTCCGCAAATGAAGCAGCCATCACGTCTCCCGTGCTTAGTAGCCGCTATCATAGCTCTGGCCAGTCCTTCATTGGTGAGTGGTCCTCCTATCTCTCTGCAGGCCTTTAGCCACGCATCTAAACCTTTTCCTTTCCATGGTGTGATTGCTCGCTGGCAATCCTTAGTGCATTGCTCATAAACAAGCTGTTGCACTAGAGGCATGGCCTCCTGAGCGTCTCCAAAAATTTTTCCAGCTACCTCTATCATTCTAGCCACAAAATCTGAAAAAGGCTCATTCGGTCCTTGGATTATCTTAGTCAGGTTTCCTGATACCTCTCCCCGTTTAGGTATCATCCTCCATGCTCTTTTAAATATTTCTACGATCTGCTGATAAACAGGCACCGGGAAGGCCGTCTGGTTATCAGCCCACTGTCCCTGCCCCAGTAGCATATCAGCAGTCCAGGGTGCTGTGTTTGGTGTACGAGCATTCACTCGCGCCTGATTATGCGCGGCTTCTGTAACCACTGCTCTATAGTCTAGATACTGTCCTGTGTTTAGGCACGCTCGAGCTATCTCCTACCAATCATTTGGTGTCAGGGCTGCGGTGGTGATCCTATCCAGTAAAATTAACGTATACTGTGCATTGGGCCCCCAAGTACGGGCGGCCTCTACTAAGTCCTTCAACTGTTTGTAGGGTATGGGCTCATGATATCTTTGCTGGTTTTGGTTTTCAAAGACAGGGAACGCAACAGCGTCCAGCGGGGTGAACTCGGCAAGGCATCTGAGCGTTTTTCGAGAGAGCCTATGGGCCCCTCCGTTCTGCTTGCCTGGATAAGGCGGAGGCGGAGCTCTTGCCGGAGGCGGCAGTCCGTATCGCTCCTCCTCATATCTAGCCGCCTCTTCCTCTAACTCCTCCTCCTCGTCCTCCGTTAGTGAGTCATCTCCCGAGTCCCTCTCTTGCTTTACACTGAGAGCGGCGAATTCCTCATAGAACTCATCTAAACTCGGGTAGATGGGTGCACTGGGAGCGGTTGCCTGATGTTTTTTGTGCTTACTTTTATCATCTGTTTCCTTTTGTTTTTCACTTCCTCTTTTATATCCCTTTCCTGACTTCTTCATTTGTTTTTTGTTTCCCCCTTCCTTTATACTACTTGATTCCGAAAGGCTGTCCTGATGTTCCGCTAAAGCACGCCTGCCCTTTTTCAGATGCTCTACGTGTTTTCCGTCCCGTAAGCACGCATGTATAACTCTCCATAAGGGTAGGGTGCCTGATTTAAGCTGCTGATTGGCCTTGGCTGCATCCAGATCTCTTCCTAACTTTTCCCAGCAGGGAAGGTTTAAGTCCCCCGACACGGCAAACCACGGGGCACACTCATCTATGTCTTTAAGAACGGATTTGACTGTCCTCTCTGAGATCCTTAACCCCCTCTCTTTTAATAGTGCCTGTATGGGGCTCACGAAGTCTGGATATTTGCACTCACGTATCCAAAAGCAAAAAAGCAAGGCTACAACTGCAAGGACAATTATAGCTATAGCAGCTACCCAAGGCTCAAGTGTCCAAAATAACATACCGGGGAATACTTACCGGCGCCGACCACTTCGCATGTAGAGTTCTGAATCCTTTCTAGGCTCCCCGCGGTGTCCGCGGAACTATCCCGGGTTTCGGCTCCAGCTGTGGCCCGCCAACGCTCGCCCGCGAGGAAGGAAGACCACCGACACAGGATTCTTCTCTATCACGCTTTATTGAAGTGCACTTGGTTGAGGTTTGTAGGGTGATGGAAGCAGGAAGCGCCTGGGTAGAGCCAGGGCTGCACATATATACAAGCTAGCTGGGGCGTGTCTCATTCTGGGGTACGTGGCTCACTATGGTAGGTCAGCCTTGTTGCTGGGCAGAATAAGCTTAAGGCCACGCGTCCAACCACTTGTTTACGAGGCTCTCCAGCGCCATCTTGTAATGGCGGCAACGGGTTGCCACATTATTACATTTTAATGTAGGCTTTTTTTGTTTGTTTGGTTCCCTTGACAACCTGTAAGATTTTCCAAGTAATGGAAAACAACTTATTCATGCGTGTATTCTCAACACCTAATAAAGTCGTTGGTTTATAATACATAACCAATAGTTATTTATTACTTTGAATTTAAAGTGTAGAGGCTTTATCTCTTATTTATTGTTGTACTTTCTACAGTGTTTGATACTCAACAAATACTCAATAAACACTTGTTGTATCAAATTCTTAAATCAACCCCATCATTCTTTTCAGTGAGAATCATTTGGATTCATTCCACATGTGGAGGCTGAAAAGTCCATATTCATGTAAGCTGGATTCCGAACTTGTCAAAGATATTCCAAGGTAAGGGAGTAGCATGGGCAAAGGTGGGAGGTGTGAGAAAGACTGTAGCATCTAAAGAGCCCACTTACCTGGAACAGTTAGTGTGCCTAAGGTAAGGAAAGGAGTGTGTATGACTTGGGATTTGCTCACCAGCCCTGGGCTGCTTTTATCCACCATAAGCAATATGATGAGCAATGACTCCAATTGTGCTAATAATTGTTCTTCCCATGATCGATGTATGGGTTCAAGAGTTCAGTGCAAGAGCTATTTCTTCACCAGGGTAGCTGCCAAGATAATTTGCTTATCTTGGCTCTTCTCTAATGTATACCATTAGATGACATCTTTATTCTATGAAAAAAGGACCCAAAAGCTGATAATAAGTTAGATAGAGTCCACTGATGCCCAAGATTCTTTATAATTTAGCATTGCTAACATCATATTTAAGACTAAGTTCTAAACATGTAGACACAAAATCTGTAAGAAAAACATGGCACACCTTCCATCCACTATACTCAACACTAAGAAATTTTAAATGTAATTTTTATATTTAAACAAACAGTTACATCATAGAGTAGAATGCTAATCAAAGTGAATTTTTAAAATAAGACATGAGATTTCAATTCAATTTCCTTCCCCTTCTTCCCTGTCTGCACAGAAAACAGGTGGTCAGGAATTCTTAACGTTCTTTTGGGAACTCTGAAAGAAGGTTTGGCTCTTTTGTTTCAAGGATTAAGACAAGCACTTTTACCAAGAAGCCTGACCTTTTGGACTGTCATTCTCTTCATTATAAAATGAGAAACATTGGTATATTTCCTACCTACATACCTCCCCAAGCTGTTTTAAAATAGCATGTGTGACAGACAAGGTACAGCAAATGACTAAGAATGTAGCTTCAAAACCCAATAGCCAGGATTCAAGTGCCAACTCTGTCATTTCTTAGCTGTGGACTTTTGTAAAAGTGATTCTCTCTCTTTTTTTAAAATTTTTCCAGTGTTTTAAAATTCATTGTTTATGCACACACTCAGTGCTCAATGCAATACGTACCCTCCATAATACCCCCACCAGGCTCACCCAACCTCCCACTCCCCTCCTCTCCAAAACCCTCAGTTTGTTTCTCAGAGTCCACAATCTCTCATGGTTTGTCTCCCCCTCTGATTTTCCCCATCTCACTTCTCCTCTCCATCTCCCAATGCCCTCCGTGTTATTCCTTATGCTCCATAGGTAAGTGAAACCATGTGATAATTGACTCTCTTTTGACTTCAATATTTTCATCTCAAAAATGGACATGTTTCTAAACAATCATACCTACCTCATCTTGTTAAGAGAACTAGATGACTTAATTCAAATAGAAGACTTTAGAACTATACTTGCCACATGAGAGGACATTATTTGTTCTTATGATAAGATAGCCCCTCCCCTATTTTAAGATTTTGTTTATTTATTTATTTGACAGAGATAGGTCATAAGTAGGCAGAGAAAGAGGGGAAGCAGGCTCCCTGCTGAGCAGAGAGCCCAATGCAGGGCTCGGTCCCAGGGCCCTGAGACCTGAGCCAAAGGCAGAGGCTTAACTCACTGAGCCACCCAGGTGCCCCCAGATAGGGTTCTTTTGAATGGACATCTTTTCCATTAATAATATTAATATCAAAGATGTATAAATTCTTCTTACATTCTAGACATTTTATATGCATTATCTCATGTGAAACAACCCTAAAATAGATATGCTATTCTAATCAGTAGTTTATAAATAAGAAATTAGGGATTCAAAAGAGATTAAAAAAAAAAAAAAAAAGCTTGCTCTGGTTTGAAAGACTTAGTATGCAGTGGACATGGAGCTTCAAGCCTGGACTCCAGCTCTGGAACCTGTATTCTCATAGGACTCTGAATTTCAGATGTTCTTTAGTACCAGGAGATGTGGGCAGTGATGGGGAAAGGAGAGAAAGGACACCTATATCAAGCACAAAATAAACATAAAGATCAGACACCAGTCTGGGCTATTCCATAGCCCATCCCACTTAACTCTTCTAATAAGCACAAAAGGTTGGGATCCTTGCATCTATTTTTTTAAATATGAGGAGATAGTAAACTAAGGAAAAGGTTTCAACCTATAGCCTCTACCTCCAAAGCCCTTGCTTTTCCTTCTACTATGGTCCCATTAATTCCATTGCATGAGGTCAAGAAGGTAGCTAGTCAAAAAACTAAATATTAGGTTATCTGTCTCACATGAATCCTCAAGAAATGACCCCAGATTGGAAGGGAGTGAAAGCAGACACACTATACAAACTACAGAATGGGGAATAAGCCAGGAAATACTATTAGAAAAATGTCTTATTTTGACTTGTGAAAAAAAAAAAAAAGTATTTGGAACTTAATGATGCCTAGTTGACTCAGTGTAAGACTGCAGTAAATTTCTTTTATCACTGCTGTTGAGTTAAATATGACCCAAAACTGTAAATGTGCTCTAGAGTCTTCTATACCTAAAGCCTGACTAATTATTCACTTATGTTTGTTGAATCAAAAAAAAAAAAAAAAAACTGGGCTAAATTCATTCCACTGTTTTCTTCCAACCTGCCAGTATGACTTTATCTTGCTACTAAAAGGAGATGAACGGCAGAGGCTAACAGCCTTCCATAGCTTCTTTCTATAGCAAAGTGCATCCAGGAAATGTTCAAAAGACAAAGGTATCAATTGCCTTCCCTTGTCAATGAGAACACAATAAGAAGTGACCTGGTCAAGGCAAGAAAGGCCTAAGAATGACTTCACTCCTGATGCCTCTTTATTTCAAGAGACTATTTATAAACTCATCTGGAAATGCATGAGCTTTGCACGGTCCGTTTTCCCCCCTGTAGCTATATCCTGAAGAGGCATGCAATAAAATGACAATTTCATGTCTTGGAGTCAATCAAGGCAATGCATATTAACATGAATTTACTGTCAGTAAAGAAAAACACATAGAAGAGACAGTGAGGCATCTTGACTTTGAGAGGAGTGAAGGCACTCAGAGTAAACTGAAATGTGTAGGTGTCGATAGATAACAAAGTGATGCTGGCAGGTGAGGAAGCCTGGGCTTTAGGGACTGGTAGACATCCACTGCTTGTCCAGCCTCTGAAAGCCACTGGCTTTTTTGATTTCATTTTTCTTGCCCAGGAAAATGGGAGAATGCCTCACAGGCTTTTTGGGAAGACTAAATCATTCAACATGTTTGAGTACCTAGTATCGTGTCTTACAAATGATAGGGATTCATTTGATAGTAGCTTCTGGTATCCTCTTCTTCTCCTCCTCCTCTTCCTCATCATCTCCATATGCAAGAGATCAGAAACAACTGTCCCAAAGTCTTCTTGTATTAGCTTGTCTAAATTTATGACATAGGTAAGATGTTTTCAGTGGTTCTTAGGACCCATGATTCTTTTTTAAAATCTCTTCCAAACTGCCAAATACAAACTATGTGACCCCCTCTTTAAAGATTGGGCATTTGAAGGAAACCAATGAAAGAAAAAATAGGAATGCATACTCTCACAGTGATTCTGATTTTGCTTTCCCTGCTTCTCTTATGCTTCTCTTCCTGTGTTCTTAGAATCCACACAGACTCAGAACCCCGAGGACCCTCTGTAAACACCCATCAGGAGCTTAGCTACAGGCCAGGACTCCCTTCCCAGGATTCAGCTGAAATAAGGCCTCATCTCAAATGTAGATCAAGAAGAAATGGACCCTGGGAAGGCCTACATCTCCCTTATTTATCACTGTAAGGCATGATGGGCTTCCTCTCTAAATTTCAAGGGAAAAAAACAAAAAAGCAAGCCAAGACACATCAATGTTAACAGAAGAACGATAATATTGGTAAAGTTTAAAGCTGACTTACTAGATTTTAATGACAGAATGTTCCCATCTCTTAACAAACTACCATTACATTTTTTAAATTTTAATTTAAATGAGGTCTGATAATAGTTAAAGTGGCATTACAGAGCACTCCATACATGCCACGCATGGTTCTTAATGCATTCGGTTATATTAGCAAAATATAAGGCTCACCATGATCCTGTGAGGGAAGTGATGTCAGTATTCCCATTTTTCTTTTTTTTTCCAGAAAAGGCACGGAGAGATTGAGTAATGTGCAGAAGATCACACAGCTAAAGAGCTGCAAAGTCGGTGTCTGATCCAAGGCCAAGGGATTACAGACTCTGCATCCTTTATCTATATTGTTTGTCTCCCTCGAAGAGGGACCTCCAGGGCAGGACTGTGGCTCTGAGACTTCTCTGTGGACCATCTTCAGACCGAGTAGCACGGATTTTAGTCTTTTATTCATCTTGTTTCACTTCTTCAATATTACATTATTAGACAAAATCCTCGAGATATTTTTAAATCACAGACAAAGATTTCACTCTACTCCCCACTCCACTCTCTTACAAATGTATTTAAAGATACATGACTGAGGATCTGTGAGAAAATCTTCAAATACTGTTAAACATCATTCTTTGGTCGAACATACTTTGAGAATAACAGTGTTTGTTTTAGGGAAAAATGTAACTAATAATCAGTTTTTGAGACATCCTAAAGCTTCAGGGCATCCATCATTTCAATTTTCAGTAACAAGACTCACAGTTTTAATGAGCTATTGATTAGGAAAGAAGGTAATATGATCATGTAAGAGGCACTGAGAAGAGTATTTAGAAATCCCACATTGTCAGTTAAGCAACTCTTTTCAGAGCAGAAGGTATTGCTTTCTTAAATCATAAGTGGAGGAGAGAAAAGAGAAAATTGAATGATTTTTGTCATTTTTCCTTCTTTCCTGACCCAGAAAAAAATATAGGGAGGGGAGAGTCTTGGAGGGAAAGAGCAGATTGGAATCTGGAACTCCTTTTCTAGTGGGAAATAATCAAGGGCCAAAGGAGGAAGGATGCCTGCTGACACTCGTCATTTCCACAGACTTACTGGAGCAAAAGTATCTCTAGCATTGAGAAGGAAAATTGAGTGTCTAGATATTTTGGATGGCTAGAGAAGTCCTGTTTGCTGAAGAATTTTTGAAGTTAGAGCTTGTTTAAAGACAGAAGATTATAGGATGAGCCAGAGGAGGCCCAAGGAGAGCAGATTAGGGTGTTAGCTTTTTGGATTTAGTTATCCACCAACTAGAGGAACTAAGAAAGCACACAGTGGCAAAGCCTTTGACAAATGTAAGCTGGCATAAAATTTCATCCCAAGACTAAAACAGACTGTGTTGAATCCAGGTCAGTTACATTTGAAAACGTTTTACTTGTACCTGGGCAACAGTATTACTTTGAATTCTTTTTTTTAAAGTTTTTTTTTTTTTTTTTTAAGATTTTATTTATTTATTTGTCAGAGAGAGAGTGAGTGAGAGCGAGCACAGGCAGACAGAGTGGAAGGAAGAGTCAGAGGGAGAAGCAGGCTCCCTGCGGAGCAAGGAGCCCGATGTGGGACTCGATCCCAGGACGCTGGGATCATGACCTGAGCCGAAGGCAGCCGCTTAACCAACTGAGCCACCCAGGTGTCCCTTGAATTCTAATCTATATTTTAGCTATCATCTTACTTCCATTATGAAGAATATTTAACTACTTCATTCAGAGTCAGAAATTTGCATGTATTCACATATGTGGAAAGTGGAGAATCAGAGCAATCTTTACTGATTCAAAAGTTCTATCAGGAAGTTGGAGATTTAAGGTGAATTAGTAGTCAACTGTGCTGTCTGACTCAAAGTCTATTTTAGGGTAAGAAGCTACCATAGGGCTGTGGATATAGCTTTCTTCTTGAATAAGGTACAAATAGTAAAAAATAAAGAGCACCAAAAAATCATAAATTTTATTAACAAGGAAAAAGAGTTCAATATATTGAAGCAGTATGAAAAGCAAAAAAATGAAATTGAAAGAGAACTTGCTGATCTTTCTCTTGCTATTTCAAATTTATTATGCATATTCATATGATTCAGGCAGAAGGAGAGATAATATCAAAGGGCATGCAAAAGATCAAAGGATGACCTAGTAAAAAGCAAGAGTAACAAAGAGACCCTTCAACTTAGATTTTAGGTTTCTAATAGAGGGTGTGAATTTTCACCTTAAGACATATAGACAATACTAGGTCAGAGCAAACATAATTGCCATTATTCGTTTCCTTTCTTCACACACAGGCTATACTGCCAGACCCTCTCATTTTTTCATCTTTGAATATTTCCTGGCATTGACCATACTACAGGTGTTTCATTGCTTCAAATCGTAGGCCATCTGTCTTTGAGCATATCGGCTGCTGACAACCCAAAGCCAGGATCCTGTTGGCTTTGAGGAGTTTAGCAGAATTGAGCAGGGAGAGAGCTCTTCAAGAAGAGCCAAAGAATGGAGGAGAAGACACAGTGCTAGCAGATGTGCTAGCATAGTTGGGCCCCAGAACCAGCCATAAAGGCCCAAAGGCCATTATCAACCTAGGGTTTAGGCCCAATTCCAAATCTTATCATTAACTCTCCCTACATTCTCTCAGTCCATTAAACTACATGTTCAAAGAATTAGAAAGAATGTAGATCAGCATCAGATGTAATGACTTCGTCCCATTCCTAAAGCTGATGCCAATTCTAACCACCCATCTGTGTCTCCTTCCGATCCTACAACCCCCCATACTTGGAGCCCTAAGGAGTGATATCAAGACAATAACAGGATTATTACTGCAAGCTCTCAAGTATTATATATGCATGAGTAGGGAAATACCTACTACGTATTTTAGCTGTGTGAGATCTTCAGAAATTACTACAATAATATTTTTGAAATAATTTACTTAGGAGCTCCCATCCTAAATCTTTCAATGTTATGAAGTTCCTCATTAGAGAGGAGCCTCTGCAGTACTGGAAACACAACCCGGATCTTTCTTATATCCCTCATAGGCCTAGCACGGTGCCTACCTACATCCACTGGGCATTCATTTATTGAACCAATATTTTTGTGCTGCTAAATTCTGTGCTTGACACTAGAGGTCGTTAACAAGGTAGAAAAAACTCCTGCTTTCATGGAGTTTACATTCTAGCTTCTAAAGCAGATACTTATTCACAATAAATGACTTGAATAAATGGGTTGCTGAGTAAACAGAAAAATGTATGAATGGAAAGATATGTTTTTATGGGGTAAAGATAATTAAGCTTAAATATGGAGTTAACTTTAGTCTTTTTTCTACCAGTCCAAGTCAAGCAACTCATCAATCAGAGAAGAATAATGATGAATGCACGTGTGTGCATGTAGGGGTGTGTGTGCACACATGCGTGTGTGTTACATTTCATTCAAAGGAGTGGCTGAAATGATAAAATATTTTCTAGCTTTGACACTATTAAATAGTAGTCACCTTAGTGATTTATTTATAAATCAACATTTTCGAAGGAATGCTATACAGAATCTAATTCTGCATATTGTTATTTGATGTTATGGCTAAGTAGGTTTCTATGGTGAGATAGGATAGAGAACATCTAGTTATATAAATTTCTTTTTTGGTAGGTCTTAACGGAATGTCTAGCACGACAACATGGTGTATGGTTCTCTAAGAGAACATGTTTGCAAGTTTACTTTAAAATAAATTCATGTTGGAGCACCTGGATGGCTCAGTCAGTTGGGCATCTGTCTCTGGCTCAGGTCGTGATCCCAGGGTCCTGGGATCAAGCTCTGCATCAGGCTCTTTGCTCAGTGAGCCTACTTCTCCCTCTCCATCTGCCCTCCACCTTGCTCATGCTGTCTCTCTTCCTCTCTCACTCTCTCTCCCTCTTTCCCTCAAATACATAAAAAAAAAAAAAAATTCTTTTTTAAAAAAAGACAGAAGTTCATGTTTGAGGACACTGTATAAATTATGCTTCGCTTAATATGGATTGAGTAAGTATAATGCATACTGTGTGCTCTTCCTGGATCCCCCCTTCAGAGCCACTGTACTCATCCTCCGCTGCTGACAATATCAGTTGCTGAATTCTCACTGTTGTGTTGCTCACCAGACATTGCCCTCAGCATCAGGGAACTGCCCACGAGATGTTGACCTGTGGCCCATTACTGGCTGGTGACCCATTATAAAGGCTCATCACTCTTGTTTCAATGTGAGACAAATCTTAAGAACCATCGGACCTACTCTCTATAGGATCATCTAGGAACTCAGCTGCATCTACAAGCAGGCCAGCTTGTCTATCTGTCTCATTCCAACTTCCTTACTTCCTACTTCCTTCCAGGTATCCCTCTCCCAAAGCATGCCCCAGTGAAATTTCTCTATACAATTCCCTATCATGGAGTCTGCTTCTTAGGAACCCAGTATAAGACAATAAGGATCATTTCAACAGATACATATATGCTCACATAAACTTTTGACCCACTCATTCCGATATCACCGAAACGATGTTCCTCTTCACTAGAACTAGAACTTTTGATTCATAGATTGCTGAGTCTTGACTGATGTCCCAAGTATACAAGAACTGCCTCATTGTGGATACCTCTTTTTCTAAAAGTCCTTCCTAAATTTTTTAGTCTATACTCACTCAAGAGATAACCATGTACACCAGGTGCCATCATTTCTAACATGGCACTGAACTTTCATCTAAAGTCAAAATCAAGCCTTTTATCTGCTGCAGTCACCAGTAGCAGAGCTCAATTTCAGGCCCATTTGTCTAACTTCAATGTCAAGCCTCTTTTTGCTGTGTTTTACCCTAAAATTATTAACAAATTTATAAATAAAGAGGGAAACCAAATGCTATTCTCTTAATGTCAACAAATGGCATTTTGTTGAAATATACCAGCATACACACACACACACACACACACACAATTACATTTAACAGCTGAAGGGAGCCTAGAATTACCCTGGCCTACCTTCTCAGTTTTAGAGCAGAAGAAATGCAGGCCCAGAGTGAAAGAATGATTTGCCTAAAGTCCCACAAATAATCCTAGAACTCAGTCAGATCTCAGACTTTCAAAACCAAATTTAAAATTATTCAGTCTGTCATTCAGGTTCACAGTGGGGGACAGGAAGAGTGATTATTAGCTTTACATGTGAGGTTAAAATAGAATTGGTTTAGATAGCCAGATGTCTCATTCAATTTCCAAAAATTTGATTACATACTTTCTTTTCAGAGACATAGCATAAGCATAAAAGCTAAGAATACGTGTACACTGGGCTGTATGAAAAACTACCTTTTATTCTTGGCTCACACCAGTGAGCATTATGAGCTAATAAATCATCAGTAAGAGCTTCCATCAACCTTACAACAGTTTAATCTATGATTTTAAGAAACATTAAATAATGGAATGTGGACTGAAACAAAACAAACACACAGATTGGCATCACTTTGACAATTGCATCAGAAAATGGTTTTTATAAACATATTTTTCTGTGCTCATCTTTTTATAGATTCAATCAGCACTACCTTCACAGAAATCATGCACGGAGATGCCATGGCAACCGCCGCATTCTGCACAGACACACACAC
Organism: Mustela nivalis; assembly: GCF_964662115.1. Classification (NCBI taxonomy): domain Eukaryota; kingdom Metazoa; phylum Chordata; class Mammalia; order Carnivora; family Mustelidae; genus Mustela; species Mustela nivalis. Next base: position 50,289,273 of record NC_139023.1, on the reverse strand, counting down.
GAAATCAACATGCCTAAATAACTGTAACTCACACCCACTTAAGTCCAGTAGATTTGGCTTCCAGATATAAAAATAGCAACAATCATTTTTTTTTGACAACTATAGGCCGGCCCTTTTATTAATGGTTTAGGTGTTGTTAACAATATGATAGCAGAGAGTGCAAAAGCAAAACCCCAAAGGGAAAAATAAGCAGTTACAATACTAATCTGGAGCCATCCACTATCAACTGATTCTTTTAGGCTCTTATTATAAGTGAATCTCACCTCAGTCCTGTGCTGCTCAAAGGAGGACTTTATTGGCAATAAAACAGAATTGGCAAAACATGGGGTCAATGGTTTTCTACCAAAAAGGTAAATGACTGCCATCAAACTTTCAATCTTTTCCTCCATTTAAAATAATATAGTTTTGAAAACCAATTTCAAGAGACAAATGTCTTGATTTGAGTAATTGTTCAAGAGTCATGTTCCCAGTGTAATCTCAGTTTTCTTTCTTTCTTGAGCACCTGAGAGACATAGATGAGGATACTTATCTCCAAGTAATGTCAGTCATTTAAATAGAGTGAAGAGTCCTAGACATTACTATGATAGGGACAAAGGATGCCAAAAAAAAAAACAAAAAAGACAAAACAAACAAACAACAACAACAAACAACAACTAACCTAAACTAAACTAAATAAATAAATAAGGAAGGAAGGGAAAAAAAGAAATAAAAAGACACAATGGTTTGTGGTAGCATTTTGGCAACTTTTACAGTCCTGAGTGATTATAATAAGATTATCCTCTGATCTTGAAAATGCTGTTTCTGGGGCACCTGCGTGGCTCAGTCAGTTGATCGTCTGCCTTCAGCTCAGGTCATGATCCCAGGACTCCCAGGGTCCTGGGATCGAGCCCCACGTTGGGCTCCCTGCTCACTGGGGAGCCTGCTTCTCCTTCTCCTCCCTGCTTGTGTGCTCCATCTCTCTAGCTCTGTATCTCTGTCAAATAAATAAACAAAAATCTTAAAAAAAAAAAACCAAATAAAACAAACAAACAAACAAAAAAAAAAAACACTGTTTCCTGGGTCTTGCTCTAGTTCTACTGAATCCGAATCTAAGGTATTGTACTGCTTATGAAGAAAATTGTCCTTTCGGAAAAACACAAAAGAGTGATTCCAGATGGGAAGTGTAGAGGACCCACCAAGTACTAGGAGTTAATGTGATCTCATAAAGGAAGGCAATCTGGACATTCTCTAAGTTGAGCAGTGACATGCAGCCATTGTGGCTTTATGAAATGGGGTGAACATAGGGATTAAAGACAGTAACCAAAGAGGTGTACACAGTCAGAAGATAGAAACAACTGCTCAGTAGGTATAATTCATTGCCCTTCTACTTGTTGACAACTTAAATGGGTATCACCCAGATCAGCTGTCTCAGCAATGGTACCCATACAGTGAAAGTAATACCAATAATTAGAATTTATTTTTAGAACTCTTTACTGTTCGCAATGCTTGTTTTATAATGCACATGGAAATGGGCATGGAATAGTTAAAGAGAAAATTCATAAAAAGTCAGGGGAGATGGTTTTGCCTTCTGCTGAAACTGACTATAAGCCCTATGAGTTCTTGAGGTCTCCACCTCCTACAGCAGTGCTTGGTTTATATGAAGTTCTCATTAAATGTTTGTTGAATGATTAATAAATGAATAAACAGTACAAGGGATAACTAAAGAGGAAATAAAAGGGAACTGGAGGGAATGAGGGGAAGATACTTTCTTGGATAATATCTGACAGGATGTTGTTCCTTCCTCTACCAAAGTCAAGCACCTGAATAGAATGCAGTATAGACAACAGTGGAGATGGTGGAGACAGGGAGGCATTCAGGGGAATTCTTGGGCATCTTTAAGAGAGTCTGATGACCACTTTTTAAAATTTTATTTAAATTCAATTAATACAATTAATTAACACATAGTTTCAGAGGTAGAGGTCAGTGATTCATCAGTCTTATATAACACCCAGGGCTCATTACATCATGTGCCCTCCCTCATTCCTATCACCCAGTTACCCTATCTCCCCACCCCATTCCCCTCCAGCAACCCTAACTTTGTTTACTATGATTAAGAGTATCTTATGATTTGCCTCCCTCTCTGATTTCATGATGACCACTTTTTAAATTGGAGAGCCACAGCTACTGACATTGGTGTGTTTGCATGGAATTGTTCGTAATAAATAGGAAATGAACTACCTAGGGTTGTAGAAATTCAATTGCCAAGAAGCTGCTAGAAGGAAGGAAGGAAGTCCAAGGTTAGCTGATATGACACAGTCTGAGACATTAAAGAAGGTAGTAATACTTCCTTTGACCTCTGATGTCTAAGAAACTTCACTGATGCTCTAATGGAGAGTAGTTTGTTTTTGACTCCAGTAATCTCTTCTGATTATATCTGCATTTAGTATAGTTCAGGGTGAGTGGATGTAGTGTGTATGAAAGATAGTCTACAACACAAGATGGCTAATCCATTTCTGGTCATTTTAACAACTTACTTTCAGTCTTGTTAAAGCTGAATCTATGGCCAAACTGGGGAGTTTGGTGCCCAGAGCGTTTGAACATCTCTCCCCACCTTCCTGCCACAGACGTGAAGACACCTAACAAGGCATGACATCACTTACACAGTTATCTTTTCTGAATGTCACAGGATCTCTCTGTGAGGCTAACTGATGTAGACTCAAGTATTTTCATTTTATAAAAGAGGCAACTGAGATACAAAAATACAGAAAGTTCTTAAAGCTAATTAAGCTTAGAGCAGGGCCTTAATTTTGGTCTTCTGATTCAAAAATGGCTTTAAAAAAATACAAAATTGGATACTAAAATAAGATTATCTATTTTAATGGAGAATTCTGTATTTCTTACAAATAAATTCTTTAATGTATCATGCTTTAATTTTATACCTGTAGTTTGGCAGAGCATCATGAAAAGTCTAAATAACATCCCATTTTAGAATCCTTTGTAAAGAAAGAAATGTGAAGTCAGAGATGAATGCCAAGTACCACAAGTTCATTCATACATTTTGATGAGTTAAACAAACAAAAAAAAAGAAAAATATTGGAAGTTTCCATGCAAGACTTTATTTGTAAAGGAAAATTATGCTAATAAAGAACTCAGTTCATCTTTGCATTGGAGAAACTTGATAGAGAACAACTTAACCAAATGATCATAGTTAATGTCACTAGTAATGAAACAAACTGATATTAGATACCTCTTTATGGGCTATTCTAAGAACACAACTTCTTCTGTGACATTCTGTCCAAAAATATGAAACTTGAATTTGAATATGAGGAAAGATCACCCAACACACACTACAAATAACTGGTGGATACTGTTGTAGAAAAAAGAAAAGAAAAGAAAAAGAAAAAGAAAGAAAAAAAAAGAAACAAAAAACGTTCATGACACTTTTTTAAAAGTAAGGCAGACTCTATTGGGTCCCTTTATTTGACATTTTCAGAGCTGGAGAGGGATTCAATTCTCAGTACTATAGGGACAAGTGGGACTTTAATGCCAAGGAACAGGGCAGGAGTCTGTGGATAGAACACTACTAAGAGCAAACATTGGAGGTAAGAGTATTCTGGGTATAATGACTTCAAAGGGTTCTTGCTGAAGACATGGCAGAGATATTAGATATCACTTGGAGAATGGTCAGGGGAGGAAGAACATGATCATATATGGGGATGACCAGATATTGAAGGTGAGGGGTTCTGATTAAACTGACTTAGTAAGGTTCTCACTCAAACTGGATTTCATAAGGAAGTACACAGATGGTACTGAAAGAAGGTTTAGGAGCCTGACTCAAGTTTGGTCAAGCAAAAAATTTTTGTCAGTACTCTTCTAATGGGTTAATAGTGAAAGGAAAAAAAAAAGGAGATTTAGGAATTGTTCTCAATTTTTAAAAGAGTTAGGAACTGTTCTAGGTTAAGGAAACATGACAGCTAAATGCAACAAGAGATTGGATTGGCTCACGGACCAGGAAAAAAAGACATTAATAGGACAATTTGAATTTAATAAAGTCTCTAGATTAGATTAGACTAGATTTTTACAAATACCCTCTATTATGTAAGATGTTAATATTTGTGGGGCGCCTGGGTGGCTCACTGGGTTAAAGCCTCTGCCTTCGGCTCAGGTCATGATCCCAGGGTCCTGAGATCGAACCCTACATTGGGCTCTCTGCTCAGCGGGGAGCCTGCTTCCTCCTCTCTCTGTCTCTGCCTGACTCTCTGCCTACTTGTGATCTCTGTCTTTCAATGAATAAACAAAATCTTAAAAAAAAAAAAAAGATGTTAACATTTGGTGAAGCTAGATGAAAGATACCTAAAAATTCATTTTGCAGCATCTGAAGTTATCTCAAAATGAAAAGCTAAAAAAATTAAAATTTAAAAATTTGTTAAGGTAGATCTTAGATAAGTGTTCTTACCAATTTTTTTTATTTTAAAGATAAACCATCTTAGTGTTAAAAGGATCTGTTAAATCAATTACATGTTAAAGCTGTAAGAAGTAGTATGACTTGTCCAAAGTTGTACAAACCTTGAATGTTAGTCTCCAAACACTGGCATTCTCTTTTTCATACTGCATCCTACCTCACCTCGATTTTCTATAAACCTGACACTAGGTACATAAGCCAGTTCTTCATACTTCATGTCTTTTTCAGAAACAAGGGAGGATGGGATTAACTTACATTAACCTTGTAGATGAGAGATCAACACCTTGCCCTGTATGAAATGGAATAAAGGAAACAAATTAAAATTGAGTTGGAAGTTCTGAAGAGGGAGCTCTCATTCAGACCCTAATAGGAAGAAATGTACCTAACATTTTCCAACAGAAATAAGCCTACTACTTTCTCAGCAGGAAGAAGGTTTTCCCCTCACCTACCAACAGCCCAGCCAATGAGAAAACTGCCACAACTCAGCCAATGAGAAACCCTCATTATCTTTGCCTCTCACTTTCCTCCAATGGACTTTCACCCAAAGAAGCATCTCCCAATCTTCTCTATAAAGTAATGTTACTTTCCTTTGTTCTCTGAACTTGCCTGTGGTTTTGTCACAGCTTGCATATTCATTGCACTTCCTCTTTCATTTCCAAATAAACCCATTTTGCTGGCAAAATAACTGTCTTTTTAATTTTCAAGATTGACACCTGGAAAGCAAATATTAATACCAGTTTACAATTAGGATCTACTTAGGAAGAAGACCCTAAGTAGTGGTTGTGTGTGATGACTTATTGACCAGAGAACACAAAACACAGTTCAAAAAAAAAAAAAGAAAAAGAAAAAAAATCCAAGAACAATTAAAATTCATAAATTGCAAATACACAGAGTAAATGAGGCAATTTTAAGGGTAAAATAGTAATCCTGGGCTCTAGCTTTAATCAGTGGTCTTTAAACATTTTTGTTTGGGCCTTTTTTTTTTTTCCCATGAAAAAGATTCATGAAAAATTTGTACATCTATAAACTGACATCTAAAATTTCACCTTTAATTTATAACTAATTGCAAAAGGCATAATTTCTGTATATTACAAATAATGTTTTTTCAAAATTTATTTATTTATTTTAGAGAGAGAATGAGAACATGAGCAGGATGGACAGAAGGAGAGGGAGAGAGAATCTCAAGCAGGCTCCACATTGAGTAGGAAGCCTGATGTGGGGTTCAATCTCATAACCACAAGATCAGGGCCTGAGCCAAAACCCAGAGTCAGATGCTTAACTGAATATAAAGCCCCATAATGTCACTTTTTAATTAACCTGTCAGATTACTCTGTAAAATCTAGTCAAAGTCATCTAAACACAACAGCAAGTTGAGAAAGACAGTCATTTATTTGATAAAAGCACACTCTTCTTTTGCATTTAAAAATTCCACATCTTCTTTATTCCCTTTAAACTCACAATTCCATTCCAATTCCCTTACAGAATTTCATCCTAAAAGAAGATATTTTGTGATTGGAAGTATTTAATGATCACTGAGTCATACTTCAGTACAACAAAAGTGTGTATGCAAATTGAAGGGTAAATTATTTTTAAATATCCAGTGACCATAAAGCTTGAAATATTAAAAATCCTTTTTGTATTGAGTTATGATTATAAATATTTTTGTTCTTATTTAAAAAGCATAAATAATTGTTAACACAAGAAAGAAAATATTATTGGTAATAATTTCTTAATTAAATGTATGGGTCTGAGGTTTTTTCCCTATATGGCTTTTACATCCAACAATGAATACTACACATTACCATTACTGTAAATATCATTATATTAATAAGGCAAGGTTCAGCACTAATTCCATCTCTAGATTATATCTTCTATAGATTATAGTACAGGAAAAAAATTTGTTCATCTAAACAAATGGATAGAAATGTAGTAAGTTTGATTTCTTCAACTCTGTCCATGTATTTGCTAAAAAGTTCATGTAGGAATCATATCAAAAATTATTTTTGATGACCTATCAGACAATTCATCAATTAGGTACTCGTGCAATACCACTGAGTTGAAAACATCTGACTTGCAAATTTTTATTTTATTTTATTTTATTTTTTATCCCAGGCTTTAAAGTCATTCCCTTCTCAACAATGTCACTAATTTTCCATTTGTCTTTTTCTTTTGGTGTAGAGTTAGGCTTCCACTGGCAATGCACTATGGGGAGAGTCTAAAGGGTTGAGAATAAGATTTTTATTTTTTTGTAAGGTAAGAGAAGTCATGTCACAAGAAGGAAGTAGAATTCCACAGATTGCTCAAAACCAGGCTCATTCTCTCCCAGATCAATTTTTGGGAAAATAGAAATTACATGTGGAAATTGAGAACCTATAATTTGATTCTCTTAAAACTATCCATTATCTCAGGTACTTCTTTGAAGAAAATGTATATCCCAGGAATATGCATACCCCTGGGTCATCCTAGATTATTCCAAGCACACACATTATTCCAAACACAAGGAATTTCCATCAAGAAATTGCACAGAATTTAAGCCACATAGAAGAGGATTTTGATAATACTTCTCCTCAAATCGTGGAATAGTTCCCAAAGTATATTCAAAGGAAACACAGTCTTCTGAATTTTTTCATACAGGGTAACTTTAAATGGTATATCACACTTGGAAAACATTGCACTGTATGTTCCCTTGGGAAGGATTATAATCCATATTAACATACACTAGGCCTGAAAAGTCCTACAATAAAGAAAGTATACAGCTTACTTTAATTCAAATTTCAACAGATAAATTTGCCCATGTATGTCTCTTAGTTTGTATCTTTCTGAACGTACTTTCTGAATTGCTGAATTGTGATTGAACATAGGGGTTGCATGTCATATTTCTTATAATGAAATCCATTGATAATGGCCAGGTCTTTGGTAGATGTTTAATAAGTATTTGTAATCTGATTTCCTGATTCATATACAAGGGAAATTAGGTCGACAAAAGAAGAAAACCAAATAGAAATTGATTAGCAGGAATTGTATCATAAAGCAAGCCTTTAAACAAAACCCCTCTAACTTATCACATAGAAGCAGGTGTAATATTGTAAACAAGAACCAAAAAGTCACCTCCAGCTCACACTGCTGCCTCCCCCAGGGAGCTTGGCTCAGGTGAGGGGTGGGGGGTGTGCTGTACATCATGGAGGGACTCTCAATGGGCAGTCACTGCTACAAGATCACAGAGGATTAGGTCTCCAGACAGCAGTGACAGACACATAATCCTGTCATCACAAACATTCTTTGGAAGATCCTTCGGGGGGAAAAAAAACAACAGTCATTGCTTTTTATCTTCATACAATGTGAATCTAAGGGTAGAGCTGACTCTTCTTTAGCTGTCTCGGCAGTGGGGAGATAGCAGAGGTAACATGCTCCATAAATAACTAGGTCAGTCATGGTACAGCAAAAAGATTGCTGCACTGGGAACCAAAAAAGACAGGCATCTCTGTCTTTTCCTTTTACCGGCTGGGTAAGCTTGAATATTCCCTCAACTGCTCTGAGCTCCCATTTCTCCATCTATCAAGACCTTATCAACTTAAACATATCTGTGGATCATATGATCCCTTCATCCTAACTGTGGAAGAAAAAAACATCTTTTAAGAAGATGTCAAAATTTCGTGCCTTCGAAGCAAGAAGATAACATCCCGGTAAATACCTGCTTTAATTGATTTAGTTGGTTAACTAAGTTCTGACATCTGCCTTGAGAGCACTAGTTTTAAGTAAACAGAACGCTTCTGGGGAAAATGCCAATTCTATTCCTTTTGTATAAAAAGATGATAAGGACCCTGGAGAGTGGTTATCCTGCATTAGAGAAACAAGGTCAACTTTTACAGTGCTTGACAGTCTATTATATCACGGAAGAAAAAGTGCCTCATATTGCAGTATTCCCTATCCTAAATTATTGTAGCCAAGCAGAAAGATGTTAGGGATTAAGTAAAATCACGTTTTTTTAAATTTAGATATAAGTTTGAGCACATTTTTATTACTGATATCAAAAATCTTACACTGCTGGGAGAAGGGATTTTAGTAATAGCCATAATGAACAATTACATAATCAAAATTAATAGAGAAAAGTATTCCCTTAGTTCTCAATGCATAAAGAATAAGTTTAATTAACACAGTAAATGTTCTTCTCTCCAACCTCTCTCTACTAGGGATGACAAGAGAAGGAAGACAGAATTAGGTCAATTCCACTTGATGGCAGGACTCTTAACAAGTGACAAAATAAGTGACAAAATAAACTGATTTTACAAAGGGAGGAATTACAATTTTTCTGTGGCTATTTTCACAATTTTTTTATGACTTTCTATTGTGATATTACCTAATCACCTTTCAAGGCCTGAAGTTCTTTTTTTGTGATATTTGTGAATTGTAAATCAAGGACTAACAACAGTTGAGGATTTCATTTTTAGTATATGTTTGCATCCAGTCAAATGCTCTCACATGATGTTTTCCAAGGAAAAAGTTGTGCCTCTGTTGTGTTTTTATTTTTCACACTATCTCAGATCATTTCAAAGCAGTATCCCAAGCCCCCCTTAATACTGTTCTGTATATAACATTGAAACTCCACAGCCTAACATTCAATAACCAACACAGAATAAATTATCAGTTAGAAGAACCAAGTTGTCCAGGATACTCAGATAACCTGAATTCTCTTGCACATGGCATGGAGGGCATGGGTGAGAGAGAACTCACAATAACCTGACAGACCATCAGCTACAAATGGGATGCTCCCCAAGGATTCCCAAGCCCTCATTCAAAGGGAAACACCAGAAGGGTCTTTCCACTGTGTGGTTCTTAAAGCCTCTCCAAGTCTTCACCCAAATAAGAATAGAGCTTCATAATGATATGAATTGAATTCAACTGGGAAAATCACATTGTCACCTGGCTAAGCATATCATCATGTGTCCACCATGAGTTAATGCCATTTATACCAAGAGTACCAATGTACTAATGTAACCATATTTGAAGATAGAGCCTTTGAAGAGGTGATTAAAGTTAAATGAAGTCTTAAAATTGGGGATTTAATTTAATGGACTATGTTCTTTACAAGAGGAAGAGACACCAGAGATACACACGGAGAAAAACTCACATGAGGACACAGAGAGAACGTGGCCATATGTAATCCAAACAGAGAGGTCTCAGGAGAAACACAATTCACTGGCACCTTTATTTGGGACTTCTGCCCTCCAAGACTGTGAGAAAATAAATTTCTGTTATTTAAGCCACCCTGTCTGTGGAATTTGGTCATGACAGCTCTAGCAAACAAATACAGGTGAGATAAGCATAGAAAATCAGAATAAACACTTGGAGTCTTGGTTAACAATTTGACAGAACTACTTTATACCTACTGAATCAAATGATAAAATATTTGAACTTACATTTTATATGTCTTTTTCACTTTGTTTTTCTGTATTTTTTATTTTGTTGTATTTTAATCAGTCTATAATAGACTAGAAGTAGTTTTGTTTTTTTTTTTTAAGTGATCTTAACCACACATAGGTGGAGAGACACCACCTTAAAGAACCTAGGCTCTCTATTTCTTTTGGCTTTTGTTTTTAGATGGCAACCTCATGGTCACAAGATAGCTGCTATACTTCTAAGCATCATGTCCTCATTCTAAACAAGCAATAGGAAAGAAAGATAAGGAATGAAAGGCAATAGGGGTGCCTGTTGAATTCCTGTTAGTCAAGAAAGCAAAAACTTCCTTGAAAACCTGTGCTAGATGTTTCTGCTCATATCTATTAGTCAGAAGTGTAATAATGGCCACCCTTCCTGGAAGAGAGTCTAAGGAGAAGGGTGGCTATTGAGTCAGCTAACCAACAATGAATGCCAAACCAGTTTTACACCAATCTCTTAAGAGCTTAGTTAGTGGAAACTGGTTTCCTAGATCCCACTCCATTTTAGATATATGATAGCCAACTAGCAAGCAAGCAAGATCACACTGACCTAAGGTAATTCCACCAAGATAATATTCAACTAGGAGGCTACACCTGTAACAACCAGTTAGACTTCCTTTTCAATTCACTAAACCAACATTGATTTAGTCATATACTTATGTAATATACATACATATATCTGTATATATATGTATACTATGTGTGTGTGTGAGTTCTTTCACATAAATGCCTTATTTAATATAGGTAACAGTTCTTAGCTGTATCAGGAACAAATCCCATGAAAATAAATACATTTCATTCACTGATTAAAAGAACCAACTCCAGGATGCCTGGGTGGCTCAGTGGGTTAAAGCCTCTGCCTTCAGCTCAGGTCATGATCCCAGGGTGCTGAGATCGAGCCCTGCATTGGGCTCTCTGCTCAGCAGGGAGCCTGCTTCCTCCTCTCTCTATGCCTGCTTCTCTGCCTACTTGTGATCTTGCTCTCTGTCAAATAAATGAATAAAATATTTTAAAAAAATAATATAAAATAAAAAAGAACCAACCCCAGAGATGCCTGGATGCCTGGCTCAGTCATTTAAGCATCTGCCTTCAGCTCAGGTCATGATCCTGGTATCCTGGATCTAGTCCTGCCTCAGGATCCTTGCTCAGTGGGGAGCCTGCTTCATGCTCTGCCTGTTGCTCCTCCTGCTTGTGCTTTCTCTCTGTCTCTGACAAATAAACAAAATCTTTTAAAAAATTAAATAAAGAAAAGAAAAGAAAGGAAGAAAAGAACCAACTCCTAAAAATCATCCCATTTAAGGGGCTTCACATTAATTGAGATTCTTCAGTAACTAGACATCTTGTTTAGCACTTTCTATCTTTAAAGCTTTTGGTCTGGCATCACATTTTATACTGTTATTGGCTCTATTTGATAGATGATAAAACAGACACAGAATATTCAATAACTAAACCAACATTAGGCATCCACAGAGCCAGTACTACCATCCAGGTCCCCTGAATTTTATGCTTCACTCTCTCTCAACTTTTCCTAAAGGGACCAATCTCCAGAATCCAAAATGGGGCCCACTGATGTCCCAAAGAAACTCTTCATTCCACTTCTATTGATACCTCTGTCCTGCTCACCAAAAAGTAGTTGCCTCTCGCTAGAATATTCAAATGCTAAACTCTTCTCTTTTTTTGAGACAGAAAGAGTTCATGAATTCATGAGCAGGTAGAGTAGGGGGAGTAGGGGCAGAAGGAGAGTGAGAAGGAGAATCTTAAGCCAGCTCCATGCTCCGTGGGGGGCTTGCTCTTATGACCCTGAGATAATACCTGAGCTGAAATCAAGAGTCGGACCTCAACCAACTGACATACCCAGGCACCTCAAATGCTAAATTATTTTTATTTTCACTCAGGTTAAGTACTATTCTGTTTGTGCTTTCTTTCTTTCCTCATTTCATAAATAGGGACACAACCAAAAGCAAAAAAGACATGGAATTTTACCAGAAAACCAATATTTTCCCCAATGATGAAAGAAACGCAATTGCAAAAATGATTAGAAAAAAGAAGTTCAGAGTGCTTTTTGCCTAAGGTGAGCTCTCTCTCTTTCTTGGTGCTCTATGCTCTTTTACCAGCTATTATGTCACCTTCCTCTGCCACCAGGTACAATAATAAAAAGTCATCTCTCAGAATGTGAATGAGACCATACACGAAGCCAACAAAGATGAAAAGTGAGATTGCTTCTATTTCAGAATCTCCCTTCCAGCCACTCTGACCCTAAAGACATTACCTGGTAGATTTCCTCTTAGCAAAACCATGCATGAAAATGTGTGACACCAAAGTGGTAGATTTTTGTGACTTCTTTTTAAATGGACTCAATGACATTTTAGATGATGAAATACTCCCATAACTTAGCAGTTTGTTTCATGACTCTTTCGAATGTTATCCTAACATCAAGTATCCAACCCATTATGCCAGTAACTGCTATGATTATTAAACATAATTGAGATGTGCTCAGTTTCCCCCTTTCAGAATCCGTATATGAAAAGGAGACAAAATAAGTAAGATTTATTATAATACGTTGGAATATAATCCATGGCGCAAATCAAAGAAAATAAGGCATGTATCAAACACTGCTGTGTAAGAGAAAGAATTCTGAAAAGCACATTTTATTCCTGCCTAAACAACTGTCTCAGCTGTGCATCCATAGTTGAATCGCTTAAATCTGTTTGGGCCTCAATTTTCTCATATATTTATTGCTTAGGTTGAACTTTATTATCTGTAAATTCTCTTAAAATTTATGGTTTATGAAAGAAGGTAGAAATTGAAAGCCATTGATTCAATTCAGGCATATATTTGTGTGCTTTTATTTTTTGTTGGCCCCAAACACTGTAAAATGGCTGTGAATATTTAAAAATTGGAAGATTTCTATCCACAATATGGGCTTCCAATTTCTTGTGGATAAAAAAAAGATCCCAAATATCCAGCAGCACTAGAATCCTGTTTCTGATGCTCAGCTCCTTCAGATGGGACCCATGCTTTCCATGTCACTGGAGTACTCACAGCTCCATATTGCTTCATGACTTAGGTTATGGGTCTTTCCTCTTCTGTCATTTGGTTTTATAGCCCCAAACTATAACTCCTTTATACTTTCAGTTCCTTCCACACGGAATAACGCACCTGCAGATATTTATCTAATCCTACTTTATTTTCATATTCACAATTACCAGTACCCAGAAATGCATTTCATTTGTTTCCACATATTTTGTTATGTGTCCCTCTACTGTGAGAAGGATGGGACTTTGTCTTGTTCACCAGGGTACTTGCAGCACATAAAATAATGTCAGGTATATGGTAGGTGTCAAATAACTATCTATCCATTGATTGTTGTTGACTATAAATCCCTGCCCTTTTGGAATCCATAATTGTCTGTCTGCCAAGCAAAGGATTTTCAGGAATCATTTTATTAAGGGAAAACTCAAAATACAATCCATCACTATGAATATATTTAAAAATAAATGGAATTGCCTTGCTCTAAATTATTGAACACATGACCATTGGAGAACAATTAGAAAACTTAAGAAACCCATTCAACTGAGGTACTGATTTCAAATGTCAGTGACTTTCCATTCCAGGACTTCTTTTTTTTTTTTTTTTTAAGAATTGCACATTTATACTACATGTTTATACTTTTTTTACATACACTTGAAGAGAACCTAGTCTCTCTTCTCCCGCAGCAACTCATGCAACAAGAAAATTTCCCAAACCTCCATTTTCTCAAAAAAGCACTGAAGGGATATAGTTCTTGCCATTTCTCTGCACATACTTAGGCCTCTCATGAGAGAAGGTTTCATCTGATTGCTGTGATAATGAGAGCCTGATATTCATTCTTTCATGTTTCTCTATGGGATAGGATTCATGTACTTACAAGCTGTGACTGAGAAACAAGGCCTCACCCTTGGTTCTTAGACTAAACAGTGCCCCATACAGCACAGTCAAACACTGTGGTCTAAGTTAGGAGCTGTTCTACGCACTCATTTATCCCCAATTAAATCTCAAAGTCTAGAGTTGAAGGAGGTTATAAGGGGCCCCCCAGAACTTCACTTCATCAAGAATAAGGAAATACTGATGTTTACATCTCACCTGGTTACTGTGTCCATTTCTCTATTGGTCCAGAATGTAGAAGAAAGAATGGTGAGTTTTGCACTCTGCAAAACCTACCAATGCTAAATACTCGGTTCTGTAACCTGATTTTCCTAGTGAAACTTCTTTCATTATTTTTTGGATGCAGCCACCATATTTGAGATGTTTCACTTATGACAGGTTGGTCACTCCATCCGTGAAAATTTGCTCCCACACTTAGCAGCAGGTGTTGGACTCCTGCTTTCTGAGAAATGCCATCTTAATAGTTCAGTAGCTGCAATAATACTGGGCAGAAAGAGGATGTGTTCTTTGCTTTCTCCCTCAGTCCACCAACATATTTGGCTTCTTACAACTTTATCCATATGAAGACTAACAGTCTCTTATAAATTATGTTTGAACACGTCCCTAGTGGCTATGTAATGACTTTTAGTGTTTTTGTTCTGATTTTTAGTTAATCTCCCTGCAATTATAATCTCACTACTGTTGCATTTAGTTTTACTTCTGCTTAAGGATGTGTTTGCAATTTAGACCTGAAGCACAAACATTTACTGATTTATTGATTTTATTGATTCAGCTCTTCCTCCCAAACAATGTGGCTTAAACTAAAACAATCTGAGAATGAGAAACATGACTTAATCTTTCATGGTCTCAGACTGCCTCATAGAAGTCAATGGGTGTCTTCTTCCCAGATGTTGTGGGAAACAAATGATTAGAACAAAAATCAGAAACAAAGCATGTGTGCTCTGATCTGGGTTATGTTCTCTTGGTTTGTTCCCATAGCATCCTGTATTCTCTCAGTGTGACCCTTCATTACACTTCATTATCATCCTTGTTGATTACCTTTCTTCTTTACTGGACCATAAATTTTATGAAGGCAGGGAATTTGTCTGTTTTGCTTAAGCCCTGTTTCGCACTGCTATGGTAACTACCGTTTTAAAAATGGCTTTAAAAATATCTGTTGAGGGTCCCTGTGTGGCTCAGTGGGTTAAAGCCTCTGCCTTCAGCTCAGGTCATGATCTTAGGGTCCTGGGATCAAGCCCCACATCGGGCTCTCCGCTTAGCAAGGAGCCTGCTTCCTCCTCTCTGTCTCTGTCTCTGTCTCTCTCTCTCTCTCTGCCTGACTCTCTGCCTGACTCTCTGCCTACTTGTGATCTCTGTCTGTCAAATAAATAAATAAAATCTTTAAAAATATATATGTTGAATGAAAGAATGAATGCTAGGTGGAAGGAAACAAGATTTAGCACAAAACAAAACAAAAGAAAACAAAACAAAACAACAAAAACAGATGAATCAAGCTCCAGAAATGAGTCAGGACAAGACTAGAAAGATTGGCTTGATATCTTCTCTGAGCCTCCATCCTCCTAATGGCTCCATCTCCCATTTGCTAACTCCCACAAGTGGGGACAAGAAAGGGATACTTGAAACTAGAACAGATATATACTACTTGCAGTTAGGTATAGGAAAGGAAGTGAAAACCAATTCATTTTTTAAAAAGAGCAAAAGCATTAAATGAATAAACACATCTAATAATATTTTTGACAAAACTAAGAAAATCTAATAAATAGTAAATAATAAATCTAATATACTAAAAGAAAGGCCCAAAGCAAGAAACTAGGGAAGAGAAATAAGCCAAACCTGATGCAGAGATATTTTTTTAAATTGTTAAGCCCCAAAATATTGCCCTATGCTAATGAAATTAACTATGCAATAAAATGAATGACTTTATGTGTTTGTCAGAAGGAACAGGAAATGGCAAAACCCAATAAAACTCATGAAGCAGGAAACCTTAATAGATTAATAATTATGGAACACATTTACAGAAGTTGTTAGAGATTTTCTTCCAAAAGCATATATAAGTTTATATGAGTTTCCAAATATTCATGGAATGGCATATCAATAATGTATAAATTATTTCAGATCATGAATACAGTGGGAAAATTCCATATTGATTTCTGTAAAGATAGTATAATGCTGATATGAAAACCTGACAATTAAAGATCAATATTGCTTATGAATACTTCTGACAAAATTATAAATGAAATACTAACAAATGAAAATTTATAATAATATGTACTCAAAAAGAGTTCATCTAAGGAATTTGAATCAAACTGGGATAAAATCACATCACTAGATGCCAAAAAGACTTTTTAAAAAAATTCATCATGTAGCTACGATTTAAAAAAAATCTCTTTGTCAACAATTTTCAAAGGCATATTTTTTACTGTGATGAAAAGTACCTATCCTAAATGCTGAATCACTAAATAAATTGCCATTCAATTGGGAATAAGTTAAATATTATATCATATAAGCAGTACACATTCATAATCTCTAATTCTACTTAATGTAAGTTTAGAAGTTTTAACACTGCATTGAGGTGTAAAAATTTTAAATTATATAATTGAAAAGGAGGGAACAAAATTATCATTATTTTCAGATATTACTTTTTAAAAAATAATCAACTTAAGTTTCATAGAAATATGGAAATTTATTTTCAGTGACATGGTCAGATCATAATGAATATATAAAATCTGATGGCTCCAGTCCCATCAAAATGGCAAAAATTAAAGACGGACTATGCCAAGTGTCACCAAAACTATGAAGCAACTCAAATTTTTATGAACTGCTAATAGGAATATAAAATGGCACAAATACTTGGGAAGTAATTTGGCAAATTCTTAAAAGTCAGACTTACACTACCAAATAATTCATGTCTCCTTTTCCTATATATTTAACCAAGAAAACATGAGTATATGTTCATCAAGTCCTTCCACAAGAGTGTTTATAGCAGCATTTTTCAGAATAGTAAAAAAAGAGAAACAAAAATCCCATCAACAAGTGAATGAAAAACATGTGGGACACCCATATAGAACACTATTCAGTCATAAAGAGGAATGGATTCTTAATAAATGCAACAACATAGATGAATCTCAAAACCATTATGATGAGGAAAAGAAGCCAGACAGAAAAAAGTAGATCCTGAATGATTCCATTTATACAAAAATCTAGATATGCAAATGAATCTATGGTGAAAGAAAGCAGATTAGTGGCTGTCTGAGGCAAGAGTCAGGAATGGGACGGCTTACAAACAGGAAAGAGCAATTTTGGGGGGGATGATGGCAGTATTTGGTGTCTTGTTTTTGAGTAGCTTCATGAGTATAATACACCTTCAAAACTCAGCCTATACATTTTAAACAAATATGGGTTTTTGTACAGAAATCATGCATCAATGAAGCTATACTTAAAAATACAATAGAACCTTCTGGACCAGAAAACCCAAAGATTAAGAGACACTCACTGTAGCACATGCCCAAAACCAAATTGTCTGAAGTCCTTCAACTCCTCTCCTCAAAATTTTTTGTTGGCTCTTACTTGCTTGTAGACTGTCTCATTACAGTAATTCATCAACAAAATGCAAAGATGCAAAGATACAGATATTTATGTGACAATATGAAGACCTTATTAATTTATCCTCTATTTCTCCCATAGCAAGAGAGAGAGAGAGGAAGAGGGAAAGACAGAGAGAAAGCAAGACGAAACAAGAGAGAGATGGTGAGATTGAGATTAATTTTACTGAGATGGCCATCCCTAGCTAAAAACTTCATTTCCTTGACCTTCTTCAGGGTTAACCACATGCCATACAATTGGTTGGAAGATGAGAGTGGAAATCCCATAGTTGAGGCTTCTAGGAAAATTATTTTTTGCTGGTAAAAGGGGATATGTTCAGGTGACACAAATTTTGCTCTTCACCCTTACCCCTTTCTTTTTGATTAAAGAGCATGAAAAGAGTGACTTGGTAGTGCAGCAGCCATCTTGTGACTGAGAGGGAGAAAATCAAATGCTAAACATGAGAGAGCAAAAAGAGAAAAAGTATCTGAACAAGCCTTAGAACACCTTACCTGTTTTGCTTGCTGCATGAGAAAAATCAATCCTTTACAAGTTTCATGCAGTTATATAAAATTCTACTAACTCCAGCATTTGTTGAGGGAAAAATAAGGATTTTATTACCAAACCAACCATGTATTATTATTGCTGAAACAGGACTTAAAAATCAAGTCAAGTATTTCATTATACAGCTGATGAAACAGGTCCAGAAAAATATGAGACTTTTCCAAGAAGACACAACTAACAGAGTTAGAACCCAAGCCTCTTGGTTTTCAATCCAGTACCATGTCCACTGTCCCTGCTACCACACTAAAGAAAATAACAGGGGTTTCTGGGTGGCTCAGTTGGTTAAGCATCTATCTTTGGCTTAGGTCATGATCCCAGGGTCCTGAGATCAAGCCCCATATCGGGATCCCTGCTTAAGTGAGAGTCTGCTGGTCCCACTCCCTCTACACTTCCCCTCCCCACTCATGCTCTCTCTCATAAATAAAATCTAAAAAAAAAAAAAAGAAAGAAAGAAAGAAAAGAAAATTACTCACTGATAGCCTATTTCTAGCCAGGTACTGTGCTTGGTGATATATGGAGGCAAGAATGTATAAGACCATATTCCTCTCCTACAAGATGAATGCAGTCTAGATGAAGAGGTAAGACTTCATTGGACTAAGAAATAGCAAGAGTTGCTTTAAAATAGAGCTAGTGGAATCAGTCCCAAAACATTATGGCCCATGACCTTTAGACAGAAAAAGTCAGATAACTGTATAAGCCAGTATCATACATGGTAAGTGACAGAGTGTTCACATCCATGTTAGGGAAAAATCACTTCAGGAAGGAAAAATCAGAGACACATTGTATCAGGGAATGATGTTTTCTCTTCCTTGCAGGAAAGATATAGTTAAAAGAGGCAAAAGACAATGGGAGATATTCCTAGAAAATAGAAATGCCTTTGGCAAAAGGACTGGTGTGAAGGACCAAGAAACATCTTAGGAAAAATGCAAATTAAATGGTTTGAGTACAGTGGAAGGTTTTGTTAGAGTTCTTATGGAAAATGCAGCATTAAAAAAAATGTGCCATAAAATAGAGGTTAGAACCAGAAGAGCTTTAAATGACAGAATGAAAAATTTTAACTTTATCCTTCAGGTAATAAAGAGCCAGTGTTGATTTTTAATCATGGAAATGACTTGGCAAAATTCGTGTTTAGGAAGATGAACCTGGTGTCTGTGATTTGAGAACAGGAAATAGAAGATAGATTAAACAACATATTGAACAAAAATTATAGGCAATATGTGGTTCAGCATATATATACACCCATATACATATATATACACACATACTGAATATATATATACATGCACATATATTGTAAATTTTATGTAATATATACATAATTCTAAGCCACAAGGAAATGAGCAATAAAATATGTAAAAGATTTTCCTATTCAATGCCCAATATAATGCCTGGACCATAGTAGATACTCAATAAATGTATGAATAATTCATTCACAATGTAAAGGTATATTAATGTCCAAACCAAAAGATTATTGCAGACTTTCTTCAGCCAGAGATATTAAAGCATCCTTTATAAAGCCTCTAAGTGTATATAAAACATTTCTCTTCCAAGATAAAATGGGAGTATTAAGGATCACTGAAAACTGGTGAGTTACCTAGGTAACCCATTAAGTAAAATACATGAGAATTGAGTTCTGATTAAAAGTACTTCCTTTACTGCCTGCTTTTTGAAAAGAAGCAATATACACAGCTTCAAAGCTTCCATTTAACAAACAGATAAAAAAGAACAGATGACTTGATGCTGATATATCTAAATATCTACCTATAATTTCAGTCACTTTTCTTTTGAGTCTTTGGTTATTTGTAGAATCACCTTCCAACAATGGCCAAATGAGTTCACAGAACTAAGAATTCAGGTGAGAGCCAAACAACTGCAGTCATTTGACTGTTTTAGACGAAGAAAGGATTTTAAAATTTTTCTGAATGACCTAGATAATTAATTTTTTTTTAAAAAGTGTGCACTCACCTGCACCATCTACTGAAATGTTTAGATAATGGCTAACATTTGCCAATCTATGTTTATTTGATATTAAAAAGAGTGACTACTTAAGAAGGTATTTCTTTGAAAGATGGCCTCATTAGCCACCAAAACATCAAGATGATCATTAGAAAATGTCAATTAATCATCAGATGCTTGATTGACAATGAATCTGGCTGATTCTGTTGCTGTTACTTGGCATCTTTTAGACAAGGGTCATTATAGGGTGAGTACCAAAGAGGACAATGTCTTCTGGATGTTGAAGCTTTTAGTTGAAAGGAGGATGTTTCCCTAGACCCTGAGAAGTAAGGTTGACTGACTTGATGTTTTCCTTCATTGAAATTCTTTGTGTTGATAAGGACTAGGGTGTTAACCTTTTTGAATTTTGAAAACCACAGCTTTTGAACTAAGACTCTTTTATCAAAGTCCAGAAAGTCAGCCCCTTGCCTGTGTGGTTCTTTTTACAGAAATAAGCACATGGTAATGACAGATGCAATGTTATTTTATCATGGGCTACTTTGGCTCTGCCTGTAAGATAGAATCTCTTGAAGGTTCTGGGGGTTGCAACTTGTTTTGCAACTAATTGAGAGATAGACAAAGTAACAGTCAGGCAGACAGAGATTAGAAGTAGTAATTACTACCTTTATCAGAGCTGAAGTTGCTATTGAAAACTAACAGGGCATAGAGAAGTTTTATTGGCTTGCTAAAAGGAATACACCCCAGATGTAACCATACTTATGAACTTGCCCTTCAACAGCAGAACTGAAAACTCAACCCCACTCACAAGGACAGGCTTCTGAACCTAAAATTGCCAGATAGGTAAGACTAGATGAGGAAGCTGTATCCCTTCTGCCAACAGGTAGTTCCCGAAACAGAAGAGGGCTAACTTGTGCTCAATATTTTCTTCCCTAACTGACCAGTCATAGGGGCCCCTCCTCTGACTTGGAGAAGGACAGTGAGGGTCTGAGGGTCAAGGTAGGATGTCAGGAGTGTTATTTTTTTTGACATTTTTTTTAATTTTTTATTTTTTATAAACATATATTTTTATCCCCAGGGGTACAGGTCTGTGAATCACCAGGTTTACACACTTCACAGCAAGGAGTGTTACTTTAATTGGGGGTCCCTTCAAAAGGGAACATGACTCATATGAGAAAGTTCTACCCTTTTCCAACAGAGGGCACCATTCAAGTCTCAACTATTTCATATCTAGTATGAAAAGCAGTGTCCTAATTAACAAGTACATGTTGATCCGTTTAAAGGGTGATGACATCCAAAGAGAGAGACCAGTTTTTAGAGTCAGACTTGCCTCCTGAACCTCTCTGTACACCCTCAGGCAAGTAATTGAACCTCTTTGTGATTTCATCAACTGTCAAATCCAGATGGTAAATAGTTCGCAGGAGTCTCTGGAAGGTGAACTATCCAGTGGCTTATCCTAATGCTGGCAGGGGCAGAGAGGCATCCAAATATCTGAACTACCTTCCTTTTCTTTCCCCCTAATAATACCTGCTCTCAAGGGGGGAAAAAAATCTGGTACAGGCATCATTTACCTTCCCAGCATGAGTTTTCCTCTCCCGGGGCCATTTTTCTGTTGAAGCCTTTTCCCTTAGTGTAATAAGAGACTAATTCAGTCAATTGTTGCAGAGCCAAAAAGAGGGGTTTAGGAAGAGAACACCATTCTGGAAATCAGAGCCTGTCTGGATTATTCTGAACTCATTATTTTCTGTACCACCTCCAACGCTCATACCTTTGTATCATCCTAATCCTCCCCGCCCCCCACAGAACTGTCACAGGAGTGTATGTCCCTTAAATGGCAAGGAGGATATGAAGCATAATGAAGAACAGAAAAAGAAATAAGAAAGCTCCGTGTCCTGATTGCCTTGCCACTAAAAACAAATGAAATGGGAATCAAGATCTGTGACTTGGTGCTGCAGCATTTAGAGAATTGAAACCTACCGTGCTTGTTTTTAATTGTCCCTTAATGGCACATGGAATTACAAGACATTAAATCACTTTAGAGCAGTGCCAGCGGAATTACTTTATCTAAGTAAAGTCACCGTTAGTTTGTGAAGTTGGCCATTAAACAGCATAAATGCTAGAAGAGGCCACAATTATTTGCAGTGTCAGAAGCATTCTGAAAGATATTCTGGAGGTGTGAGACCCCACCCACAGCCAGATGTCATCAGAGAAATGAATGACTAAAGACAAGTCCCCTTTGCCTGAAGTACATGGTCTGTATCAACCTCACCACAAGGAAATCATCGCAAGAGAAACTGCCAATGTGAAAGGGACAGAGACCTAGGTAGGAGCAGTTTGTAACGTGGAAATAACAGCCTTTGGAAACAGGCAAGGCTGAATTTAAATCCCATTTTGTTTCTTTGCTGAGAGACCCTGAGCAAATACTCTTTCCTTTAAGTGGAACTAATAGCACTGACATAGTTCATGGCTTCCTTGGGGATCGAATGAGTTACTTCCTGGGAGGCAGGGTAGCAGAGGAGGCAAGTGGCAACGTTTCAGAGCTAGAGAGCCTGGGTTTGAACTTTGTTTGTAGGAGAACTAGCAGTGTAACCTCACTTCCTGTGTCTCTTCGTTTTCTCATTCGTAAATAAGACTCTTCACATTACCTACTCTATGGAGCTGTTTTGAGAATTAAATTAGCTAACATGCATGTTGAGTGCAGGGCACTTAAGGAGGACTTCATAACCATTATCTGTTACATAGCATGCCTGCCACTGGGATCTTGGACTCCTTCTTCCATTCCTGGTTAATCACACTTCCCCAGGCAAAGGTTTCTTAGGAGTTTACATGATTTGAAGAATTCTATAAACTTTTCCTCCAAAACCATTTCCTTAAATCTAAATCTAAAACAAAGTCTTATTAATAATGAGTTTGTTTGAAGGTACTGGCTCTCTCCCATTACAAAAAAATAATCATTGTCTAGAGAGATTACATTATCATATTATTCTTACACTATGCTTGGACATTATCAACTTCTTATATGTTAATTCCATCAATAGACTTTCAACTGCTTGAAAAGTCTGGGAATTGAGCTAAGACCTTCGGACAGGTGAGTTTTGAGGAGACAATAAAAAGAAACAGAAACATGGATTTGTTTAGGCTGAATATGACAAGGAAGTAGAGGAAACCGTGCTCTATCATGGGCAACTGGGGACGTCTCAAATATTTGTGGAATGGGGGACAGAAATAAAATTCTTTTTTAAAAAGATTTTGTTTATTTGAGAGAATGATTGGAAGAAGGAGTAGAGGGAGAAGTAGACTCCCCACGGAGTAGGGAACTTGATGTGGGACTCTATCCCAGGACCCTGGGTTCATGACCTGAACTGAAAGCAGATGCTTAACCAGCTGAGCCACCCAGTGCTCCCAGAAACTGAAATTCACACTTTTCTCCAGTTTGCCTGATCTGTCATGTCAACCCTACATCTAAAAGAACTTGGGTTACATTAGAAAGATTTAAATTCTGTTTATTTAAAAATGATCTAATACATTCCATCTGTAACATTAATTTACAATCTTCTATGAAATGTCTTGCAAGAGATGATAACCAAAAATAAAATAAGATGAAGAGAATTAAAAAATTCTCAAAGGACAAGCAAAAACTAATGAAATAAAGCAAGGTTCTCTGAATGATAATGTCATCCTAACATTTAGATAATGAAGTTTTAAGGTTGCTGTTTGGGATGGAGTTGCAGGGAATTAAGAATCATGTTGTTTCAGAATAATGGCTAATCCTTAAACTCACGATATTTAAAATAAAATTGGGGAATGCCTCCACTACCAGTTCTTGCTCTTTCTTTAGGAAGCCAATGCACCTGCATCCCTCATCCTCCTTGGAGAGGACGTCTGAGCTATTTGCAGCATTTCAGCAGAGAGCAGAATGGATAAAAAGCTACTTTTGTTAAGAATGAATATGTCTATGTATGTGTGCGTGTGTATACATGCATGCCCCTGTGTGTGTGTGTGTGTGTGTGTGTGTGTGTGTGTGTTTTCTTATATATACCTTTTTCATTTTCTTTTCAGAGAGAACCTAAGTTAAGTTTTACTTTTATCCCCATCTTACATGGGGGGAAATAGAGATTTAGAAATAATTAAGCTAAGATCACAAAGTTAATAAAAATAACTAGTATTGATTAAAAGCTTACTAGGTCCAGACACTCTTCTAAACACTTTACATGTACTTATTCTTTTAGTCCTATAAGGGACTATCATTCCTAGTTTAAGATAAAGAAAATTAAGGCAAAGAGAAATTAAGCTTGCTCGAGTTCCCATAGATAGTAAATGGATGAGAAGGAAGTACAAACCAGGTATTCTGGCGCCAATGCCATCACTTTTCACCACCATGTTTCGCTGTCACTTTGGTAATACATACTAATGCAAGTCACAATCCCTTTTCTCCCACTTGAAACATACGTCCTCATTTTCTTATGGTTTATTTTTAGATTCTATTCTTGTATAAGAACATTAGTTCAGTCAACAGCCTTTTCTACAGCATAGCGTTGACCTAGAGCGGTTTGCACGGGATTCCAACATATTTAGTTAAAAACATGGAAAAGTGATGTTCTTAAGAAGATGTTGCTGTGGCTGAGGTTGAAAATAGAACTACCCTATGACCCAGCAATTGCACTACTGGTTACTTACCCTAAAGATACAAACGTAGTGATCCGAAGGGACATGTGCACCCGAATGTTTATAGCAGCAATGTCCACAATAGCCAAACTATGGAAAGAACCTAGATGTCCATCAATAGATGAATGGATAAAGAAGATGTGGTATATATACACAATGGAATACTATGCAGCCATCAAAAGAAATGAAATCTTGCCATCTGCGACAATGTGGATGGAACTAGAGGGTATCATGCTTAGCGGAATCAGTCAAAAGACAACTCTCATATGATCTCCCTGATATGAGGAAGTTGTGATGCAACATGGGGGGTTAAGAGGGTAGGAGAAGAATCAATGAAACAAGATGGGATTGGGAGGGAGACAAACCATAAGTGACTCTAAATCTCACAAAACAAACTGAGGGTTGCTGGGGGGAGGGGGGTTGGGAAAAGGGGGGTAGGGTTATGGACATTGGGGAGGGTATGTGCTATGAAGAGTGCTGTGAATTGTGTAAGACTGATGAATCAGACCTGTACCCATGGGGCAAATAATACATTATATGTCAATTTAAAAAATATGGAAGGAGAACTTAACACTTTGAGTACCTTTGCCTGATTATGAATTATCAAGTTCGTTTTTTTTTTCCCCCTGAGGTGACTAATTGTTCAACATAATTTTTCAAATGATTGTGTTGGTGCTGACTTATTTCAGCTTTACTTGAGACCATGAACACAGCTGTTGCCTGTAGACAATAGTCTCTTTGAGTCAGTCAACTGGAATTTGTGGTTACTCCATCCCTAAATAATCTACTCCATATATGTCACTGAAAGTGACATTACAACAAATCTGTCAGTTCAAGCAATAGCAGTAGGAAAAAAAAAATGCATGCCTACCTGGAGGGTTTGGTGTTTCTCAAGTAATCTCTTTTCTTAATTAATCTTAAGTGCTATCTGGTATTAATTACATTTTCATAGAAGAATAGATAGTATATAATTGATTAGATATATGGAGTCACACAATGAAACCCAGGTCAAATAAAACTAATAATATTAGTTAATGTTTATGGAGTATTTATTCTGGTCAGGAACTGAACAGGTAAGCACTTTAAAGACATTATCTTGTTAAATTTATCTCCTCAACTCTAAGAAGCAGTTACTATTTAGATATTTGCTTGATAGGTGTGGGAAACCCAGGCTCAGAGGAATTAAATTACTTTCCTAAGATGAGATACCTGGTGGGACCAGAACCTAAAGCAGTTGTGCTTTGCTTCAGAATAGAAGCTCTTAGATTTACTTTTGCAGTCTTTTTAATTATTTGCAGCATGATCATGGGGGATATTCCATAACCCATATTCTGCTTCAAGATGACTCAGTGTAATTCTCTGATTGAGAATCAATTACGATAATTATAAATCTGTTACTTTCTGCAAGAAGCCAAGGAGCAGAATCATAAAGTAATGTGTGATGCTGAAGTGAGTGTTGCCAAGGGAGGGCAACATGGTGTTTCACACGTATTACTCCTGCTCTTCCCTCACCCTCTTGTCCACATGTTAAACATGTATTTAACCATTAAGATTAAATTCAAAATAATCAACAACCTCTCTGATGTTTTTCTTAACCCCTCTTTTTTTTCTTTTAGTAGAAATGGTCCAATTTCTTTTGTAAATCCATGTGTGCTTATACTATGAACACCTTCTATACAGGCCAATTTTGGCACCAATAACTCTTATACTTTTTTTTTTTAATTTAAATTCAACTAACATATAGTGTATTATTAGTTTCAGAGGTAGAGTTCAGTGACTCATCAGTTGCATACAACACCCAGTTCTTATTACATCATACACCCTCCTTAATGCCCATCACTCAGTTACTCCATTCCCCCAACCAACCTCCCCTCCAGCAACCCTCAGTTTGTTTCCTATTGTTAAGAGTCTGTTATCATTTGTCTCCTTTTCCGATTTTGTCTTATTTTATTTTTTCATCCCTTCCTTTCCCTATGATCCTCTGTTTTATTTCTTAAATCCCACACATGAGTTAGATGATAATTGCCTTTCTCTGATGGACTTATTTTGCTTTATTACACTTCCTCATGTTCTTATCTACCCCACCAGACAGCATATTTGCAGAGGAGAGTTACATGTCTCATTCTTCTATACATCTCCAGAACCTAGAACAATTATAACCAGACTTTAGCAATTTCTTACTCTTCGGTGAATCAATCTATCAATAAACTTCTGAGAGAGAACAAACTACAATAATGACATGCAGTTCCTCTGGCTCTGAAGGACTGAATTCAGTGTGTTGCAAATACCTGCTAATCTGACAATCATGGTGTGTGAAAAGCAAAAGAAAACACTTCTTGGATTTTTATTGAATTTTTAAAATCAACTTTTTCTTACTTCATAAGAAAGTATGTTTATTATTGAGAATTTAGAGATATAAATAGGCAAGAAAGATAATATGTTAGGTTCCATTCCAGTCAGAGAGAATTGTCAGCAACATTTTTATGTGTGCCTTATAAAACTTTTTTGTGCAAACATATTTCTGCCTTACTTAACAGGTGTAATTTCCCAAAATCTAGAATCCTGGATTTTGCATGTGAGTTGGGTTTGATATGAGATTTGGAAGGTGAAAAAAAATAAAGTGATGTACTAGTGGCACCTGGACAGACTTGGTTTTCCTTCAAATATAATGGCAAGAAGTGCTTGATTCTTAGGTCAATAATGGCAGAAGATTTTTTTGTTTTTTTGTTTGTTTGTTTCTTGTTTTTTTGTTTTTTAATTTTACTGGGGAACCTGGGTGGCTCAGTGGGTTAAAGCCTCTGCCTTTGGCTTGGGTTGTGATCCCAGGGTGCTGGGATGGAACCCTACATCGGGCTTTCTGCTCCTTGGGGAGCCTGCTTCCCCCCTCTCTCTCTGCCAGGCTCTTTGCCTACTTGTGATCTCTGTCTGTCAGAAAATAAATAAAATCTTTAAAAAAATAAAAATAAATAAATTTTATTTTATTTTTTCAGTGTCCAAAATTCATTGTTTATGCACCACACCCAGTGCTCTATGCAATACTTGCCCTCCTTAATACCCACCACCAGGCTCACCCAACACCCCATCCCCTTCCCCTCCAAAGCCCTCAGTTTGTTTCTCAGAGTCCACAGTTTGTCTACTCCTCTGATTTCCCACAACTCACTTCTCTCCACCTCCCAGTGTCCTCCATGTTCTTCCTTATACTCTACAAGTAAGTGAAACCATATGATAATTGACTTTCTCTGCTTGACTTATTTCACTCAGCATAATCTCTTCCAGATAATCTGGAATTGTTCCAGATATCTGGCAGATATCTCTGCCAGATAATAGCAAAGGTTCTTGTGTCTAGCCCATTACAATACAGGTGTAGACTAAAGTCAGTGGCAGTACTGAGATTCCCACTAAAACAATCTGTTGGATTATGGAGGTTTCCACAATGTATTTTTTTCTGGTAATGAGTCATCTGTCTGTATTTTGTTCCCTACATTCTGCAGTGCCACCTCCACAGAAAAAATAATTCTGAAGCTACATATTTGTAATAGAATAACTTGTTTAAAAAATCCTATTTGTTTCAACTACTGAGAGTGAAATATAAGATTTTTAAGTAAATATCCTGACAAGTAAGATAACTATGGACAGAGGTGTTTGCAGGCAAGACACTCAAAGAAATAGAGATCTCAGTTGGTACCAACCTGAGGTTGTTGGCAGTGACCAACCACTGTCCTTAGAGAATGCAACACTAGTCACTTGCTGCACACAGTGACAAAACAGTGACATGGACTTATCTGTCATTTCCTGGACAGCAGTGTCTACTGGGGATAAAGTTTTGGCAGAAGGGATACCAAGAAACATCATCATGAAGTCTAAGGAATAGGCTAGTTACTTCTAACTGCATGGGATAACTAACAATTAAATCACAAACTCATAGTTTTTCACTCTTAAGACACATGCAGGAGCCAAGGAGTTTTTATAACTATGCTAATCTACATCACTTCTTACCACTGCTAGCTGATAGAGCCTATAATCAGACCAAAAATTTGATCAAGCAGATTACTAAAATGCAATATAAGTTAAACTCTTAACCTTGTCTAGGTCTGTTACATGAGAACCCGGGTACTGACTGGGAGAGAATGAGACTCTAAAAAGGAAGAGGAACATCTGAAATTCCTTAGCTAGCAGAAGCATCCCCTAATGGAGCTGATTCTTGTAATTAGTTCTTGTCCCAAATCTACCAATTCTCATTGCCTCTTAGACTAAAACTAGAGGCAGCTTCCAGCATTCCTAGGAAGATAAATGTAAGAGGCACTGTCAATGAATGGACTGCCTTATTCTGGTGAAATTGATGAGATCTCATGGTGGCACCTAGCCACCAGAGACAAGATGGCACAGTGTGCAATAATTTGTAGAGGACTAGGATGAAGAAGATGATAACTTGGCCCAAAGAGATCTTTGACTGATACAGTGTGTTTTATCAGGGGAAGAGTATACCCTTGAGTTGTGCACAGATGGTCTCATCATTAGCAGTAACCCACTAATTCTAGATCACTTATATGACCCAAAGAAACAAACACAAACAAATAAAAAATACCCAAAACTCTAGTATAATAAACAGATGATTAAGACTTCTCATCTAATTCCCATACCTTAGTTCTTATACAGTGGTCTAAATTATGACAGCATATCCTCTCCAAAATTGAAAGAAAAACTGCTATATTTCACACTTACTAACCACTAAAAAAATCCAATATCTAGTAGTCTTTCAATTTTGGAAACATCACACATATCAGCTGGATCTACTGCTCCCACTTACTGAATTACTAATATAGCCACCAGGTTCAAGAGGGACTTGAGAACTCCAATTCAAGCTGTTCTGCCCTCTTATGCCTATTACAAAGTAGACCCAGTGTTACCCAAAATGTCTGTGGCTGATGAGGATGCTCTACAGAGAATCACAGCAGGTTTGGGAGCTGATCCATCCCCCATTTAAGCAGGTAACTATTCTTTTGAAAAGTAGGTCTTGGCTTTTTACTGGACCCCTGTAGAGACCAAACACATAGCCATGGAAGAGTACTTACCTGTGTATCATGAAGGAAACTACTTCAGGTGTTCCCAGCAACATCCATGATCTAGTGAGGCTGTACATACAAGATCAAATGCAAGCAGATCTTTGGAGGCACAAGTACTTTGTAGAATTGGCTTTCACTAACAATGTGCTTCCCCCTAACACACTATCATGTTTTAGTCATCTACATCTTTGTCCTCATAAATTCTCAATGACTGACTGACTAAGGGGAAAAAATGATTGGATTCTGCAGAGGATTCTGCATAATATGCTGAAGTGGGAGAAGAACACTATGATACTGTAGCCTATTTTGATTGAGATCCTGAAGGACAGTTATATAAGAAATGCTTCTAGTTGCATGGTCCCTTGTGCATGGACCATTGTGCAGTCTCTCCATAGGTTCATGGATAATGGCTAAATGAATTGGCTAGCAGCAGAGTACTAAGAAAAAAAAAATTAAAGAAAAACGAGATTTTACATTTGGTAATAAGACTTTTGAAAGAAATATATGGATAAACCACTCTTAATAAGTTCAGAGTGTAAGAGTATACATGGCCATATAAAGGATTACCACAGAGCCCCCATGGTGGGAGAGGAGAAAGAGAACAGAGAAGACTTACTGATAAGGTTAAAAAAATGATCTCTTGGGGGGAAGAGTCACGATGGTGGAGAAATAGCAGGCTGAGATGACATCAGGTAGCAAGAAATCAGCTAGATAGCTTATCTAATCATTGCAAACACCTACAGATGCAAGGGGAAATCGAAGAGAAGAAGAGCAACAATTCTAGAAACAGAAAATCGATCACTTTCTGAAAGGTAGGACCTGCGAAGAAGTGAATCCAAAGCGATGGGAAGATAGACCATGGAGGGAGGGGCCAGCTCCCAGCAAGCAGCAGAGCAATGGAACACAAAATCAGGACTTTTAAAAGTGTGCTACACTGAGGGACATCGCTCCAGAGGCTAAACCAGGGGGAAGCACACACAGGGTCAGCGTAACACCAGGTCCCACGGGGTCACAGAAGGAGTGGCGGTGTTTGAGTGTCGCAGAGCTTGCAGGTATTAGAGTGGTGAAGCCAGCTACAGCAACAGTCGAGGAGTGAGCTCTCAACTTGGGGTTACCTTCAACCAGGCACAGGCTGGGTGAGCTCGGAGCACAGCCGAAGGCCAGGGAGGAGTGACTGAGCACTTTTC
Source organism: Mustela nivalis (assembly GCF_964662115.1). Classification (NCBI taxonomy): domain Eukaryota; kingdom Metazoa; phylum Chordata; class Mammalia; order Carnivora; family Mustelidae; genus Mustela; species Mustela nivalis. The sequence continues at coordinate 50,258,459 of NC_139023.1, read as the reverse complement.
TCCAAGAGCACAGCTGGCAGCCAGGGAGATGGAAGCAACTAAGTGCTTTTCTCCAAGCGCGATTGGTTGAGTGCTTTTCTCCAAGTGTGACCAGAGGCCAGGGAGATGGGAGCGTTTGGGTGCTTTACTCTGAAGGTGCACTGAGGAGTGGGACCCCAAGCTCCCGGCTCCTCTGGATCAGAGATTGGGAGGCCATCATTATCTTTCCCATCCTCTGGAACACTACAGAAAGCGGAAAGCGTTCAGGGTACAAAAGCTCTGGAAAACAAACCCGAGCGGATTACTTAGCCTGGCTCCTGATAAGGGCGGGGCAATTCCACCTGGGGCAAAGACACATGAGAATCACTACAACAGGCCCCTCCCCCAGAAGATCAACAAGAAACCCAGCCAAGACCAACTTCACTCACCAAGGAGAATAGCAGAATTCCAGAGGAGGAGAAAGCAAATCTCATCTGAACAAAATGACAAGGTGGAAAAACTCACCACAAAAAAAAGAACAAGAGGCAGTACTGAAGGCTGGGGACCTAATCAATACAGACATTGGTAATATGACAGATCTAGAGTTCAGAATGATGATTCTCAAAATTCTAGCTGGGCTCGAAAAAGGCATAGAAGATATTAGAGAAATCCTCTCCGGAGAGATAAAAGCCCTTTCTAGAGAAATAACTAAAATTTAACCAAGTTGAAATAAAAAAAAATTATTGATGAGGTGCAATAAAAAATGGAAGCTCTTACTGCTAGGATAAATGAGGCAGATGAAAGAATTAGTGACATAGAAGACCAAATGACAGAGAATAAAGAAGCTGAGCAAAAGAGAGACAAATACTGGACCACGAGGAGAGAATTCAAGAGATAAGTGACACCATAAGATGACACAACATTAGAATAATTGGGATTCCAGAAGAAGAAGAAAGAGAGAGGGGAGCAGAAGGCATATTGGAGAGAATTATTGGAGAGAATTTCCCTATTATGGTAAAGGGAATAAACATCAAAATCCAGGAGATGCAAAGAACGCCCCTCAAAATCAATAAAAATAGGTCCATACCCCGTCACCTAATAGTAAAATTTATATGTCATTAAGACTATACAAGGGTTAAAAACATGAAATGGCAGCGGACTTATACACAGAGACCTGGCAGGCCAGAAAGAACTGGCATGATATATTCAGAGCACTAAACAAGAAAAACATCTAGCCAAGAATACTATATCCAGCTAGGCTATCATTGAAAATAGAAGGAGAGATAAAAAGCTTCCAGGACAAACAAAAACTGAAAAAATTTGAAAACACCAAATCAGCTCTATAGGAAATATTGAAAGGGGACCTCTAAGCAAAGAGAGACCCTAAAAGTAGTAGATCAGAAAGAAACAGAGACAATATACAGTAACAGTCACCTTACAGGCAATACAATGGCACTAAATTCATATCTCTCAAGAGTTACCCTGAATGTTAATGGGCTAAATGCCCCAATCAAAAGACACAGGGTATCAGAATGGATAAAAAAACAAAACCCATCAATATGCTGCCTACAAGAAGCTCATTTTAGACCTGAAGACACCTCCAGATTTAAAGTGAGGGGGTGGAAAACAATATACCATACTAATGGGCATCAGAAGAAAGCTGGGGTGACAATCCTTATATTAGATCAATTAGATTTTAAGCCAAAGACTATAATAAGAGATGATGAAAAACACTATATCATACTCAAAGGTTCTGTCCAACAAGAAGACCTAACAGTTTTAAATATCTATGCCCCTAACATGGGAACAACCAACTATATAAACCAATTAACAACAAAATCAAAGAAATACATCAACAATAATACAATAATTGTAGGGGATTTTAACACTGAAATGGACAGGTTATCTAAGCAAAAGATCAACAAGAAAATAAAGGCTTTAAATGGCACACTGGACCAGATGGACATCACAGATATATTCAGAACATTCCATCCCAAAGCAACAGAATACACATTCTTCTGTAGTGCACATGGAACATTCTCCAGAATAGACCACATCCTGGGTCCTAAATCAGGTCTCAACTGGTATCAAAAGATTGGGATCATTCCCTGCATATTTTCAGACCACAATGCTCTGAAGCTAGAACTCAACCACAAGAGGAAATTTGGAAAGAACCCAAATACATGGAGACTAAACAGCATCCTTCTAAAGAATGAATGGGTCAGCCAGGAAATTACAGAAGAATTGAAAAAATTCATGGAAACAAATGATAATGAAAACACAATGGTTCAAAATCTGTGGGACAAAACAAAGGCAGTCCTGAGAGGAAAATATATAGTGGTATAAGCCTTTCTCAAGAAACAAGAAAGGTCTCAAATATACAATCTAAGCCTACACCTAAAGGAGCTGGAGAAAGAACAACAAAGAAAACTTAAACCCAGCAGGAGAAGAGAAATCATAAAGATCAGAGCAGAAATCAATGAAATAGAAACTAAAAAACAAACAAACAACAACAACAACAACAACAAAAAACAGAATAAATCAATGAAACTAGGAGCTGGTTCTCTAAAAGAATTAATAAGATGGGCAAACCATTGGCCAGACTTATCAAAATGAAAAGAGAAAGGACACAGATAAATAAAATCATGAATGAAAGAGGAGATATCACAACCAACACCAAAGAAATCCAAACAATTATAAGAACATACTATGAGTGGGGCGCCTGGGTGGCTCAGTGGGTTAAGCCGCTGCCTTCGGCTCAGGTCATGATCTCAGGGTCCTGGGATCGAGTCCCGCATCGGGCTCTCTGCTCAGCAGGAAGCCTGCTTCCTCCTCTCTCTCTCTGCCTGCCTCTCTGCCTACTTGTGATCTCTCTCTGTCAAATAAATAAATAAAATCTTTAAAAAAAAAAAAAAAAAAAGAACATACTATGAGCAACTCTACACCAACAAATTTGACAATCTGGAAGAAATGGATACATTTCTAGAGACATATAAACTACCACAACTGAACCAGGAAGAAATAGAAAGCCTGAACAGACCCATAACCAGTAAGGAGATTGAAACAGACATTAAAAATCTCCAAACAAACAAAAGCCCAGGGCCAGACGGCTTCCCGGGGGAATTCTACCAAACATTTAAAGAAGAATTCATTCCTATTCTCTTGAAACTGTTCCAAAAAATAGAAATGGAAGGAAAACTTCCAAACTCATTTTATGAGGCCAGCATCACCTTGACCCCAAAACCAGACAAGGATCCCATCAAAAAAGAGAATTACAGACCAATATCCTTGATGAACACAGATGTGAAAATTGTCACCAAAATACTGGCCAATATTATCCAGCAGTACATTAAAAGGATTATTCACCATGACCAAGTGGAATTTATTCCAGGACTGCAAGTTTGGTTCAACATCCGCAAATCAATCAATTTGATACAATACATTAATAAAAGAAAGAGCAAGAACCATATAATATTCTCAATAGATGCTGAAAAAGCATTTGACAAAGTACAGCATCCTTTCCTGATTAAAACTCTTCAAAGTGTAAGGATAGAGGGCACATACCTCAATATTATCAAAGCCATCTATGAAAAACCCACTGCAAATATCATTCTCAATGGAGAAAAACTGGAAGCTTTTCCACTAAGGTCAGAAACATGGCAGGGATGTCCGTTATCACCACTGTTATTCAACATAGTACTAGAAGTCCTAGCCTCAGCAATCAGACAACAAAAAGAAATTAAAGGCATCCAAATCAGCAAAGAAGAAGTTAAACTATCACTCTTTGCAGATGATATGATACTATATGTGGAAAACCCAAAAGACTCCACTCCAAAACTGCTAGAACTTATACAGGAATTCAGTAAAGTGTCAGGATATAAAATCAATGCATAGAAATCAGTTGCATTTCTCCACACCAACAGCAAGACAGAAGAAAGAGAAATTAAGGAATCCCATTTACAATTGCACCCAAAACCATAAGATACCTAGGAATAAACCTAACCAAAGAGGCAAAGAATCTATACTCAGAAAACTATAAAGTACTCATGAAAGAAATTGAGGAAGACACAAAGAAATGGAAAAATGTTCCATGCTCCAGGATTGGAAGAATAAATATTGTGAAAATGTCTATGCTACCTAAAGCAATCTATATATTTAATGCAATCCCTATCAAAATCCCATTCATTTTTTTTTCAAAGAAATAGAACAAATAATCCTAAAATTTATATGGAACCAGAAAAGACCTCAAATATCCAAAGGAATATTGAAAAAGAAAGCCAAAGTTGGTGGCATCACAATTCCAGACTTCAAGAACTATTACAAAGCTGTCATCATCAAGATAGTATGGTACTGGCACAAAAACAGACACATAGATCAATGGAACAGAATAGAGACCCCAGAAATACACCCTCAACTCTATGGTCAACTAATCTTCGACAAAGCAGGAAGGAATGTCCGATGGAAAAAAGACAGCCTCTTCAACAAATGGTGCTGGGAAAACTGGACAGCCACATGCAGAAAATGAAATTGGACCATTTCTTTACACCACACACAAAAATAGACTCAAAATGGATGAAGGACCTCAATGTGAGAAAGGAATCCATCAAAATCCTTGAGGAGAATACAGACAGCAACCTCTTTGACCTCAACCACAGCAACTTCTTCCTAGGAACATTGTCAAAGGCAACGGAAGCAAGGGCAAAAATGAACTATTGGGATTTCATCAAGATCAAAAGCTTTTGCACAGCAAAGGAAACAGTTAACAAAACCAAAAGACAACTGACATAATGGGAGAAGATACTTGCAAACAACATATCAGATAAAGGGCTAGTATCCAAAATCTATAAAAAGCTTAGCAAACTCCCAATCCCATCTTGTTTCAAACTCAACACCCAAAGAACAAATAATCCAATCAAGAAATGGGCAGAGGACATGAACAGACATTTCTGCAAAGAAGACATCCAGATGGCCAACAGACACATGAAAAAGTGCTTCACATCACTCAGCATCATGGAAATACAAATCAAAACCACAATGAGATACCACCTCACACCAGTCAGAATGGCTAAAATTAACAAGTCAAGAAATGACAGATGCTGGTGACGATGCAGAGAGGGGAACCCTCCTACACTGTTGGTGGGAATGCAAGCTGGTGCAACCACTCTGGAAACAGTCTGGGGGTTCCTCAAAAAACTGAAAATAGAGCTACCCTACAACCCAGCAATTGCACTACTGGGTATTTACCCTAAAGATGCAAACGTAGTGATCCGAAGGGGCACGTGCACCCAAATGTTTAGCAGCAATGTCCACAATAGCCAAACTATGGAAAGAACCTAGATGTCCATCAACAGACGAATGGATAAAGAAGATGTGGTATATATATACAATGGAATACTATGCGGCCATCAAAGGAAATGAAATCTTGCCATTTACGACAACGTGGATGGAACTAGAGGGTATAAGGCTTAGCTAAATAAGTCAATCAGAGAAAGACAACT